>NC_059171.1:80070310-80416953 GCF_019923935.1 Bubalus bubalis | reverse complement strand
TGTCTTCACTCATTTGGAAGCGATTGTCCCTGAGGGTTGTGGCAAGACCAGACATGGCTGCTGCCCGGAGGTACTGCCTGGGTTTCCTCTGGCTCACGTTCAGATTGTCTCTGACTAAGAATCGTTTTCCACTGTTCAGCTGTGGTCCGTCTAAGATTGCTCTTCCTTGTGTGAGATTTCCTATTGACCTGCCACACTGAACTTTTTGGGTTGTGGGCTGATGGCCCAAGTCATCTTGGGAAATTGTCGTGTCTGGCATTATTTCTTCCGAGATTGGCGCTCTCTCTTTCCTCTCATTCTAGGACTCTGCTTAGGTGGATACTAGGTGTGGGACTCTGACCTATGCTATGAGTCCCGCTTTGGCTCTTCTGTTCATTCCTTTGTTGGCGTTTCTCTGGGTATCAGTTTGGATATTTTGTGTAAACCTTTCTTCACATTTCCTATTGCTCTGTTTTGTAGCATCTGCTTATCTGTTTGTCCCGTTCAGTGAGTTTTCATTTTCAGATATTTTGTGTTTCTGTCTTAGGATGTTCGTTTCTTTCTCTTTCTGGAGGTTGTAATGCCTTCTAGGTTCCTTTGCCTGGTCTAATCAAGTTGATGTCAGCCCTATTAACAGAAGGAAAAGCAATTTAATTTTGTATGTATGGAGGCCCCACAGCTATAGGACCTAAGAAGCAATCACAGGAAACTGTTTATGTGACCTTCTAGATAAAGAATTAATTATTTGAGAAGAATTTAAAAGAAAGAGGGATTTTTCCTTGTGGTACCACATTAATGAAGATGTAACAAAGTTTGTTTATGCCCCCATTCAGCCTCAGTATCTCCCTGTCTTCCACCATAAGGATGCTCTCCAATCCCCCTCACATAGGTGGAATACCTTCCCCTGGGAGTTTTTCCTCTTCCTTTCAGGGGAACAAAGTAGGGTCAGAGCGTGTCCTCTTATACTGGGTGTTTGTTAAGTCATATTAAACCAAAGTAATCGTTATACAGGGTTGGTGTATTTTGTGGAGGTGTGCCTCGAGTCCTCTTAGTGTCCTCTTCAGCTTAACCTGGAATGTTCACACGTTAAAGCTGAGGTGGCAGGTGTCCCCATTTTTCATTGAATTACGCGCTTAGTCTTGAACAGAGGTCAGGTAAGTAATTGTGTCTCATTCTAGGGGGCAGTGATGCAGCTGACGTTCTAAGTTAGCCCTACATTGTGGGAGAAGCTGGGTGTTTAATGAGGCGTTGCCATGGAAAAAAAAGGAAGTAACGGTGAATGATGGGAGCCAGTGGTAAACCAGTTTCTGAGTGTTGAGCGCGGCCAGTACAGCAGAGCTCTCATATCAGATTTGAAGTGTTTACCTAGAGGGCAGGTGGCGGCAAATTGACAGATTTTCCTGGTTTGCAGTTTGAAGGTCTTAAGTGATGGTCCTGAGTGGCCCACATGGCAACAGGCACCATGACTGTCTATACATGAGCTGTTGTGGTAATTGCTGAGAAGTTTAGACAGAGTTGTCCACCTGTATTGCATGGCTTTCAAAAAAGGACAGCTTTAGTTCTTAATGACCGCAAGTCAAGAGGGTGGGAAGAAAACAGGAAATTTTAGTTTGGAAGGATGTAGCCAAATTATGAGGGAACAGGACTAGAAGAATTCAGGGTTTAGTCCAGTTTACAGTTCAGAAACCACCTCAAAGGTAGACAGCAGAAGTAGAACCTGATATTCATTCAGTGATATTACCAAAACATAATTTTTTCTCTCCTCGGATACCCCCATTTTTGTTGGAGCAACCATAGTGAGACTGTGTTTGCCAGTTAGTCTAGTTGCAATCAACTTGGCTTGATCATTCCAATGAGTGCAACAAGAATAGAGGTTGACCATGTAAAATTTAAAACACTGTTTGCTGGAACTTTTCATGAGGAGTGACTGATTGGACTTTGAAGCCCGCTCGAGGCTGAGGAGCCAGTTGGGTTATTTGCCATCAGACGTTGTCTGCAATACCTAAGGTTTGGGTGAATTTGTCCTTTCTCGAGGGTCCCAGACTATCCTGAGGTTCCTGTGCTTGTCAGGAAGTGACCTTTCTTAGTGACCTGGGAGGACTGCCAGAAGCCTGTAAGCAAGCTGAGTGTGTGCTCAGTCGCTCTGGCATGTGCGACTCTTTGCAGTCATGTGGACTGTGGCCCACCAGGCTCCTCTGTTCATGGAATTTCCCAGGCAAGAACACCGAAGTGGGTTGTCATTTCCTTCTCTGGGGGAAGCTTCCTGAATCAGGGATCAAACACACATCTCCTGCATTGGCAGGTGGATTCTTTTCCGCTGAGCCACCGAGGAAGCCTCATGATCATCTCTGGGTCCATCCATCTCTACTGCTGAAGATGGCATTATTTAGTTCTTTTTATGGCTGAGTAACATTGCATCATGTTTTTCACCTCTTCCTTTGTCAATGGACATTTAGGCTGCCTCCATGTCTTAGCTATTGTAAATAGTACAGCAGTAATCATCGGGGTACTTGTGTCTCTTTGACTTACGGGTTTTCCCAGATCTATGCCCAGAAGAGGGATTGCAGGATGATATGCAGCTGTGATATTCACTGTTTAAGGAACCTCCATTCTGTTCTCCCGAGTGGCTTCACCAATTTACATTCCCATCAACAGTGTAGGAGGCTTCCGTTTTCTCCACAGCCTCCCCAGCATGTGTTATTTGTAGATTTTTATATGATGGCCCTTCTGATGAGTGTGATGTGATATTTCTTCACTAGAGTTTTGGTTTCCATTTCTCTAATAATTAGTGATATTGAACATGTTTCATGTGCCTTTTGGCCACCTTTATTTTTTTTGGATAAATACCTATGTGGGTCTTCGGCCCATTTTTCATCTTTTAATATCTGTATTGTGATGTTGATTCTGTTTGTACATTTTGGAGATTGACCCCTCGTCTGTCTCATTGTTTGTGAGTGTTTTCTCCCATTGTCTAGATTGTCTTTTCATTTTGTTTATGGCTTCAGTTGCCGCGCAAAAGCTTTCAAGTTTAATTCAACCTGTTTTAATTTTGTTTTATTTCCATTACTCTAGTAGATCCGGAAGGGATTGCTGTGATAGATGTCAAAAGTGTCCTGCCTGTGTTTTCTTCTGGAAGTTTTATAATGTCCGGTCTTATATTTAGGTCGTGAATACATTTTGAATTTATGTTTGTATGTGGTATGAGAAAATGTTCTAACTCCCTTCTTTTACGTGTAACTGTCCCATTTGCCCAGCACTGCTTAGTCAAGAGACTGTCTTTTCTCCATTTTATATTCTTCCCTCTTTCACTGTACATTAATTTACTGTAGATGCATGGCTTTATTTGGGGATTTTTATCCTTTCCCACTGATCTGTATTTCTCTTTTTCTGCCAGTACCTTACTCTCTCTGAGGACTGTATGAAGTGTGGCTACAGTCTGGGAGTGTGGGAAGTCTGGGAGTGTGATTCCTCCAGCTCCACTATTCTTTCTAAAGATTGATTTGGCTGTTGCAGAATTGTATATTTCCATGCAGATTTCAAATGTTTTGTTCTAGTTCTCTGAGAAATACCATTAGTAATTTTCTAGGAATTGTATTGAATACCTAGATGGTTCTGGGTATGAGAGACAATTTGACAATATTGATTCCTCCAAAGCAAGAACATGGTCATATGGTTCCCTCTGTTTGTGTCATCTTTGATTTCTTCCATCAGGATCTTACAGTTTTCAAAGTAGAGGTCTTTTGTCTCCTGAGGTATGTTTATTCCTAGGATTTTCCTTCTCGTTTTCTCACTGTTATTTGATTATTTATTTTTGACTGTATGGAATCTTAGTTCCTGTGCAGACGTTTCTCTAGTTGCATCACGGGGGGCTGCTCTCTAGTTGTGGTGCGTGGCTTCTCGTTACACTGGCATCTCTTCTTACAGAGCTTGGGCCCTTGGTCTGGAGGAGTTCAGTAGTTGCCGCTCCTGGTCTCTAGATCGCAGGCTCAGTAATTGTGGCACACACAGGCTTCGCTGTTCTGCAGCATGCGGGATCTTCCTGGACCTGGGATTGAACTGGTGTCTCCTGCACAGACAGGTGGACCGTTTACTCTGTAAGCCACCAGGGAAGCCCTGGGGTGTCATTGTCTTTTTTTTTAACTTTTTTTTTTATTAAAGGATAATAGCTTTACAGAATTTTGCTGTTTTCTGTCAAACCTCAACATGAATCAGCTGTCGGTTTACATATATCCCCTCCCTTTTGAAACTGCCTCCCATCTCCCTCCCCATGCCACCCCTCTAGGTTGGTACAGAGCCCCTGTTTGAGTTTCCCGAGCCATACAGCAAATTTCCATTGCCTGTCAATTTTACATATGGTAACGTAAGTTTCCATGTTACTCTTTACACACGTCTCACCCTCTTCTCTCCCGACGTCCTTAAGTCTATCCTCTATGTCTGTTTCTCCGTTGCTGCCCTGTAAAAAGTTCTTCAGTCCCATTTTTCTAGATTCCGTGTACATGTGTTAGGATAGGATACTTATCTTTCTCTTTCTGACTCACTTCACTCTGCATAATAGATTCTGAGTTCATCCACCTCATCAGAACTGCCTCAAATGTGTTCCTTTGAATGGCTGGATAATATTCCATTGTGTGTATTTACCACAACTTCTTTATCCATTCATCTGTTGATGGACATCTAGCTTGCTTCCATGTTCTAGCTATTGTAAATAGTGCTGCAGTGAACAATGGGATACATGTGTCTGTTTCAATTTTGGTTTCCTCAGGGTTCATGCCTGAGGAAGGAGTGGGATTGCTGGGTCATAAAGTGGCTTCATTCCTAGTTTTTTAAAGAATCTCCATACCGTCTTTCATAGTGGCTGTATCCATTTAAATGCCACCAACAGTGCAAGAGCGTTCTCTTTTCTCCACACCCTCTCCAGCATTTATTGTTTGTAGACTTTTTGACGATGGCCATTCTGAGTGGTGTGAGGTGATATCTCAATGTAGTTTTGCTTTGCATTTCTCTTATAATGAGCGATGTTGAGCATCTTTTCATGTGTTTGTTAGCCATCTGTATGTCTTCTTTGGAGAAATGTCTGTTTAGTTCCTTTTCCCACTTTTTGATTGGGTTGTTTGTTTTTCTGGTATTGAGTCGTATGGGCTGCTGTATGTTTTGGAAATTAATCGTTTTTCAGTTGATTCATTTGCTATTATTTTCTTTCCATTCTGACGGTTGTCTTTTCACCTTGCTTATAGTTCCCTTTGCTGTGCAAAAGGTTTTAAGTTTAATGAGGTCCCACTTGTTTACTTTTGTTTTTATTTCTGTTACTCTAGGAGGTGGGTCATAGAGGATCTTGCTTTGATTTATCGAGTGTTGTGCCTATGTTTTCCTCTAAGAGTTTTATAGTTTCTGGTGTTACATTTAGGTCTTTAATCCCTTCTGAGTTTATCTTTGTGTGTGGTTTTAGGAAGTGTACTAATTTCATTCTTTTACATGTAGCTGACCAGTTTTCCCAGCACCATTTATTGAAGAGGCTGTTTTGTCTCCATTCTATATTCTTGCCTCTTTTGTCAAAAACTAAGGTACCCATAGGTGCATGGGTTTATTTCTGGGCTTTCTATCTTATTCCATTGGTCTATATTTCTGTTTTTGTGCCAGTACCATACTGTCTCGATGACTGTGGCTTTGTAGTATAATCTGAAGTCAGGAAGGTTGAATCTTCCAGCTCCATTCTTCTTTCTCAAGACTGCTTTTGCAACTCGGGGTCTTTTGTGTTTCCATATGAATTGTGACATTTGTTGTTCTAGTTCTGTGAAAAAGTGCCATTGGTGATTTGGTAGGGATTGCAGTGAATGTGTAGTTTGTGTTTAGTAGTACAGTCATCTTCACAGTATTGATTCTTCCTCCCCAGGAACATGAAATCTCTCTCCATCTGTTGATGTCATCTTTGATTACTTTCATCAGTGTGTTATAATTTTCAGTATAGGGTTTTTTGTCTCCTTAGGTAAGTTTATTCCCAGATACTTAATTCTTTTTGTTGCAGTGGTGAATGGGATTGATTCCTTAATTTCTCTTTCTGATTTTTCATTGTTAGTGTATAGAAGTGGAGTGATTTCTGTGTATTGGTTTTGTATCCTGCAACTTTGCTAAGTTCACTGATTAGCAGTAGTAGTTTTCTGATACTATCTTTAGGGTTTTCTGTGTACAGTATTATGTCATCTGCAGACAGTGAGAGCTTTACTTCTTTTCATATCTGTTTCCTTTCCTTTTTTTCCCCCTTCTCTGACTGTTGTAGCTAGGACTTCCAAAACTATGTCGAATAATAGTGGTGAAAGTGGGCACCCTTGTCTTGTTCCTGATCTTAGGGGAAATGCTCTCATTTTTCACCATTGAGAATAATGTTTGCTGTAGGCTAATCATATATGGCCTTTACTATGTTGAGGTAGGTTCCTTCTGTGCCCATTTTTTGAAGAGTTTTCGTCATAAATGGGTGCTGAATTTTGTCAAAGACTTTTTCTGCGTCTATTGAGATGATCATATGATCTTTGTATTTCAGTTAGTTAATATGGTGTATCACATTGATTTGCATATATTGAAGGATCTTTGCATCCCTGGAATAAACCCAACTTGATCACAGTTTATGAGGTTTTTGATGTGTTGCTGAATTCTGTTTGCTAAAATTTTGTTGAGGATTTTTGCATCTATGTTCATCAGTGATATTGTCCTGTAGTTTTGTTCTTTTGTCTTGTCTTTATCTGGTTTTGGTATCAGAGTGATGGTGGCCTCGTAGAATGAATTTGGAAGTGTTCCTTCCTCTGCAATTTTTGGAAAGTGTTTTAGAAGGATAGGCATTAGCTCTTCTCTAAAAGTTTGATACATTCTGCTGTGAAGCCATCTGGCCCTGGGCCTTTGTTTTTTGGGAGATTTTTGATCACAGCTTTAGTTTTAGTGCTTGTTACTGGGTTGCTCATAATTAATATTTCTTCTTGGTTCAGTCTTGGAAGATTGAAGTTTTCTAAGAATCTGTCCATTTCTTCCAGGTTATCCATTTTATTGCCATATAGTTGTTCATAATAGTCTCTTATAATCCTTTGTATTTCTGCATTGTCTGTTGTAACCTCTGCCTTTTCATTTCTAATTTTATTGATTTGATTCTTCTCTTTTTCTTTCTTCTTGAATCTGGCTAAAGGTTTCTGAATTCTGTTTATCTTCGCAAAGAACCATCTTTTAGTTTTGTTCATCTTTACTCTTGTTTCTTTCATTTCGTTTTCATTTATTTCTGTTCAGATCTTTATGATTGCTTTCCTTCTACTAATTCTGGGGGGTGGGGGTTGTTCTTCTTTTTCCAGTTGTCTTAGGTGTAAATTTAGTTTGTCTATTCGAGGTTTTTCTTGTTTCTTGAGGTAGAGTTGTATTCCTATAAACTTCCCTATTAGAACTGCTTTTGCTGCATCCCACAGGTTTTGAGTTGTGTTTTCATTGTCATTTGTTTCCAGAAATTTTTTGATTTCCCTTTTGCTTTCTTCAGTGACCTGCTGGTTATTTAGAAACATGTTGTTCATCTCCGAGTGTTTGTGTTTCTTATAGTTTTTTTTTTTCTTCTTCTTGTAATTGATATCTAGTCTCAAGCATCCTGGAGAATGTTCTATGTGCCCTTGAGAAGAAGGTGTACTCTTCTGCATTTGGATGGAATGTCCTGAAGATATCAAGGAGGTCCATCTCATCTAATGTATCATTTAAGACTTGTGTTTCCCTATTAATTTTCTGTTTCGATGATCTGTCCATTGGTGAGAGTCGGGTGTTAAAGTCTCCTAGTATTCTTGTGTTACTGTCAATTTCTCCTTTATGTCTGTTAGTGTTTGTCTTATGTATTGAGGTGCTCTTATGTTGAATGCATAGATATTTATAATTGTTATGTCTTCCTCTTGGATTGAGGCCTTGATCACTATGTACAGTCCTTCTTTATCTCTTGTAATCCTCTTTAATTTAAAGTCTATTTTGTCTGACATGAGGATTGCTACTCCAGCTTTCTTTTGCTTCCCATTTGCATGGAATATAGTTTTCCATCCTCTCACTTTCAGTCTATATGTGTCTTTAGTTCTGTAGTGGGTTTCTTGTGGATGGCATATATATGGGTTTTGCTTTTGTGCCCATTCAGCCAGTCCGTATCTTTTGGTGGAGCATTAGTCCATTTACATTTAGAGTAATTATTGATATATATGTTCCTATTGACATTTTCTTAATTGTTTGGGACTTTCTAGATCTTTTCTCCTCTCTTGCATTTCTTGGCTATATAAGTCCCTTTAACGTTTGTTGTAAAGCTGGTCTGATAGTACTGAATTCTGTTAAGAAATGAGATCCTTGCGGGTTCTGTAATCTTGGTCGTAGATTTTTTTTCCTTTCAGTACTTGAAATATATCCTGCCGTTCCCTTCTGGCCTTCGGAGTTTCTGCTGAACCATCAGCTGTTAAGCGTATGGGGTTTCCTTTGTATGTTACTTGTTGCTTCTCTCTTGCTGCGTTTAATATGCGTTCTTTGTGTTTAGTCTTTGTTAGTTTGATTAGTATGTGTCTTGGCGTGTTTCTCCTTGGGTTTACCCTGTATGGGACTCTGTGCCTCTTGGACTTGATTGACTATTTCATTTTCCGTGTTGGGAAAATGTTCAAGTATAATCTCTTCAAAAATTTTCTCATACCCTTTCTTTTTCTCTTCTTCTTCTGGGACCCCTATAATTCAAATGCTGGTGAGTTCGATATTGTCCCAGAGGTCTCTGAGACTGTCGTCAGTGGTTTTCATTCTTTTTACTTTATTCTGTTCTTCAGAAGTTATTTCCACCATTTTATCTTCCAGCTCACTGATTCGTTCTTGTGCTTCAGATATTCTGCTATTGATTCCTTCTAGAATACTTTTAATTTCAGTAATTGTGTTGTTTGTCTCTGTGTGTTTATTCTTTAATTCTTCTAGGTCTTTGTTGATTGAATCTTGCATTTTCTCCATTGTGTCTTCCAGGTTTTTGATCATCTTTACTATCATTATTTGTAATTCTTTTTCAGGTAGTTTGCCTATTTCTTCTCCATTTATTTGGACTTCTGTGTTTCTAGGTTGTTCTTTCATATGTGTAGTATTTCTCCGCCTTTTCATTACTTTTTTAAATTTATTGTGTTTGAGGTCTCCTTTTCCCAGGCTTCAAGGTTGAATTCTTTCTTCCTTTTGGTTTCTGCCTTCCTAAGGTTGGTCCAGTGGTTTGTGTAAGCTTTTCTTTGGGTGAGATTTGTGCTGAGTTTTTGTTTGTTTTTCCTCTGATGGGCAAGGCTGAGTGAAGTGGTAATCCTGTCTGCTGATGACTGGGTTTGTATTTTTGTTTTGTTCGTTGTTTAGATGAGACATGTTGCCCAGGGTGCTACTGGTGGTTGGGTGATGCTGGGTCTTGTATTCAAGTGGTTTCCTTTGTGTGACTTCACACCATTTGATACTCCGTTGGGTTAGTTCTCTGGTAGTCTAGGGTCTTGGAGTCAGTGCTCCCATTCCAAAGGCTCAAGGCTTGATCTCTGGTCAGGAACAAGATTCCGCAAGTGGTTTGTTATGGCATTCAGTGAGATTAAAACAAATATCCCAAAACAAGAAACCAAAGATGAACCCCACACAAATGGGGTTTGGCAGTTACAAAATCAGGCAAATAAGGATTGAAACAATGGAATGTACACATATACACCCATGAGCTAATGAAAATAGTCCAGCAAAAATAAAGTACAGTAAATTAACCTGGCAAACAAAGGAAATTAAAAATTATATTTACCAGTTAAGAACAAAACTAACTAAAGCACGAACTGGAAAACAAAACTAAAGCAAGGTGCTGAGTGGGGAATAAAGCAATGAAAACACAACTCACAGATATGTTGAGAAGAAAGGAAAGAAAGAAAAGAAGGAATAGATGTGCGAAGTTAAATAGAGGTAGATGAAGATTTACATAACATTAAAGCTTAACTGCAAGGGCAAGAGAATAGTAGAAAAGGCAAAGAAGGAAAACATGTAGAAATATATGATATGTTTCAAAAAATGAAAATTAAAAATTTGAAAAAGAGGAAAGTAAAAAATCGAAGAAGAACGAATAAGGAAAAAAATAAAAAAGGAAATCTGCACAGAACTGCAGAAGCCCATCGTAGAGGCAGAGGTTTATGACACTAAAAAATGTGACTGAATATACATGTATACATATACACCCATCAGTTCAGTTCAGTTCAGTTCAGTCGCTCAGTCGGGTCTGACTCTTTGCGACCCCGTGAACTGCAGTACAACAGGCCTCCCTGTCCATCACCAACTCCCGAAGTTCACCCAAACTCATGTCCATTGAGTCGGTGATGCCATTCCAGCCACCTCATCCTCTGTCGTCCCCTTCTCCTCCTGCCCCCAATCCCTCCCAGCATCAGAGTCTTTTCCAATGGGTCAACTCTTTGCGTGAGGTGGCCAAAGTATTGGAGTTTGAGCTTTAGCATCAGTCCTTGCAAAAAATACCCATGACTGATCTCCTTTAGAATGGACTAGTGGATCTCCTTGCAGTCCAAGGGACTCTCAAGATTCTTCTCCAACACCACAGTTCAAAAGCATCAATTTTTCAGTGCTCACCTTTCTTCACAGTCCAACTATCACATCCATACATGACCACAGGAAAAACCATAGCCTTGACTAGACGGACTTTTGTTGGCAAAGTAATGTCTCTGCTTTTGAATATCCTATCTAGGTTGCTCATAACTTTCCTTCCAAGGTATAAGCATCTTAATTTCATGGCTGCAATCACCATCTGCAGTGATTTTGGAGCCCCCCAAAGTAAAGTCTGATACTGTTTCCACTGTTTCTCCATATACACCCATAAACAAAATCAAAACAGTCCAACAAATATAAAGTACAATAGATTGACCCAGCGAACAAAAGAAACCAAAAATTATATCTACCAGAAAAAAACTAACTAAAGAACAAACTGGAAAGCAAAACTAAAGCAAGGTGCCAATTGGGGAATAAAGCAATGAAAATAAAGCTATCAAATATGTTGCGAGGAAAGAAAGAAAGAATAGATGTGCAAAGTTAAATAGAGGTAGATGAGGAAGATTTATATACATTAAAGATGAATTTCAAGGGGGAAAGAATAGGAAAAGCAAAGGAATAAATGAAGAAAAAATAATAATAGGTTTAAAAAAAATTTTTAAAGAGAAAAGAAAAAAAACATGAAAACTCCACAGAACTGCAAAAGCCCAATGTAGAGGCAGAGGTTTATAACAACTATAAAAAAAAGTGACTGAGAAAAAAAAAGCTCAACAGGTTAATCAGATTTCATAGTGCAAAGAAAATCGACAACTACAGTGGTGAGGGGGGGTGGAGGGAAAGAAGAAAAATCCAAAAGAATATACAGAAGAAGTCAAAACATAAGAATAATAAATGTTTTTCCATTACTTCTTTTTCTGCTCTGATTGCTGTGGCCAAAATTTCCAAAACTATGTTGAATAGTAGTGGTGAGAGTGGACACCTTTGTCTTGTTCCTGACTTGAGGGGAAATGCCTTCAATTTTTCACCATTGAGGATAATGTTTGCTGAGGGTTTGTCGTATATAGCTTTTATTATGTTGAGGTATGTTCCTTCTATTCCTGCTTTCTGGAGGGTTTTTATCATCAGTGGATGCTGAATTTTGTCAAAGGCTTTCTCTGCATCTGTGGAGATAATCATATGGTTTTTATCTTTCAGTTTGTTAATGTGGTGTATTACATTGATTTGTGGATATTGAAGATTCCTTGCATCCCTGGGATAAAGGCCACTTGGTCGTGATGTATGATCTTTTAAATATGTTGTTCGATTCTGTTTGCTAGAGTTTTGTTAAGGATTTTTGCAGCTATGTTCATCAGTGATATTGGCCTGTAGTTTTCTTTTTTGGTGGCATCTTTGTCGGCTTTTGGTATTAGGGTGATGGTGGCCTCATAGAATGAGTTTGGAAGTTTACCTGCCTCTGCAATTTTCTGGAAGAGTTTGAGTAGGATAGGTGTTAGTTCTTCTCTAAAATTTTGGTAGAATTCAGCTGTGAAGCCGTCTGGTCCTGGGCTTTTGTTTGTTGGAAGATTTCTGATTGCAGCGTCAATTTCTGTGCCAGTGATGGGTCTGTTAAGATTTTCTAGTTCTTCCTGGTTCAATTTTGGAAAGTTGTACTTTTCTAAGAATTTGTCCATTTCTTCCAAGTTGTCTATTTTATTTGTATATAGTTTCTGATAATAGTCTCATGATCCTTTGTATTTCAGTGTTGTCTGTTGTGATCTCTCCATTTTCATTTCTAATTTTGTGGATTTGGCTTTTTTCCCTTTGTTTCTTGATGAGTCTGGCTAATGGTTTGTCAATTTTATTTATCTTCTCAAAGAACCAGCTTTTGGTTTTGTTGATTTTTGCTATGGTCTCTTTTGTTTCTTTTGCATTTATTTCTGCCCTAATTTTTAAGATTTCTTTCCTTCTACTAACCCTGGGGTTCATAATTTCTTCCTTTTCAAGTTGCTTTAGGTGTAGAGTTAGGTTATTTATTTGACTTTTTTCTTGTTTCTTGAGGTAAGCCTGTATTGCTATGAACGTTCCCCTTAGCACTGCCTTTACAGTGTCCCCTAGGTTTTGGGTTGTTGTGTTTTCATTTTCAGTCGTTTCTATGCATATTTTGATTTCTTTTTGATTTCTTCTGTGATTTATTGGTTATTCAGCAGTGTGTTGTTCAGCCTCCATATGTTGGCATTTTTAATAGTTTTTCTCCTGTAATTGACATCTAATCTTACTGCATTGTGGTCAGAAAAGATGCTTGGAATGATTTCAATTTTATTGAATTTACCAAGGCTAGATTTATGGCCCAGGATGTGATCTATCCTGGAGAAGGTTCCATGTGCGCTTGAGAAAAAGGTGAAATTCATTGTTTTGGGGTGAAATGTCCTATAGATGTCAATTAGGTCTGACTGGTCTATCGTGTCATTTAAAGTTCGTGTTTCTTTGTTAGTTTTCCGTTTAGTTGATCTGTCCATAGGTGTGGGTGTGGTATTGAAATCTCCCACTATTATTGAGTTACTGTTAATTTCCCCTTTCATACTTGTTAGCATTTGTCTTACATATTGCAGTGCTCCTATGTTGGGTGCGTATATATTTATGATTGTTATATCTTCTTCTTGGATCGATCCTTTGATCATTATGTACTGTCCATCTGTGTCTCGTTTCACAGCCTTTGTTTTAAAGTCTATTTTATCTGGTATGAGTACAGCTACTCCTGCTTTCTTTGGTCTCTATTTGCGTGAAGTATCTTTTTCCGGCCCTTCACTTTCACTCTGTATGTGTCTGTTGGGGGCCAGAGTGAGGCACTCGGCCCGTGGCAAAGGTCATGAGGAAGGAGGCTCGACATACGCAAAGGCGGGATCGAGCCTCAGGAGTCCCCCTGGAAATCCTCGAGCATCTACCCCCATAACCAGAGCCTGCCTACTTTACTACTTTGTGCTCTCACCTACACCTCTGACTTTACGGGGGGCTGCCCCCCACCACCTCTTTCGGAGAAGGAGTTAACTTAGAGCTCCAGTTAATAAAAACTCCTGGGAGTGACAAGAGTGTTTTAACCTACAAACTCCTCTGAAGGTTCTCTAGCCTGCCTGACAGGCTTGTCCGGCCACATGTGATTGCTCACAGCCTCCCAACCATGAGAGGCACGAGATGCTTTAAACCTTCTAAAAACAGGTTCCTTAGAAAAGTTAGAAAACTATTAGTATAAGTATAATGGGCTGATTAGAAATTGTATTGGTGAAGGGTTTTTCATTTGTTGAGCCAATGTTTGTTGCTAAGTCTCCACATCCCCTGCCCTTACACACATTAATGAATATACAGAAGAAATAAGTATTAACCTTTGATATAAATCACGTTAGACCTTAGGCTAAGTAAATTCTTTCCTTAACTAAAACCCACTATACCCTCACCCTATAGAAGTGTAACTTTATTTGGGTGGCGTCTGTTTTAAGAATAATCACCCCTGGAGAAATAAGTGCCCTGGTTGACTGACCATTGTCACAAGGAGAGGGCCATAAATTGTCAGCAGGCCCCCTGGCCAGAAGATGATGTAACACCCCTAAGACCTCTGTATACATTTGTATGAAGTACCTGACTTTGATAAAAGTCAGGACTGCTGACCCCGCGTGACTTTTGCATAACATCTCAGTGTATAAAAGTACACCATGGAAAATAAAGAATTGGGATCAATTTCTCGAAATACTGGTCTCCCCATGTCTCTTTCTCTCTCACTCTGGGTGAGTCTCCATCTGGAGTGCGGAACCCACCAAGCTTACTACTTTTGCCTGGGCTTCTAAGATCCGACCGGGGAGGCCTCAGTGTCTCCTCTCCTTCGGGCGAACGGAAGGATGCCTGCGGCCTACGTAAGTAGTGCAAACTTCTTGTCTTGAAGGTTTATTGGTCTCCTGCATAAACCAAGCTACTTAGCCTCTTTTCTCCACTGAATTTTCCTACTGAGCTATCCTCATTCTATTACTCTTTACATCTCTAATTAACATCTAATTGAAGCTATTGTATCCTGATCCTCGCCGATGCCATTCCCGCATCGAACTCCCTGGATCAGCCGGGGCTGGACCCCAGCATGTGTCCCTTGTTTCGAGGTGGGTCTCTTGTAGACAACATATATAGGGGTCTTTTTTTGTATCCATTCAGCCAGTCTTTGTCTTTTGGTTGGGGCATTCAACCCATTTACATTTATGGTAATTATTGATAAGTATGGTCCCGTTGCCATCTACTTTATTGTTTTGGGTTTGAGTTTATACACCCTTTCTGTGTTTCCTGTCTAGAGAAGATCCTTTAACATTTGTTGGAGAGCTGGTTTGGTGTTGCTGATTTCTCTCAGCTTTTGCTTGTCTGTAAAGCTTTTGATTTCTCCTTCATATTTGAATGAGATCCTTGCTGGGTACAGTAATCTGGGCTGTAGGTTATTTTCTTTCATCACTTTAAGTATGTTCTACCATTCTCTCCTGGCCTGAAGAGTTTCTATTGAAAGATCAGCTGTTATCCTGATGGGAATCCCCTTGTGTGTTATTTGTTGTTTTTCCCTTGCTGGCTTTAATATTTGTTCTTTGTGTTTGATCTTTGTTAATTTGATTAATATGTGTCTTGGGGTGTTTCGCCTTGGGTTTCTCCTGTTTGGGACTCTCTGGGTTTCTTGGACTTGGGTGATTATTTCCTTCCCCATTTTAGGGAAGTTTTCAACTATGATCTCCTCAAGTATTTTCTCATGGCCTTTCTTTTTGTCGTCTTCTTCTGGGACTCCTATGATTCGAATGTTGGGGCATTTAACATCGTCCCAGAGGTCTCTGAGGTTGTCCTCATTTCTTCTAATTGTTTTTTCCTCTCTTTCATTTATTTCTACCATTCTATCGTCTACCTCCCTTATCCTATCTTCTGCCTCCGTTTTTCTACTGTCGGTTCCCTCCAGAGTGTTTTTGATCTCATTTATTGCATTATTCATTATATATTGACTCTTTTTATTTCTTCTAGGTCCTTGTTAAACCTTTCTTGCATCTTCTCGATCCTTGTCTCCAGGCTATTTATCTGTAACTCCAATTTGTTTTCAAGATTTTGGATCATTTTCACTATCATTATTCGGAATGCTTTATCAGGTAGATTCCCTATCTCTTCCTCTTTTGTTTGGTTTGGTGGGCATTTATCCCAATCCAAATTGGAAAAGAAGAAGTAGAACTCTCACTGTTTGCAGATGACATGATTCTCTACATAGAAAACCCCAAAGACTCCACCAGGCAATTACTAGAGCTAATCAATGAATATAGTAAAGCTGCAGGATATAAAATTAGCACACAGAAATCCCTTGCATTCCTATACACTAACAATGAG
The DNA here is from genome assembly GCF_019923935.1 of Bubalus bubalis. Taxonomy (NCBI): domain Eukaryota; kingdom Metazoa; phylum Chordata; class Mammalia; order Artiodactyla; family Bovidae; genus Bubalus; species Bubalus bubalis. The sequence goes on along the minus strand of NC_059171.1, from coordinate 80,401,095 downwards.
AAAACAGAAAGAGAAATCAAGGAACAATTCCATCCACCATTGCAATGAAAAGAATAAAATTCTTAGGAATATATGTACCTAAAGAAACAAAAGACCTATATATAGAAAACTATAAAACCCTGGTGAAAGAAATCAAAGAGGACACAGACAGATGGAGAATTATACCGTGTTCATGGATCAGAAGAATCGATATAGTGAAAATGAGTATAATACCCAAAGCAATCTATAGACTCAATGCAATCCCTATCAAGCTACCAACGGTATTTTTCAGAGAACTAGAACAAATAATGTCACAATTTGTATGGAAATACAAAACACCTCGAATAGCCAAAGCAATCTTGAGAAAGAAGAATGGAACTGGAGGAATCAACCTGCCTGACTTCAATCTCTACTGCAAAGCCACAGTCATCAAGACAGTATGGCACTGGCACAAAGACAGAAATATAGATCAATGGAACAAAATAGAAAGCCCAGAGATAAATCCACACACCCATGGACAGCTCATCTTTGACAAAGGAGGCAAGAATATACAATGGAGAAAAGACAAACTCTTTAACAAGTGGTGCTGGGAAAACTGGTCAACCATTCGTAAAAGAATGAAACTAGAACACTTTCTAACACCATACACAAAAATAAACTCAAAATGGATTAAAGATCTAAACGTAAGACCAGAAACTATTAAACGCCTAGAGGAAAACATAAGCAAAACACTCTCCGACATAAACCACAGCAGGATCCTCTATGACCCACCTCCCAGAATATTGGAAATAAAAGCAAAAATAAACAAATGGTACCTAATTAAAACTAAAAGCTTCTACACAACAAAGGAAACGATGAGCAAGGTGAAAAGACAGCCTTCAGAATGGGAGAAAATAATAGCAAACGAAGCAATGGACAAAGAATTAATCTCAAAAAGATACAAACAACTGCTGCAGCTCAATTCCAGAAAGATAAACGACCCAATCAAAAAGTGGGCCAAAGAACTAAACAGACATTTCTCCAAAGAAGACATACAGATGGCTAACAAACACATGAAAAGATGCTCAACATCACTCATTATCAGAGAAATGCAAACCAAAACCACAATGAGGTACCATTTCACACCAGTCAGAATGGCTGCTATCCAAAAGTGTACAAGCAGTAAATGCTGGAGAGGGTGTGGAGAAAAGGGCACCCTCTTACACTGTTGGTGGGAATGCAAACTAGTACAGCCACTGTGGAGAACAGTGTGGAGATTCCTTAAAAAACTGAAAACAGAACTGCCATATGGACCCAGCACTCCCACTGCTGGGCATACACACCAGGGAAACCAGAATGGAAAGAGACACATGTACCCCAGTATTCATCTCAGCACTGTTTATAATAGCCAGGACGTGGAAGCAACCTAGATGTCCATTGGTAGACGAATGGATAAGAAAGCTGTGGTACATATACATAATGGAATATTACTCAGCCATTAAAAAGAATACAGTTGAATCAGTTCTAATGAGGTGGATGAAACGAGCCTATTATACAGAGTGAAAAAAGCCAGAAAGAAAAACACCAATAGAGTATACTAACGTATATATATGGAATTTAGAAAGATGGTAATGATAACCCTGTATGCGAGACAGCAAAAGAGACACAGATGCATTGAACAGTCTTTTGGACTCTGCGGGAGAGGGTGAGGGTGGGATGATATGAGAGAATGGCATTGAAACATGTGAATTATCATATGTGAAACGCATCTCCAGTCCAGATTCGATGCACGATACAGGGTGCTCGGGGTTGGTGCACTGGGATGACCCAGAGGGATGGGATGGGGAGGGAGGTGGGACGGGGGTTCAGGATGGGGAACACATGTACACCAACGGCAGATTCAAGTCAATGTATGGTAAAACCAATACAATATTGTAAAATAAAATTAATTAATTAAAAAACAGAATAATAAATGTTTTTCTTGAGTCGCTGCTGTCAGAGTCCTTTCCCTCACTGGGAGTCACAGTCCACCTCACCTTCCTAGGATGCCCTCCAACACTGTGCTGGTCTCTGGACCTGCTGCAGGGGCATCTCATATTCTAATCTGGTCCTACTCCTGTGTGTTCTTGTTTTCAGTGTCCACAGCTATCAGAACTAGTTCATTTTCTTCTGTGGGAGCTCTCAATGTGCTTTTATATATACTGTAGACACAGAGTCTGCCTAGTTGATCCTGTGGATTTAATCTGCAGCTTGTAAGGCTGGCGGGAAGATTTTGGGTCTTCTTCCTTAGCCACACTGCTCCTGGGTTTCACTTGTGATTTTATTTCCACCTGTGCATGTGGGTTGTCCTTTGGAGTTTGCTCCTGAGGCTGCCCTAGAGGACTTGGGTTTGCCCCTGAGAGGGCCAGGTGTGGAGGTGGTGCAGCTGCTTGGGTCACAGGGGTTCTGGCAGCACAGGTACTCAGGGGAATTGGCAGCTAGGGCAGCAGAAAATATAGTGCTCTAGAAGGGTATGGCAACCAGTATTAGCCCATCCGCTCCAGTATTCTTGCCTAGAGAACCCCCTTCCCTGACAGAGAAGCCTGGCAGGCCACAGTCTACAGGATCACAAAGAGTTGGGACACTACCGAAGTGCCCCTGTGTGTGTAGATACAAGACTTTTTTGCCTGCGGCAGCTCTGCCCCAGTTAGAGTTGAACGTGAAGGCGGCACAGCTGCTTGGCTTGCGATGACCCTGGAGCACCAAGTGTGCAGGGACATGGACTGCCTCTGCCACAGGAGTTATGGCCCTATCAGAGTCTTTGTTTCAAGCGTCTTGTAGCTGGCGATCAGAAGGCCTCTTTGGCCAGTCTTTCTCCGTAGCTCCGCCCATTCAGGCACTTAGAGGATTCCCTTGCCTAGGGTCCTCCTCTGTTGTTTGGCGCATCAGGCACATAGAGGGGTCCCCCTGCCTGGGGTCCTACTTTGTAGATCGGCACATTAGGCACTTGGAGAGGTACCCTGGGTGGGGTCCTACTCTGTGGTTCAGTGTGTCAAGCGTTTGATGGGCCAGCCTCTCTATTGTTCAGCTGCCGATGCTGGTGTGTGGAGAGAGAGAAGCTATGTTGATGGCTTCATGCCCTGCATATGACTCAGCAGTATCGCCTTGCTTCCATGGCTGCCTGGCTTTCTTCCACAGGCATTTCCCACCACAGTCTCCCTGCTCACATCCCTCGCTGTGTCTCGCACAGTCAACAGCAGTCGTTGCCCTGGGGTTGCCCCACAGTCCCTAAGCTCCAGCTCCCAGTCGATGCGCCTTCCAGGGGACCTGCGTCCCTGTCTGGGGTATGTATGGCTGTGGAAAGGACTCTCTGGTTCTCATTCCATTTAGGTGGCCACGGAACAGCTGTTTCACTCTGAGCCTTAAATGTTTCTGGTCTGGCTCAGACAATCGCCCCAGTGTCGGGATCAGACCCCTGTTTCAGTTCCCCCACTGGCTGAGGGCAGGTCCAGTCCTGCTAACAGTCCTGTTTATCCCTCTAGTTGCTTTGTCCTACTGAGTTTTGCATGGCTTTGTATATTGTTTTCCACTGGTCAGGCGCTCCTCTCCACTCTCAGCTGGAGTTCTGGACGCATTTCTGTGTCTAAAGGTGTATTCCTGATGTATCCGTGGAGAGAGACGTACTCCATGGCCACCTGCTCCTCCACAGTCTTGTTCTCTCCCTCGCTATCCTGATGAGATGGTGGATATGACAGTCTCCTTGGTTTCTCTATCTGAGGCTCCTCTTCCGGGAGCACTTGGGGTGGTTCTGGGTCTGAGCTGCCCTCGAGACTGGCAGTGGGAGCACGGGTGGCTTGAAGGAAGGGACAGATGTAAGAAGAGCAGACAGGATGGGTGGGAAGGGGTTTGGACATGGAGACGGTGGTACCACGTGGGAGGCTGACTGGCTGGGCAGATCAGCAGCCCCTGCAGGGCAATGACTCTGATCCCCTCCTCAGTCTTGGTCCTCTGCACCTGCTGCTTTGACCCAAATTCACCTCGAGTGGGAGGACCTTTGGCCATAAGCAGGTTGAGGCCCAGCCATCCCTGAGAGAGCATGAGTGAAGAGAGCCAGGGGCCCAAGGGCAGGACACCGATGGTCCCCACCCAAGGAGTATGGCTGGCTGATGCACAGTCAGCCCGCATCCTGGGCCTCAGCTGGTCCCGTGGCAGGTACCTGTCAGGGGCTGCCCCTGGGTCTCCTCAGGGTGACAGGCAGCAGCAGGCGAGGCATGTCCCTCAGACAGGAGACCCTGAGCAGAAAGGGCAAATCTCCTGGTTGACAAGGGAGACGGGGCCCCTGGGGGCGGGGAGGGAATATCCGGAAGGACCGTAGACATCGGAGGCTTCAAGGTTGCTGATGAGTCCCCACAAGGAAATGTTTCAGATGCGGGCACTCCTGGTGCTGGGGGTGCTTTCCCTCCAGCCAGTGCTGGTGTGTGGCCTCGGGTGACGAGCCGCAGGGCCTCCCTTCTAGAAATGTGGAGCCATGGGACGCCCAGTCCCCGGGAGACATGATGGCATGTGGTCCATGCTTCCTAGCATAGGCACTGGGCTTCTGGCTTCTTCTCCACTAGTTCCTCTTCTCTTGTCACTGCCCTCTACCTCTGTCTCAGAGCTCATACAAGTTAGAGGTACTTGAATGGAGCATGTTCCAGATCTTCACACAGGTCAGCCTTGAGGTTGGGACACCACAGGGAGATCAGGGGTTTCTTGTGGAGTGTGAGGGCCACGAGGAGACAGCCCCAGACCACTCTGAGCCTCATGCTCTGCCTGATGGAGAGTAGGAGCATGTCTTCATATAGGATGAAGGCTTGAGCGAGGCGAAGCCACTGTGTGTAGGAAAGGGCTGCAAGCTCGTCACTGCCCAGAGCCATGCTCAGCCGAGAGCCAGAGGTGCTGGAAGGTGGGAAGGGTGGCCAGGACTCGTGCTGCTCAGATGAGAGACCAGAAGTGGCTACAAGAGCCACACACTTGCTGACTTGTGCCCTGGCTTTCCTCACCTACAGGTTCAAGCCCTCACAGGGATGATGCTCCTCTTTGCCTTCCTCCTCTTCATGGGATTGCCACTGGGCTTCGTCGAGCCCTGTGAGTATCAGTGCTTCTGTTTCTTGGAGAGGATGAGACTTGACTTTATTGGGGTCATTTTAAGGGTCTGAATGGACTTTTCACCGTTTTAGCCAGCTGAGATCTCCATCTTAGCAATTGTGCAGTTGGTGAGCACAGGGTGTCCAGGAGCAGGGGGAGGGTCAGGATGGAGGGAAGCCCCTCTAAGGACCAGTGGACGCAGGGCCGCAGGGTGGGCGCGGGGGAGTCTCTGGCTGTGGCCCTTCCTCTTTGGAACAGGCGGGCATGGCTGGGTGCAGGGAACTCAGGGAGGCTTTGGCCCCTTATGACTAGAGGCTCTGCGTGAAAAGGTGGGTCCATCAACAGAGCAGAGGCTCACAGTCCTGACGGCTGGGAGCTTTCCTGAGAACCTGTCTCTGAGAAGAAAAAACTCCTGGGTGTACCTGGCGTCCTGGTGTCCAGGAAGCTCGTGCTGCCCAGGCTCAGAGCCCACTGAGGACTGAGCTGTGTAGCCTCAGGGAGTCCTTGAGGCTGAGGGAAGGGGCCGGCTGCTGGGCAGATGCAGTGAGTGGCAATGAAGGAGGAGTCTGACTCTGTTCTCTTTTATCTAGGGACCTTTAACGTACAATGCCATGAGTGTATCGTGAAAAACACCTTCCATTGTCCAGTTAAGAGAACGTGTCCTTATCATATTAGGCGCTGTTTTACTGTCTCCATGCGTAAGTACCAGATTACCTTCTTACTCCTTAATGAGTCACCCCACCAATGCAGTTTTAAGGGGACAGCGCCACTCTTTTCTCTCTCTGTACCCATCCTGAGACCATGTTTCTATGTTGAGGCTCAGCGCCCCATTAAAGGGCAGGCAGTAATAGCCTCTTGCAGAGACACATAGCCTGCCACGTGGGCCCATGTGTCCACAGGTGTCCTGCCGTGTCTTCAGGGGCTGGAAGGACTGCTGCCACTCAAGGCCTCCACTCCTTGGCCATCCCTGGTCAAGGAGGTAGATTCCCCAGTGCAGCTTAGGCAATTCCTTGTTTCCCACAGGAGCGTGGTCCTCAGGCAAGGTTTCCCAACAAAGCAGGCCCAAAACGTGGATGCACCTTAGATCCCTCAGGAAAGTGCTTACCACCCAAGGAGCTGATGTAGAAGGGCCGTGGCGACCGCAGACTATCAGCAGAAGACCATACTATAGGCGCTTTCTTGTTGAGGGTCTGTATGATCTTTGGGACATCAGCAAAAACATATTGCCTGGTCTCCATTCATTTCTGGGTCCCTAGATTCCTTACGACAAATAATGAACAGAGCGACTCCTTTGTATAGCTTCCTTACAAGGGACTGTAAACTTACTTAGGGAGGCCAGGTGCCTAGATAAGTTGGCAGTGTAGATGGAAAATCATCTCCAGGTGAAGTTGTTCATGAGGTGATGAAAATTCTAGTGGTCTTGAATATTCTTGCTAACTCAAGAAGTTTAGGCACTGGGGACTTCCCTGGTGGTCCAGTGTTAAGAATCTACCTTTCAGTGCACTGGACGTGGGTTCAACACTGGTTGGGAAACTGAGATCCCACACGTGGCAGGGCAGTTAAGGCCGTCTTCTACAACTAATGAGCCCTCATGCTCTGGAGCCCGTGGGCCACAAGGAGAGAGAAGCCTGGGTGCCAGAAGGAAAGCTCCCACATCCTGCATCTAAGACCTGATGTGGCCAAAATCATGGAATGCATAAACATTTTTCAAAAGAATTTAAGGCCTTGTAACAAAGAGGAACCAGATATCAAATTGTCAACATCCATTGGATCATCGAAAAAATTAGAGTTCCAGAAAAACATCTACTCGTGCTTTCTTGACTATGCCAAAGCCTTTGACTGTGTGGATCACAGCAAACTGTGTAAAATTCTGAAAGAGATGGGAATACCAGACCATCTGACCTGCCTCTTGAGAAATCTGTATGCAGATCAAGAAGCAACAGTTAGAACTGGACATGGAACAACAGAGTAGTTGGTTCCAAATCAGGAAAGGAGTATGTCAAGGCTGTATATTGTCACTCTGCTCACTTAACCTATTCGCAGAGTACATCATGAGAAACGCTGGGGTGGATGAAGCACAAGCTGGAATCAAGATTGCCGGGAGAAATATCAATAACCTCAGATACCCAGATGACACCACCCTTATGGCAGAAAGTGTAGAAGAACTAAAGAGCCTGTTGGTGAGAGTGAAAGAGGAGAGTGAAAACGCTGGCTGAAAACTCAACATTCAGAAAACTAAGATCATGGCATCTGGTCCCATCACTTCATGGCAAATAGATGGGGAAACAATGGAAACAGTGAGAGACTTTATTTTGGGGGGCTCCAAAATCACTGCAGATGGTGACTGCAGCCATGAAATTAAAAGACATTTGCTCCTTGGAAGAAAAGCTGTGGCCAACCTAGACAGCATATTAAAAAGCAGAGACATTACTTTACCTACAAAGGTCCATCTAGTCAAAGCTATGGCTTTTCCAGTAATCATGTATGGATGTGAGATTTGGACTATACAGAAAGCTGAGTGCTGAAGAATTGATGGTTTTGAGTTGTAGTGTTGGAGAAGACTCTTGAAAGTCCCTTGGACTGCAAGGAGATCCAACCAGTCCATCCTAAAAGAAATCAGTCCTGAATATTCACTGGACGGACTGATGCTGAAGCTGAAACTCCAGTACTCTGGCCACCTGATGTGAAGAACCGACTCACTGGAAAAGACCCTGATGCTGGGAAATATTGAAGATGAGTGGAGAAGGGGACGACAAAGGATGAGACGGTTGGATAGCATCACCACTCAATGCACATGAGTTTGAGTAAACTCTGGGAGGTGGTGATGGACAGAGAAGCGTGGCATGCTGCAGTCCATGGGGTTGCAAAGAGTCAAACATGACTGAGCAACTGAACTGAACAAATAAAAGTTTGTGTGCACCAGGACTCATGTGAAAGGAGCAGTGACCCCACAAGAGACCAAGGCAGACTTGCTTGTGAATGTTTGAGAGTCTCTGGCAGAGGTGTGGGTTGACAGTGGCCTGCTGTGGGGTCAGGGGCACAGGCCACAGCAGTCCTGGGAGGTGTAGCGTGTTGGCTTAAATCCTCTTGGAGGAGAGCACCATTAGCCTGACCATAGAGCCTGCAGCCTATCATAGACACTACAGACTCCAGGACTGGGCTGCTTTAGACCAAACTACAGTGAGGGAGCACCACCCCACCCATCAGCAGAGAATTGGATTAAAGGTTTGCTGAGCAAGGCCCTGCCCACCAGAGCAAGACCAGGTCTTCCACAAAGCCAGTCCTTCCCATCAGGAGGTTTGCACAAGCCTCTCATCCCCATCCATCAGAGGCCAGACAGAATGAAAACCACAATCACAGAAAACTAATCAAAAAGATCACATGGATCACAGCCTTGTGTATTTCAATGAAACTCTGAGCCACGCAGTGCAGGGCCACCCAAGGCAGATGGGTCATGGTAGAGAGCTCTAAGAAAACGTGGTACACTGGAGAAGGGAATGGCAGACCACTTCACCATTCTTGCCTTGAGAACCCATGAACAGTATGGAAAGGCAAATGATACTGAAAGATGAACGTCCTAGGTTAGTATCCAATATCCTACTGGGAAGAGCAGAGAAATAGCTCCATAAAGAATGAAGAGGCTGAGCCAAAGCAGAAACAACCCTCCGTTGTAGATGTTTGGTGGTGAAAGTCTGAAGCTGTAAAGAACACTATTGCATAGGAACCTGGAAGGTTAGGTCCATGAATCAAGGTAAATTGGATGTTGTCCAACAGGAAAGTGGTCAAACCGGAGATGGCAAGAGTGAACATTGACATTTTAGGAATCAGTGAACTAAAATGGGCGGGAATGGGAGAATTTAATTCAGATGACCATTATATCTACTACTGTGGGCAAGAATCTCTTAGAAGAAATGGAGTAGCCCTAATAGTCAACCAAAGAGTCCAAAATGCAGTACTCGGGGGCAGTCTGAAAAGTGACAGAATGATCTTGGTTTGTTTCCAAGACAAACCATTCAACGTGACAGTAATCCAAGTCTTATGTCCCAGCCACTAATGCCAAAGAAGCTGAAGTGGAACGGTTTTATGAAAACCTACAAGACCTTCTAGCATGTGTGCATGCTAGTTGCTTCAGTTGTGTCCGACTCTCTGCAATTCTGTGGACTGTAGTCCGCCAGGCTCCTCTGTTCGTGGGATTATTGAGGCAAGAATACTGGAATGGGTTGCCGGGCCCTGCTCTAGGGGATCTTCCCGACCCAAGGATCAAACTTAGATCTCTTACATCGCCTACATTGGCAGGCAGGTTCTTGACCACTGGTGCCATCTGGGAAGCCTCACGAGACCTTCTAGAACTAACACACACACCGAAAGATGTCCTTTTCATCATGGGGAATGGAATGCAAAAGTTAGAAGTCAAGGGATATGTAGAGTAATAGACAGCTTTGTCCTTGGAGTACAAAACGAAGCAGGGCAAAAGCTAACAGAGTTTTGCCAAGAGAATGCACTGGTCATAGCAAACACCCTCTTTCAACAACACAAGAGGTGAGTCCACACGTGGACATCACCAGATGATCAATACCAAAATCCAGTTGATTGTATTCTTTGCAGGCAAAGTTGGAGAAGCTCTATACAACAGTAAAAACAAGACCCAGAGCTGACTGTGGCTCAGATCATGAACTGCTTATTGGAAAATTCAGACTTAAATTGTAGAAACTAGGGGAAACCACTCGGCCACTCTGGTGTGAGCTAAATAAAATACTTTGTACAGTAGAAGTGACAAATAGATGCAAGGGATTAGATCTGAAAGACCGAGTCCCTGAAGAACTATGGATGGACGGACGTTCATAACATTGTACAGGCGGTGGTGACCAAAACAATCCCCAAGAAAAACAAATGCAAGAAGGCAAAATGGTTGTCTGAGGAGGCCTTGCAAATAACAGAGAAGAGACGTGAAAGACAAAGGAGAAAGGGAAAGATGTATCCACCTGAATGCAGAGTTCCAGAGAATAGCAAAGAGAGATAAGAAAGCCTTCTTAAGTGAACGGTGCAAAGAAATAGAGGAAAACAATAGAATGGGAAAGACTAGAGATCTCCTCAAGAACACTAGAGATACCAAGGGAACATTGCAGGCAAAGATGGGCTCAATAAAGGGCAGAAATGGCAAGGAGCTAAGAGAAGCAGAAGAGACAAAAAAGAAGCATCAAGAATACACAGAAGAACTATACAAAAAAGGTCTTAATGACCTGGATAACCACAATGGCATGGTCACTTACTTAGAGCCAGACATCCAAGAGTGTGATCAAGTGGGCCTTTGCAACCATTGCTAAGAGCAAAGCTAGTGGAAGTGATGGAATTCCAGCTGAACTCCTTCAAATCCTAAAAGATGATGCTGTTGAGGTGCTACACTCAATATGCCAGCAAATTTAGAAAACTCAGCAGTAGCCACAGGACTAGGAAAGGTCAGTTTTCACTCCAGTCCCAAAGAAGGGCAATACCAAAGAATGTTCAGATTGCTGCACTATTTCACTCATTTCAGATGCTAGCAGGTTGATGCTGAAAATCCTTCAAGCTAGGCTTCAACATTACAGGAACCTAGAACTCCCAGATATACAAGGTGTATTTAGAAAAGGCAGAGGAACCAGAGGTCAAATTGCCAACATCTGTTGGATCATCGAAAAAGCAAGAGAGTTCCAGAAAACCATCTCCTTCTGCTTTATTGACTACACCAAAGCCGTTGACTGTGTGGATCACAACAAACTGTGGAAAAATGTTAAAGCGATGGGAATACCAGACCACTTTACCTGCCTCCTGAGAAACCTGTATGCTGGTCAAGAAGCAGCAGTTAGAACCAGACTTAACAATGAACTGGTTCAAAATTGGGAAAAGAGTACATCATGGCTGTATATTGTCACCCTGCTTATTTAATTTATTCAAAGATTACATCATGCAAACTTCCAGGCTGGATGAATCACAAACTGGAATCAACATTGCCAGGAGAAATATCAGCAAACTCAGATATGCAGATGGCACCACCCTAATGGCAGGAAGTGAAGAGGAACTAAAGAGTCTTGATGAAGATGAAAGAGAAGAGGGAAAAGGCTGGCTTAGAACTCAACATTCGAAAAATGAAGATTATGGCCTGCAGTCCCATCACTTCATTGCAAATAGATGGGGGGGAAATGGAAACAGTAACAGATTTTATTTTGTTGGGATCCAGAATCACTGAGAATGGTGACTGCAGAATGGTGAAATTAAAAGATGCTTGCTCCTTGGAAAAAAAAAAGATGAGACACATCTCAAACAGCATATTAAAAAGCAGACACATCACTTTGCCGACACAAGTCCTTATAGTCAAGGCTATGTTTTTTCCAGTAGTCGTGTATGGATGTGAGATCTGGAGCATAAAGAACGCTGAACACCAAAGAATTGATGCTTTTGAACTGTTACAGAAGATCTTGAGGGTCCCTGAAACTCCAGTACTTTGGCCACCTGACGCAGAGTCGGTTTATTGTAAAAGACCCTGAAGCTTGGAAAGGTTGAAGGCAGGAGGAGAAAGGGGATACAGAGGATGAGATGGTTGAATGGCATCGTCAGTCAGTGGACACGTGTTTGAGTGAACTTCAGAAGATAATGAAGGACAGGGAAGCCTGGCGTGCTGTCTTCAAGGCACATGGGGCCGAAAAGAGTCAGATATGACTGCACGTCAGAACAACAACAACACTTAGGGATGGAGCTAGTTAAGATAACTGTGCTTTGATATTTGGATGTTGAAAGCATGAAATCAGTGATTTTCATTTCTATTTCTTTTTTAGGTTTGAATTCTCGGGAAATACTCGTTTACAAGAACTGTACATTTAACTGTACATTTCTGTATAGAGCCCAAGAGCCTCAGGAAACCCCCAGAAGAAAGACGACTCATAGATTTAACAGTTTCTATTGGGTTAATTGTTGTGGTTCGAACATGTGCAATTTTGGAGGACCTACTAACCTGGAGAGGGACATCACAGTCGATTATCCACTTGAAGAGGATATCGAAGGAAATGCGCAATTGGTGCAGTCCACTGTGTTCCTAAGCATTGTCTCCATCCTAGTCAGGAACACACTGATGTGAGAGGCCTCCTTTGGAGGGGCTGACTATCTCCCCATCTCTCCCAAGGCAGCTGTCCTTTACTGTCTTGTGAGCCAGACACTGACCCCTGGAGCCCCCAGTTGATGAGTTCCCCATTTAGGAATTGTTACCAGAGAGAAATAAACACCAGAATTGTTCAGGTTCTGTGGACTCAGAGATTTCTTTGTGGTTTTAACGTTTGATCTTTCTTCCCTTCGGTAGGTGTCACCTCACACAACCTCTTGCCACTTTAGTGAGCAGAGGTGGAGTATTTTAGTAACAGCAAAAGCGTCACAGGGCCTGGTCTACATGCCCACCTAAAGAGCGGCCCCAGGTTTGCTCAGACCGCACGCCCCTGAGGCACCCGAGCCTGCACGCTCCCAGTCTTCAGGTGGGGATGGCGGAAGTCGAGAGTGTGCTGGGCGATGCAGTGGAATGAGGACAGGCAGAGCTGCCATGGAGACTGTGCATCGCCCTGCGTGGTGCCGTCACACACCTTCTGCAGGACTCGAGCCGTCTCCCACGGTGGCGCCTGGCTTCCTAAGAGAGACGGAACGTTTCTCCAGATGCTGCCTACTTAGGAGGGTGAGGGCCCTAAGGCCAGCCTCTGACTGCCTTGAAGTGGCAGGTACAGAAGTCCAGGCGACTGCTGTCACGCTCCGTGCTCCCAAGGTCAGCATCAGAAAAAGGTGTTGACGGAACAGAAACTCAGACCATCTTTGCTCTCTTCCTCCTTCTACTCCTTTAAATCACCCTGAATTGAAATGACTGAGATAAAGCAGTGCATCAAATTCACATTTTTAACAGCACTCGCTGCCAATTTAAGAATCTCGCCAAATCCAGGATCATGAAGAATTCGCTTCATGTATTCTTCTGAGGCTTTTACACTGTTAGTTCTTATGATTAAGTCTTTGGGCATTTGAGTCGGTTCTTGTCTGAATGAGATAAAGGTCCACCTTCTTTTTTTCCCATGTGGCTATAAAGTTGTCCCAGCAACATTCCTCGAAAACAGATGCTCCCTGTTGAATGGCCTTAGCCCCTCTGTAAAAACTCAAGTGACCACAGACATATCATTTCATTTCTGGACGCTGTGTTCAAGTCCATTGGTCTGTCTGTCCTTGTGCCAGTACCGTCCTGTCTTGAGCAGTTTGCTGTGCAGTAAGCTTAGAAATCGGCAAACGCGAGTCCTCCTGCCTTGTCATTCTTTTTTAGGATTACACTGGCCATCTAGGTTCCTTGCATTCCATGTGGATTTCAGAATCAACTTGGCACTTTCTACACAGATGAACATGGAGTTTTCAGAGCATGCATGTGTGCTCAGTACTTTCCATCATGTCTGACTCTTTGCAGCCCTATGAGCTGTAGCCCATCAGGCTCCTCTGTCCATGGGATTCTCCAGGCAAGAATGCTGGAATGGGTTGCCATGCCCTCCTCTAGGGGATCTTCCCAGACCAGGGAATTAACTTGGATCTCCTGCATTGCAGGTGGATTCTTTACCCCTGAGCTGCCAGGGAAGCCCGGAAATTTCACTGGGATTACATCAAACCTGGAGAGTGATGTGAGGACAATTGTCTTGGTAGCAATATGCTCTCTTCTGACCCATGGATGCAGGAGGCTTTACAACTCTAGCCGTCTTTCATTTCTTCGGTGGTGCTTTGTGGTTTTCCCAGGACAGATTTGAACATCTGTTGCTGAACTAATTCCTAGGTGTTTCCCTCTTTTTGACACTCTTGTAAATGGAATGTGTTTCCTTCATCATTACAAGTGAAGAGAAATGCAATAGATTTTTATACCCGGCGCTTGGATCTTGAAATACTGCTGCACAGCTTTCTTAGAAATCATCCTTTGAAGTGATTTCCTTCGGGTGGTCTGTAAGCAGGATCATCTGATCCATCCGTAGAGACAGTTTTCCTTCCTCTTCTGTCTGGATGACTTCTAGTTGCCAAACTGCTCTGGTAGAACCTCCAGGACTGGGCTGACTGGCAGTGGTGAGAGCAGACCTCCTGTTCCTGGTCTGAGGAGGAAAACAGCCTGTTTTTCACAATGAAGTATGGTGTTAGCCCTGGGTTCTCATAGATGCCCTTGTTCCACTCCTGGCTTGTGCCGTATCTCTTAGCACAGCAATGGTATTGAATTTGGTTAAATGCTCCTCTGTGTCTATAGAGGTGGGGAGGATGTGAATTTTCTTTACTATGCTACTAATGGGGTCATTGTCCTCTTACGATGAACGGACTTTTGGATATTGATAAGCACGTGTTAAGTGATCAATGAAAGGGGATACTTAGCCATTTGAAACTGACCCGCAATCTGACCGGTGTCCAGGGTTCTACAAGCACCTAAGACCCCTCCTGCAAGGTAGGCAACTCCTCCCGCAAGAAAGCTGAGGAACACTTTGTGGAGACGTGACAGTTGTGGGATGCTCGGTCAACCCCCAGGGCAGCCACAGGCAGAAAGCTTCCAGACACCAGCTGTCTGCTTAAATGAGCCACTGAGTGTCCTCGGGTTCGAGCAAGGTTCAAGCTAATACTCTGAAAATCCCCCCACTCCAGCAACTCTACACAATGCAGAACATGCAGAAAGTGCATTTCTGTGCTTGTAAAAGGGCAGGATGTCTTCAGGACCAGGAAGCAAAGCGCGACCAGGAGCAGGGAGGAGGGAGCACGGAAGCCAGTACAGCGCCGCCAGGGGAGGCTTGGGGCCAAGCCACCGAGCCTGATGGTCTGCTGGCCCCACTTCCCAGGGAAAGGCTTGAAGCACAGGACAAGAGTGAGATTAGGAATCGCAACTGGAACCCCACGGAGAGGCAAGGCTTTTAAAAGAAGGCTGAACTTGAAACACCCGTCAGCTGCATGTATTGTTTAATGTATTTATTTTTAATCAGAGGACAATTGCTTTCCAGTGTTGTGTTGGCTTCTGCCATATCTCAGCATGAAGCAGCCACAGGTATACATGGTTCCCTCCCTCTCGAACCTCCTCCCACCCCCTCCTTCCCTCCCCTGTAGGCTGTCCCAGAGCCCCACGTGGAGGTGAGACCTTGAAAACACTACACCAACACGGCAAGCTGCCCTCAGCACCATCAGGCGAGCAGCGAGCCTAGCTTTGCAAGGTGGCATGAGGACGAAGCCCCGGATGCCCGTTCCCTCCCGAGAACTGAGACAAGGCCCTCAAGGGGGTTTAGGCTTGACACTAGTCAGCCCAGAGGAAACCCGGGCTGAGCAGTGAGCACAGAGTGGCTCCAGGACAGTGACAGCCCTGGGCAAGAGATGGCACGGCCCCGAAGCAGACCCCAGCAGCGGGGAGCGCAGAGGGCGCTCGGGTCCCTGGCATCGGGCTTCTTAAAGGCACTACTGCTGCTACACTGAAAGACCCGAAGAGGCGCATGAGGATCACACAGCAGACTCGAGACCGCAATAGCCTGGAAGGCTGTCAGAAAGAGCCGGACAGATCCTCACACTGCAAGACACGGGAAATTCCCCCCAGATCAAGAAAAAGGGGCCCCTCCATAGACTTGAAAGCGGAAATCGGGAGAAACCGGGAAATCCAGGAGAGGATCTGCAAAGCAGACAGACATGCTTAGCTGGAGTTTGTCTCCACGATGTCCATGAGCGCTACCAAACCAAGGTTCCTTAATGAGGCCTTAGAGATCGGACGGTCCTCACGGCTTCAGGCAGTACCCCTTCCATGGAAGCGCCATGAGACTCTGCCAGATGAGCGAATTCTCTGAGCCCCGGTTTTCTCACCTGCAAAATGGGAATGAGGGTAGCACGTGCCTCTTCAGGCTGCCGTGAAGATCAAGCATCCACACGTGCCAAGCTCCACAGAATGACACACACTCACCACGAGGGGACTAGGTTTTCACTCCTTTCCTGTCACCACACTTGCTCCACTCGTTGCAGAGGAGGGCCACTGAGTGGTGGGAGAAGGATCAGATAGGTTGAGTGCCAGTTGAGCCAGAAAACTCAGCACTTCCCAAAAACCCATCTCACGGTGCCTCAGTGGGCCCAGCGAAATGGTGATTCTATAGAATTGCCATAAGAAGAACTCAGGGCTCAGAGGGAATGAAGGCTGGGCCTGTGTGCTGGGCGAGGGCTCCAGCTTGTGCCTGTGTGACCACAGAGGCTGGAACCTCCTCCCTCCTCCATGAATCTCTGAGTCCCTTTCAACAGTCCTGTCTGGGGTGGGAGAGATCACACTGGCGACCGCAGGCCTCTTTGGCCGCGGATGGACTGGAGTGGTGACGGGGTGTGCGGCTCTTGTCTTCCTCCAGGGATCTTGGCACTGAAAAGATGCCCTGGGGGGTGGTTCACTGGGGCAGGGAGAGTGGAGAGACCCCCAGCCCTTACTAGGGGCAGGGCTGGTCCAGCCAGAAACATGACTGCTCACACCTTGCTGCCTGCTCGGCCTGCCTGCGCCTCAGCAGATGAATGGGGGTGGCGAGGGCGGGAGAGTGGAGAGACCCCACCGCCCCTCATCCTGCCTCTGGGGCCACTTTCCACCTGGGGTGTCACCTGACCCTAGGTGGGATGGAACAGACTGCCTACTCCTGCCAACGAGGGGATCCCAGTTGGCTCTCAGTGGTTCAAAGCCTCTTCTGGCCTTGAGATCAGGGTGGTCCCTCTGTGGTCACTGTGAGAGGGTAGTGGGCACTTCAGACTGGCTCTACTGAAAGGAGTGCAAGGTGGCCCCACACCCCCTCTAGAAGAATCTAGAGGCTTCTCTATGGCCGGCCTGCCTTGTGCCAGAGGGGTTCATCATCCCTCATGCTCTCAGATGAGTATCATTGACCCTGATGTCCAGGTTGGCTTTTGGCAGCGTCTCTTCTAGGAAACCTGACTCCCGACCTGCCTGTCCGGGCCTGGGCTGGGCACTTAAGCCACAGTCGCAGAGGATCAGCACTGCCAGGGAGAGCCCAAGAGGCTAGGTAGACAGATAACAACCCAGCTTGAGGCAAGTCCATGCCAGAGCTCTGGAGGCAAAGGGGACGGCACTTGAAATGGCAGCCATCAGGACAGGGCACGCCCAAGTTGTCAGCTCTTGCATTGGAGCAGAGTTTAGCACAGGCGGTATACAGACTGGACAGGGAGGCAGACGGTATGGTCTGAGGCCCATCGCTTGGATGGCCACATGAGGGGCTGGGGCTAGTGCTGGGGTTACTGGGGTCAAAGGCCCTCAGACAGCGCCTCTTGCTGGAGAAAGAGCTGGTGGGACTGGGCATGTGACCAGGACCTGCCACCAAGGCTCATCCCCAGCTCTGCCCTGGCCTTGCTGCGCAGGCCGGCAAGCCTGACCCGCGGGGGCCTGTGCTGTTCCAGGAGTGCAAAGTGCTGGCTGCACAGTGGTGTGACTCAAAAGGCAGGGCCCGTAGGAGAAGAGAGGTGTGGCCGGGGTCCAGCAGAGGGGCTTGTAGCGTGCGTGGCCCGGCAGTGAGCTGACAGGACTACTGGATGGCCCGGAAGGTGAAGAGGGGCAGGGTGGAGGGCATCAGTATGAAGCGGTAGACCATCTTTATGTCCTCTTGCTCCAGTGTCTCCACCAGGAAGGTCTTCAGCACCTAGGACAGAGGCAGGGTTCCTCCTGGCCCACCCTGCCCTGCCTTCCAGGGCCCTGAGGCTGGGCACCCCAGAACGAAGCCAGGGGTCCACGGCCAGGCTGTCCACCCGTGCCCCTCACGGCCCACTCACATGGTGCAGCAGGAGTAGCATCTCCACCTCAGCAACGCGCCGCCCCAGGCATTGGCGCATGCCAAAGCCAAAGGCCAGGTGCGGGAACCTGCTTCCAGAGCCCTGGCGGTCCAGCCAGCGCTGGGGGTGATAGCTCTCGGGCCTGGCGAACACGGCGGGGTTTCGACCCAGCGAATAGAGTAGGACCTTCACCAGCGTCTGCAGGCAGCGGGAAGGGGCTGATGTCAGCTGGCCCCTGGGTGAAGGTCGGCGGGGCTCCAGGGCCTCACTCACCCCAGCCGGGATGTGGTAGTTCTGCAGCACCAGGTCCGAGCTCACTTGCCGCTCCAGGGTGATACCCACGGGGTACAGCCTGTGCACAGGGGCATCCAGCAGGGTCATCAGCTGTGACCGGGCCCCGAACACCCTCTGCAGCCTTCCTAGCCCAGCGCATATAGCCTGAGGGCAGCCTCCCAACCCCGGGCCCTCACAGGTCACTCCTGGCACTGGGAAGCCTAGATCCTGAGGCGTTCCTTCCTTCCATCTCCCGAGTAAGCCAAAGCTCCCCAAGTCAGCGAGGACATGACTGACAAGGTCCCCAGGACAGTGAAGTAGGATCCCGGAGGAAGAAGCACCAGCCTCCCCCCAGGGAGAAGAAGAGGAGGTACAAGGGGTGTGCACCCTTGGGCAAAGGAGCTGTCAGCCCCAGAATCGGTCATCAAGCCCAGCAAGAGGGCTCTGCAGGCACGGGGCCAGGGCCGCGGGGCAGTCCAGGTCTACCTCGCCTACCTCAAGGTCTCCTTGAGGGCCGCCCGCAGCAAAGGCAGCTCCGTGATGGCTCTCTGGGGATTTTCTGAGATCAGGGCCTCAGCCACGAGGCTTTCCTGGCGCAGCGCCTGCTGCACCTCTGGGTTCCGAGCCAGCTCAAAGAGAGTCATCAGCAAGGGGAAGGCTGTCTGCAGGGGGCGCAGAGGGCCAGGGCTCAGACCTCAGCGTAGGCCGTGCCCCTCCACTCCCGAGCCCCTCCCAGAAAGATGGTGGTCCCCTGGGGACAGGGGACCTGCATGCTCAGAGACCACAAAGCCCAGACCTGGAGTCCTGGAGATTCTAAAACTAGCTCGTCAGCTTTCCCTGAATCCCTCAGGGGAGGCGCCCCCAACGTCACTGAGACCCAGGCCTCCTCTGGCCACCTCAGAACCTGAGGTTCTCTTCCTCCTCTGGGTCCAGGAGGGGCTCACTCTTGGCATCTACTCAGTGGGGAGAGTTGAGGAGCTGAGGTCCATCTGGGCATCCACAGGCAGGTCCATTCACAGGGTCCTAGCAGGAACCGGCTGCCCAGACTCCCAGCCGTTGCCTCCTCCTGGATCATTTCCATGTGCAAAGAGTGGTGCCCACTATCCAGCCAGAGACCTGGGCAGCTCGGTATCTCCTAAATGTCGTCCCCAAGGTAACCTGCCCCTGGCATCCCCTGCCGTGCAGATCCGGCCTCCCCGCGGCTTCCTGAGCTACAGTCCGTGCTGCGCTCTGCCCTGTGGCCTGTGAGGGACCCGATGCCTGAGTGAGACACTCCCCACACTGGCTTCCTCTAGCCTGGGATACAGGCCAGTTGTGCAAGGCCCTTCCTGACAGAGGCCCTGACCCTGTCTGCCCTTCTCTGCCCGCTTGCCCTGTTCCCTCCACTCAGCATTATGGCCTTTCCTCGCTGCCGGCTCCCATAGGCCCTGGCCTGTTGCCCTCCAGGCCTCCTCTTCTGTGTGGTCCCTCCAATTTCAGTGAAAGCCCTCCTTCTCCAGGAAGCCTTCCCAGAGCAAGCACATGCCTGGCCCACCCTCTCTCACCTTATGGCTGCATCACAGCCCCGGCTCAGGGAGTGTCTCCACTTGAAGCCCGCACCACAGCTCAGGGCCTGGGTGCCTGGCCCTCAGAGATGCTGGCAGAGGGAGGCTCGGTCTAGAGGCAGGACGCTTCAGCTGCACTGTACACCCTGGGCCTGGCCCGCCACCTGCTCTCTCCCCCACATGCTGGAGCCCCTTGCTGCCCTTCCCATTAGCCTGTCACCTCCACAGGATCGTCTCTGTCCCTGGAAAAGGTCTCTAGTGTGACCCTGCAGCCGGATCTCAGCCATTCCCTTCCCCCCAGGACCCCGAGGACCTCTGATGCTGTAGGTACCCAGGCCTCCGGCCACTCTATACTCTGTCTGGAGCCTGGTTTCCCATGTGGGTCACCATAGACGCCTTCCCTTTGGGAAGCTGGAGGCATAGATTGGGGAGGGGTGTGGAGGAGATATTTGCCATGGGAGGAGGCTGCCTGGAGGCAGGGGAGCTCCCTGCTCTATGGGAAAGGCTGGGTGCTGGCCTGACCGTGTCCACACTCCCAGCAGTGAGGTCGATCGTGTTGGCCTTAATGGTATCCAGGGTCATGTCTGCTCGCATCAGCAGCTCTGCCACGATGCCGCTGTAGTGCCACGGGTGGCCGAGGGCCAGCTCCTGATAGATTCTCTGGATGGCTCTGTTGGCTGCAGGATGCATAGCGACAGAAACCCTGGGTCTGGCGCTGGGAAGCACTGCTCTTTGTCATCCTCCTTCCCTTTACCCTCTATACCCCCAATTCTCCACGTTCTGCCCCAGTTCTCAGGCCCGCCCAGGCCAGCATCACTGCCGATGGTGTCTGGGACCATAATGAAGCCACAAGCCCCTCCTGGGGCCTCAGTCCTTCCACGACTGTGGTGAGTGGAGGGGGCCCCGGGGTCCCTAGTCACCGAACTGCCCGGGCTCCAGCCCTCACCATACTGGAAGATGTAGTCCCAGGCCTCAAAGTGCTCCCTCCACATGTTGGTGCTTGTCCACCGTGACAGGCGCCTGGGCACAAACATGAGCTGCACGGTGGACTTGAACATGGCCTCCAGCGCGTGGATAAAGTTCAGGCTGTCAGGGTTTGGTTGCTGGGTCAAAAGGCCAAGCCGTTCTCCGTAAAGGACTAAGGTGCTGGCTGTGGGAGGAGGGGTTCCTGAGTCCCGGGCAGCCCGGGCCTCAGGGCCAGCTCCCCCCAGGCCGTGAAGTGCGCCCGCCTCCCCAGCCCACACCTTCGATGGTGTAGCGGAAGACGCTGGGCGCGATGTCCAGGGTCAGACTCCCCCGAGCATTCTGCAGCACCCTCGCCTTCAGGGTCTGGGAGAAGTCCCTGGCCACGCCATCCACCAAGGGCGTGTACTTCTGCAGGGCTGGCAGCGAGAGGACATCTGGGTTCAGCCGCAGTCGGTCCAAACGCCACTGGGGCCCGTTGCTATAGAGAGGGGAGCGGAGCGTCAGGGTGTCAGTCAGCAGTGGCCCCGTCCTGCACCCCACCTTCCTCTCTCCAGAGCGAAACGGGCCACGCAGGGAGCTGCCTGCTGGTCGTCAGGGGCAGGCTGACCCCGTTGGGATCAATGCAGCACCTCTTTCCTCGGGGCAGCGTCGTGTACTTCACCCAGGCTGAGACTGGGGCTTCTGGCTGAGACTGCTGCCGGGGTGTCTGCAGACTCGCAGGCCCCCTGCCTGCCACACTATGTCCCCTCCGAGGCAATCCAGGCCTGGAGGCTTCTTCTGAGCGAAAGGAGGCCGAGCCCCTGGGAGCTGGCCCAGCTTGCTCTCACGTGCCCCAGCGTGGGTGAGGCCTCTACCATGCTGCCCGCCTGCTCCCCTCCTTGCACAGACCCTGCCCCTCGAGGCAGAATGCAATCGTGCATCTCCTGGTGTTCCCCACACAGGGCCCAGTGCCCGTGGGGGGCTGCTTGCAGGGCCTAGGGGCTGGAGGAGGGGAGACGTGCACCCCGCTGGCAGGGCCCTCGGAAGCCTTGGCAGGCTTCCCCCTCCCTCCTCTGGCCCTGCAGGGAGGGTTCCCACTGTGGCCCGCCCCTTACCCGGCTCCAGGGCACACAGGTTGCCTGGGGCACCGGCCCGATCCAGAGCCGGTGGGCACGCTCTCCCCAGCCACTCAGGTGGGCCTCGGTCAGGCTCGCTTTGAGGCCTTCCCCATCCCACATGCCCTCTGCACCTAGGCCGCCCTGCCCCTCCCTCCGCACCCCCACTGGCCCTCACAGTAAGAACACGCCACACTTGTGCCCGCGAGCCTGTCGGTAGGCCAGCCAGGGCTCCAGGATCATCCGCTGGGGGTGACGGCTGTCCGCCTGCTGAAGCCTCTCCACGTCCTCGGGCAGCATCACGAACACCATGTGTCTCCCTCCCACGTCGTACCTGCGGGGCAGAGCTCCGCAGCCTGCTGGGGGGCTGTGTCCTGCCTGGTCCCCACTCCACAGAGCCAGGCTCTGGCTCAGAGCAGGCAGGCCCTCCCGCAGTCTCACTGAAGCCTCCCCTCCTCCAGGGTCTGCGTTCTGCGCTCCCAGCAGCGAGCCGCCCAGGGCTTCTGCTCGCCAAGGGCCCTAGTCTGCGGTGGCCGAGGGGCACACCTGCCCCAAGGAGCCCCTTCCCTGCCCCTTCCCTGCGGCCCGGGTGCCCCCGCCTGGATGTGGGCAGTGGGATGTGGCACAGCCCTGGCCCAGTGGGACTCAGGCACCAAGGGGGACAGAACATGAGGGTGTTCTCGCTGAGGTGAGCGGGGAGAGCTTTACCTGAAGATGGGCCCCAGCTCTTGGAAGGTCTGATGCATGTCCAAGTGCATGTTCTCAGAGCCCTGCTCCTTCCAGATCTGCAGCATCCGCATCCACTTGTTGCCGGGACACCGGGGCATGGCTTCGAAGGGCAGCACCGCCTTGGAGGTTGCAGTGCCTCTGGTGCCCAGTGGGCGTGCCTCGTGCAGGGACAGCCAGGGCCCTGCCATCCGCACCCTGGCCTTTGCCCACAGTGCCATCCTGCTGCTCCCTGCCCCCTCAGCCCCTTCCTTTTATCTCACCGGGCCTGCTCGCCCAGGCGATCTGATCACGTCACAGGCCAGACTGGCTCTGGGCCAGACCAGGAAGCCTGGGGCCGCACTCAGGCTGAAGGCCTCCAACTGGAGGAGGGAGATGGATGGCACCGGGTCCGGCAGTGACGTAGGTCTGCTGGCAAGTGGCTCTTGGCAATGGGTCAGGGTTGGAGCAGGGACCCAAAGGGGCGGCGGTGGGGGCAAGAGTCCCCCTCGCCCTCCAGTGTGGGACAGGCGCAAGATGGATGGGTGCCTTATCTTTGCAAGGGATGAAAGGGGACCTTGGGTATGTTCATCTCTCTTCTACAAGGACCAGAACGGGGAGCAGTGGGAAAGGCTGGGCTCTCATCTCCTGCAGCCCCGGGTTTTGCCTACTCTTGCCGGGGCCGGATGCTGAGTCCAGGGGTGGAGGCAGGAGCCAGCCAGGATCCCTCCCAATGGGGGCTTGCAATCCCACAGGGGGCCCTTGGGGGATGCAAAGACCCCACTGGCACACTGGCATCCAGGGCAGTTTGTGGCCAAGGCCCCGTGTGTCTGGCCTGGCTGGTCCAGCTGAGGAGCAGAGAACACAGAAGACGGGGTCACCGGCAGGGAGGGGAGGCTGGCCTGCAAGCCCCTCCTCAGTCAGAAAGGTGAGAGGACCCTGCCCCCATGGGGTGTGTGCTCAGGGCGCACATCCTTCTTTCTTCCTGGAACATGAGCAGCTCCCAGGGTGGGGAAAGTCTATGACAGGGGCGTGGTCGTGGGCCCCACACCCTCCCAGGGACCCAGCAGGCACATAGCTGGAGCCCTCCCTGTGCTCGGGGGCCCATAGTTTCCGACCCCGTGTCGTCTCACCCACCACTGGCAGCTCTCCCAGGACGTCAGTCTTGCTGTCCCTGGCCCTGCTTTCAAGCAGGAGATTGACAGCAGGTCTTCTGTGCCCACCCCAGACCCCCATGTGTCAGTGGGGCCCCAGGGCCCTCATGCTTGGGCCTCTGCAGAGGTGCCCAGGAGCCCCGGCCCTGATTTGGGGATGGTGCCCTGAAGACACCGCCGTGCAGGCTCTGGAGGTAGGACAGGGAGCGCGTGGAGCTTCTAGCAGGGTGGCTGAAGATCTGAGTGTTCCTTGTTCTTCTACTTTCACTCATTCCCTCTCTCGACACTTCCTTGGGGGATATTCAGCTGTGGCCATGAGTCAGAACTGCCAAGGTCCCTCATCAAGCCGAGATGCATGATGGGCCTCAGCCCCGGGTGGCGTAAGAGCTGTCCTCGGGCTGAGACGCAGCCTGGGGCCCCAGCCTGCCCTTGGGGTGCCGCTGCCTCGGCCCAGCCCACCCTGGCCAGCCTCCTGAACCTGTTGCTGCCTGTGTGGCCTCTGCCTGCACTATCACCAAAGGCTCCTGAACTTGGGCCGAGCTCTTGGTACCTCCTAGACCGCCCAAGCTTCAGAGAAAGGTGCAGGTCCCAGGGGAAGCTTCATGCAGTGAATCTCACAGAGGAAGACCCGAGAGCGCTCTCAGGGCCCCTGGTCCCCACGCCACCGAAGGTGGGGCTCTGCCTTCCACATGGGCCCTGCAGCCCACCCCTGGCAGACCTCTTCTTGTGCTGAGAGCCAGCCAGCCGGGCTGTCGTCCCCCGAGGCACAGCTGTGGGTGAGGACCCAGCCCAGCCCCAGAAGGCCCAGGGCCCTGAGAGGGGAGGCCCTGCCCTGATGGTCTCCCCCGGTGGGGCCAGGCCTGGGTCTTGCGGAAGAACAGCACCGCTCAGTGGGCGTCCCAGGGCAAGATCAGTGCCCGGGAGCCCTGATATCGTATCAGGCTATTCCCAGGCAGAACCCTTCTCCTCCCCAGCGTGCTGGGTACCGAATTCGCCACACTTCATCCCTGGTCCTTCCTATCCCCACTCCAGGCTCAGAGCCTGCGTCCCAATACAGTTCTCAGACTCCTTTCCCTCTTTCCCTGGCCTGGGGGAGTCAACCGGAACCCCAGAAGTGGCCCAGCCCCTGCCTCAACCTGCCCACACAGGTCGAACCACAGGATCCTCTGGCCTGGATATCTGAACTCTTTGCTGTCCCCTGGGGGGAGTGGACTGTCTGCTGCAGTGTGAGCCCAGCCAGGATAGACGGGGCACCTCCTCGAGGAGGCAGGGGCCCCCTACTTGATGCACTGGACCTCACAGATCTCAGCATCTGCAAGGTCCATGCTGTTAGTAACAGTCTGTATGCAACAGAAAAAGATGAGCAATGTGCCAGGATGGCCACTCCTAGGTACATATCTGAGAAAAGTAAACACGCTAATTTGGGAAGATGTTAGAACCATTATTTACAGCTGCCAAGATATAGAAACAGCATGAGTCTCCATCAGCAGAGGACTGGATGAGGAAGATGTGGTGTATATCCATATATATACACGTGGATATATATGAACATATAGAAATATATATGTATATATACACATGTATAATATGTATGAATATATGTATAGTCTATATGTGAATATATAGAAAGTGAAAGTGTTAGTCACTCAGTCGCGTCTGACTCTTTTCCACCCCATGGATTGAGGCCCACCAGGCTCCTCTGTCCATGGTGTTCTGCAGGCAAGAATACTGGAGTTTCCATGCCCTTCCCCAGGACCTCTTCCCAACCTAGGGATCAAATCGAGGTCTCTTGCATTGCAGGCAGATTCTTTACCATCTGAGCCACCAGAACTATGTGGGAAATACTACTCAGCCATAAAAAAGAATGAAATTTTGCCATGTGCAATAAGATGAATGCACTTGGAGGCCATTGTGCTAGAGAGGGAAGTCATACAGAAGAAGACAAATACTGTTATGTTATCACTCATATGCAGAATCTGAAAAATAAAACAAAAAAGAACCAACTCACAGATATAGAGAACAAACTAGTGGTTACCAGTGGGGAGAGGGAAGGAGAGGGGCAGTAGAGAGGTGGGGGACTCTTCTGTATACAGTAAGCCACAGGGACATATATTGTACAGGACGGGAGATGGAGCCCATATTTTACGGTAACCACGAATGGACTATGCATTTAAAAATTTTCAGTCAGTATATCCTACACATGTAACTTAAGTGGTATCATACATCAACTCCAATTTTTACAAAGTGGGACATTCACCCAATTGAACTGTATGAGTGATGTAAATGAAGGTTTACCTTTCATTCACATACTTAGCTCAATATGAACAGAGAGAATATGTCCCCTTTGCTTACAGTCACACAATTGAATTTCTAACGATGATGGACAGAATTACTGCAGGACACACGAAAAGGAGGATGACCAAAAACAGAAGGACTGGCTAGCAAGACAATATTGAATGAATGAAACACACATCAGAAGTTTGCAGCATCATAATACACTTTGTATCTGGACTGAACTAGACACTTATATGCACCAAAGAAAACAGTTTCAAATAGGATGAGAAGCTGAAGAGTGGAAAGATCCCATGATGATTACTGTGAAGGAAAATTGGAAAGCAGGTCTGCTGAGGACATGGAGGTTAATGCCGAGGTCTAGGGCTTGGTGAAGGCTTGCATGTCCAGAAGGTCTGGGCAGGACACAAGGGCAGGCAAATTTCCAAGAGGTCTGGGCAAGACACAGGGCGGGAGGTGGGGGTAGGAAGTTCTAAAGTCTGGGAAGAATATGGGACTACAGGAAGGATCCAGAGTTCTTGGCAGGATGCATCTCAAGGAAGGCTCCAGAAGGTCTTCAAGGAACACAGACCCTGGAGAAGGTTCCAGAAGGCCAGGCAGGACCCAGGGGAGTAGGGGCGGAAGGGTGTGGTGGCAAATGTCCCAGAAGGTCTAAGCAGAAGCCAAGGCCACAGGGAAGGTCAGTAATCTGAGCAAACACAACTGGGAAGGTTCCAGAATATGGGGCAAGATATGGTTGTCATGGGGAAACTTCCAGAAGATCTGGGCAGAAAAAGGAGACAAAATATTATAGATGCTCTGGACAAGAGGATGGAAGGGGTTGGGAGGAGTGAGTCAGGGGCTTGGGGAGGGGGTAGGTCCCCGAAGTTCTGGGCAGAACACGGAGAGTGTCGAATGCTCTAGAAAGTTGGGCAGGTCAAGGGTGGTGGGGGGCTAGAGCCCCAGACTTGGCCTCAGATCAGTGTTGACAGATCCTGGCATTTGACCCTGCTCCCCTAGAACAAGGTTGCAGAATCCCACTGACACAACTCTGCCAGCCGAGCCCCAAAGCACCCCCACCCATGGGGTCCCCTCGGCTTCCCCAATCCATCTAGCAGCCCCACCCCTGGGTACAGGAGCCTCCACCTGACACATAGCGATGCATCCCCATTCCAGTCTCTGCTGTTTCTGTTTTAGGCCCTTCGTTTTGGGTTGAATTTGCTGTCACTTTCCGGGTTTTTGGAGTTGGAAATTGAGATCCCTGGTCTGTAGCGTTTCTGTGTGATTGTATACGTTCTTATCCTGCCACGTCTGGTTTTGTTCTGTAATACTTTTCTTATCACGTTTCCCAAATATTTTCTATTTTCTACTGGGAATGATGAGGGTGGGAAGTAGGGAGGGCATTGATATCTAGAATTGTGTTCTTAATTTGCAAACAACAGAAACGACTCTCTTCTTGCTTAATCCAGTTAGGAAAGGTACTCTGAGTTTCAAAATCCCTTCTGAATGCAAAATCCCCATCCTCCTTTAGCTCTCACGCATTTTTCCACCTTGATGTGCACACGAGCTGATACGAACAGAGCCATTTCCACATCTCATTCTATTACCTCTTCAACTTCGGGCTGTACTTGTCATGTGTTTTATTTCTAAACGGGGTGAGGACTCAGTGTGTCTTGCAGTGGTGATCTCAGGCGGCCTTGACCTGCAGCAGCTTGAAGCAGGGCTTCAGTTACCGGCCAGAGACTGAGGACGGACTGTGCAGTGAGCACACGGAATCTGAGGCACTAGACCAGTGGCAGACAAAGGCTCGATCTAGAGTCAGCAAGCTTTGGCTACACTCCACAGCCTGGGGACCACCGCGCCTACTCCGCTTGATTGCGACCTAAACTCTGCAAAGCCAACAAAGATCTCTTCCAATGGGGGCTTGCAGTCCCACGGGGGGCACTTCAGAGACTGAATGTGGCCAAGGCCCTGTCAGCCTGGCCTGGCTGATCCAGCTGAGGAGCAGAGAACCCAGAACACAGGGTCACTGGCAGGGAGTGGGAGGGTAGCCTGCAAGCCCCTTCTCTGTCAGAAAGGTGAGAGGTCCCTGCCCCACTCCATGGGGTCTGTGCTAGGGCCCAAATCCATCTTTCGTCCAGGAACATGAGCTCCAAGGGTGGGGAAAATCTGTGACAGGAGTGTGATTGTGGGTTCCCCACTCTCCCAGGGACCCAGCAGCCACACAGCTGGAGCCCTCCCTGTGCTTGTGCGGCCCATACTTTGGGGTCACGAGTTGTCTCACGCTCCCCTGGCAGCTTTCCCAGAAGGTGCATGCTGCTGTCACTATTCCCATTTTCAAGGGTGAGATGGATGCCCTGGGCTTCATTCACCTCCCAGAACTTTCCCCTCCCCCTTGTTCATCAGAGGGGCCTTTAAAATTCAACATTCTACACAAAGTGCATAACACTATGTGGACAGCTTTACGGATTTTCACCAAATGTACATAAGCCCCTACCAGAATACATCTCAGGAAACTGAACTGGGTGGAGAGCCCCAAATTCCTCCCCACATCCCTCTATTCAGGCAGTAGAAGCAGACACGTGCAACTCTAAGAAGAAAGGGGCTGGGTTCCTGAGCCTATACGTGAGTTTGTCTGCTTTTGAACCACTAACAATGAAATCCTGCTTTGTGAGTTTTTGTTGCTGCCTTCTCTTCTCTACTGATGTTTGTGATATAAGTCCCTGTCTTTGTGTATGGTTGTTTGTTCTTCATTCTCACAGTTGTATGCTCTGATGAAGACAGTTTATTTTTGGGCATTATTGGCGGACTTTAAGGCTGGTGCTGGTTGTAATCTACACCAAGTAGTGCTGCGGTGAATGTACTTGTCCTTGTCTTGAGGTGTGGCCATGCGAGCATTTCAGGAGCTGAGTGCCCAGGAGTGGTAATCTGGGGGCTCAGATATGCTTAAGTATTGCTTTGGCAGAGGCTGTGGGAGACATTTCAACTGATTGTACCTATTTGTACTCCTCAGGAGCCCACACACTTCAAAATCTCACCAACACATGGTATGGTTGTCTTTGAATGTTTAATCATCCCTGTTGGGACCATTATATTGCAGTTTCAGGTTGCATTTGCTCCAAGAGAAATTGTGTTCAGCCACTTCTCTTATATTTAGTACCCTCACAAATTTCCTATCTGGTAAACTGCCTTTATGCCTTTCTCTCAAATTTCTATTGGATGATCTGCTATTTTAGTTACCAGTTGGTAGGAAGAAGGTCTATAACCTGAATACCAGTGTTAAGGAGATAAGTGTTACATACTTTCTCCTGGGTTTGCACTGTCTTGTTAGTAGAATAGCAGATGTTGTGAGTTTTTACATATTGTCATGTATCACTTTTTCTTATGTGACCAGCAATATTTTTTTTCAATTTTGTATATTCTTAATTTTCCAACGGACACCAGGATAGCTTTGTACATTTTCCTTTTTCCTTTCTGAGAATTCATTGAGATCCACAAATGTCCTAAACTGCTTCTTTTTTTTTTTTTTTTTTTTTGCTGCCCGGGGCACTGAACTGCTTCTTTTGTGTGGTACCCGTGTATAATATCTCGTCTATCCACCACTCGTCAAGGCACACAAGAACGTTTCCCCATGCCAAGGCAGGGGAAGCCTCATCAGAAAGCCTGTAATTGGATATTTGTGCTTTCTGACTTTGCTTTCTCCTCTATTGGTCTGTTTTTCAACCCTGAGCCAACACCATACTCTCTCAATAAGTGAGAAAATATAAATATCTTGGCCGTTGGGAGCTCAAGTCCTCCAGCACTTTTCTTCTCCCAGTATATTGCCTTGGCTACTCCTAGCCCTTTCCATTTCTGAAACATTTGAATATTTGGAATCAACTTCATGCACATGCACAAACGGACACACACACACACACACACACACACAGCACCTGTTGAGACTCTTACTGAAATTGTATTGAATTTGTAGATTTATCTTTACTCTTTTGGGACTTAGCATTCATAAGCTTGGTTATCTTTCTATTGTTTCAAGGATTTAACTTCGATAGAAGACCTGGTACCTAGTTTTTCAAAAAGAGTCTGATAATTTCAGCCTACATTCGCATTGTGAGTCACCTCTGGTTCCCAGTGTTCTTCAGGTTTTAGTCCATTTCATCAGGAATGTGACGTTTATCACAGGAAGCCTACTCATCGCAGCCACTCATTTTCTTTATAAGATCGGTAACAGCTGATTGATGCCTCCCTTTCCATCTCTGATATTGGGAATGAGTATTTTTCTTTGTTGTCTCTTCTGTTTCACCAATACTTTGAATGCCTCCAGATAACCAACTTTGGCTTTGTGTGTCTACCTCCTATTCATTTCTCCTCTCCTTTTTGTATTTCCTTCATTTCTTTGGGTAGGTAATCTATTCTTATCTAACTTCCTGAATGGCGGCTGAGAAAATTTTCACCCTGTTCTCTCTTCTACGAGATGCCTGTAACGTGATATATTTTCACTAAGCACCTTTCCCGCTCCTTTCCCTGCACTTTTAACTTGCGATCACCTCACAATCCTTTAGACCTTACTGTTACCCAGTTTCCGCTGGGGCCTCTCTTCTGTATAATTGGTTTAGGACTAGTTACCAAGAATTTGGGGATTTGCTGGTTCTCTCGAGTAATGATTCTCCCTCAGTTTCATTGTAACAGAGAAGGAACGCTAGTACTGTCAGTCATGGAGACTTGTGATGCTGGGCTATGTCACGGCATGAACCTGCCCCGCCACCCCTGCTCCCGCCCTGAGCTTCTGGAACCATCTCCCCGCTCCGTGTCCTCTAACACTTTCGGGCATCTACCTCCGCCAGACGAGACTACCTCTGACGAGTCTGCCCCTGGGGGCGCTTGCACTTGCGAGCGCAGCGAAACCTTCTGGAAGCCGCGCAAAGCCTGATGGGAGACGCCGCTCAGTACTTCCGGGTTGAGTCTGGTCGCGGAGCCTAAGCGACTTCTCCTCACACACCTGCAGCTTCGTGTGGGTTCCCACTGGAGTTCGTGTCCTGGAAGGTTCCAGTAGGTTTAGACAAGACAAGGTTGGGGGCGGTTTGGGGGCGGGGCAGAGGAAGAGGAAATCCCAAAGTCTGGCTGGGACACGGGTGTGGGGAAGTTTCCACAGTTCTTGGCAGGACGAAAGTATCTGGGAAGATTCCAGAAGGTCTTCGCAGAATAGAGGGGCTGAAGAAGGCTCCAAAAGGTCCTCTGGGACATGGGGTCTCAGGTGAGGTTAGGGAGGCCTGGGAAGGACAAGGCGCGAGGAGACGTTTCTAGAAGGTCTGGGCAGGCCCCTTAAGGGTTGGAGGGGAGAGAGACGTGGAAGGTTCCCGAAGGTCTTCACAGAACACAGGGCTGGGGAAGGTTCCAAAGGCCTGGGCACAACGTGGCGGGGCGGGGAGGGGGGATAGGGGGGCGGTGGTTTAGAAAACCTGGGCAGGAGATGGCAGGCGGGGTACAGCTGGATGGAGGAACAGATGGGAGGTGGCTAGAAGATTCCAAAAGTTCTAGGCAGGAGGTAGGGTGGTGGACCCAGCACTTCAGGCTTGGACTCAGTCTCAGGTCAGTGTCTGCAGATTCTGTGGTTTGGCCCCTCCCTCGTGAAGCCAGGATGGCAGATGCAACTGCGACCATCCCCATCCGTTCTGACCGCATGCATCCCTCTACTGGGGTCCCATGGCTTCCCCTACCTACCTGGCAGCCCTTCCTGTGGGTATCCTTTCCACCACCCCCTGGGCCATTCATCATCATCTTCTGGGGATGGGTGACGTGGGAACCCACACAGCATCTTCACCACTGAAAGCCTCGTCCCACCAGGACCCCACCCAGCATCTCCGACCTTGAGTCCCGACGCTCCCCAACTCATATACCCATCACCTGCAGAGTCCACGTTGATTTAAATCACACCCCTAGGAGGATCAGGTATTTCCTGCTAAAAGCAATTCACAGGTATGACATTTCTGTTAGCTTTCTGTTAGTCAACACCATCAGTGGACGACCAGCACAGAGATTTAACCAGGTCATCACTTTCTTTGCCAAGCTAGTGGTACCAAAAGAAAAGGAAAATGATGTTATGGGATGCCACTGAACTTTGCCCTTTACAACCTTTTGTAATGTCTGGAGCTAAAATCGGGAGGGGGTGGTATCACAATAATCCAGGATCCTGAGTAATCTCCAGGATCTTTTTTCCGGAGACTCTTTCGGATGATTTCTTTCCAGTTGGCACCAAATAAGGTTCTTTATCACACTTTTCTTGAAGGGAACTCATCCACATGGTATTATCAACGTAGCAACTCACTAAGTCATATCATTATCATTCTTGAGATCCACCACACTCGATTTTTCACATATGCTGGCAAATTCAAACACCTCTGTGGGAAAACTCAATGTGTGATGAGTCCCATTTCCAAAGAATACAACTTTTGCCTGAATTGGGAAAAGGTGTTAGCTAAGTTGGCCTCATAGACCAAGTCTCCCATGAGCTGTTTTTCTTCTTGGACAGTCTTTGCCATATCAGGGACAAGTGAAGCAATGCAAAAGGCCACCTGTTTTAATTCTCATTCATTTAATGATGTTCTTAATCCTTTTTCTACCCCCATAGAAGTTACTGTAGCTTGTAAGACTGTGACTAGCAATGTTAAAACATTCTAAATATCACTCCCAGCCCATTTAACCTATACGCTGCAGAAGCCTTAGATTTCTACATGCAGGGTTAGGCAGTCAAATTCTGGATCTTTAGTTTTTAACTGAGAAGGTGAATTAAGACTCTCGTTCAAATAGTTTCCGCCCTATGCTGTGATTCTCATAATGGGTTAAATCTGGGCTAAAAAAATGTAGAACACATTTAAAATAAAAAAAATTGGCCATGCCACCTGGCTGGCTGCATCTTAGTTATCTGATGAAGAATTGAACGTGGGCCCATGGCAGTGAAAGCATGGAGTCCTAATGACTACCAACAGGGAATTCTCTGTAGAGCACATTTTAAATCCCTGGCATTTTATACAAATTATCTGAGGCAGTAATGTTGAAATAGTTTACAGTGAGTGCAAGGATGTGTGTGTGTGTTTGTTCAGTTGTGTCCAACTCTGTTCGGTATAAGCAAGTGAAAGTGTTAATTGTTCAGTCATTGCTCTTTGTGACTCCATGGACTGCAGCCTTCCAGGCTCCTCTGTCCATGGAATTTTTCAGGCAAGAATACTGGAGTATGTTGTTATTTCCTCCTCCAGGGGATCTTCCCAAGCTAGGGTTGAACCTTTGTCTCTTGTGTCTCCTGCATTGGCAGGCAGTTCTTTACCACTGCGTCACCTGGGAAGCCCACCACCTTGTCCACCTTAACATTTTACTAGTTTTCCCACATATCTATCCATCTGTCTAACAATGTGTTAATTCACTTTATCTTTTGGATTCCTTTCAAAGTTAACTACAGGCATCAGCGTTATTTCCCCTACGAACTGTAGCAGTTTTGCTCGTGTGATTCATGCTTTATACATCTTATCTAAAAAGTTGACATCCAACATCTGTTGTATCATCAAAAAAGCAAGAGACTTCCAGAAAAATATTTACTTTTGCTTAATTGACTATGCCAAAACCTTTGACTGTGTGGACCACAACAAACTCTGGAAAATTCTTAAAGATGTGGGAATACCAGACCACCTGACCTGCCTCTTGAGAAATCTGTATGCAGGTCAAGAAGCAGGTTAGAACTGGACATGGAACAACAGACTGGTTCCAAATTGGGAAAGGAGTACGTCAAGGCTGTATATTGTCACCCTGCTTATTTAACTTATATGCACAGTACATCATGTGAAATGCCAGGCTGGATGAAGCACAAGCTGGAATCAAGACTACCGGGAGAAATATCAATAACCTCAGATACTCAGGTGACACCACCCTGAGTCAGGAAGACCCCTGGAGAAGGAAATGACTACCCACTATAGTATTCTTGCCTGGAGAATTTCATGGAGAAGCCTGGAAGGCTACAGTCCATGGGGATCACAAAGAGTTGGACACAACTGAGTGACGAACACTTTCATTTTTCACTTTTCAAAGGGAAAGTCATGTTTATGTTTTTCTTTTTCTTTTTTGCATTTGGGGGCATCATTTTTGCATCTGTTTGTTCAAAGGTCTCAGCATTATTTGTCACAGAAGAGGCTATTTCTTCATTGTGTTTTTTTGCTTGTCACCTTTGTCTAAAATCAGTCAGTCACACATGGGTAGGTCTACTTCTCGACTCTTTATTCCATTCTGTTGACTGTATGTCTAAGCTTTCTGCAGCATCATGCTGTCTTTGGTTATCATAGCTTTCTAGTAAGTCTCAAAATCAAGTAGTGTAAGTCCTTGGCTCTTCTATTTCCAAATTATTTTGGCTATTCTAGGTCTTTCACTTTTCTACTTAAATTTTAGAATCCCAGTTGATTATTTCTACATTGAAAATATATCTCTGGGAAATTTGAGCTTGTGCTAAATCTACAGATCAATTTAGGGAGAACTGACATCTTAGCAATAGTAAGTCTTCTGATCTGGGAACACAGTATATCATTCCACTTTTTTAGGGCTTGCTACTCTTCAGATTTCTGTTTACCTGGTGACATTGCAAATTCAGCTTTCTGGTTTTCTCTTCTTGCTGTCGTTGTGTTTGTGGTTGCTAGAGTTAATACAGGTTCTCATTTGGCTTTCTACTTCCTAACCAGACAAACCAAAAAAGAATCAATCAACAATATAAGTGTGTAAGAGCATAAGGTTGGCAGGCCTTGTGAGAGAGAGGGCTAGCCTCAGCACCAATCTGGGCAGTGAGGCTGGGCTGGGTGGTGCAGGGGTAGCCAAGCCTTCTTGTACCCTGGGGTCAGGCTGCACCAGTGAAGACCTGGCCATGGATGGAGAGGAAGATGAAGAGGGAAGAGGAAGGGCAGTAGCGCTGGATGGGAAAGTACCCCATGGTGTCTCCTAAGAGAACAGGAGTTAAATCAGGGGTGGGGGAAACCCGGTACTGCCTTGGGGGAGCTGCGGCAGGAACACTTGCCAAGCAAGTTTTCTGGGGCATGGGTGAATGAATGTAGAGTTCCAGGGAGTGATGGGGTGCCTGGGGACAGAGGGGACTTGGTGGTGGTGGTGACAGTCCCCCCCATCAGCATTGAGAGCCCACACCCAGCCCCTGGCCCATGGATGAGGAGAGGGCCTGCCCCAGTGACCAGTGGGGAGGGCTCTAAATGGTACTAGACCAACAGGGGTCAAATCTAACTCCAGAGTCAGAGCTGACCAAGTGGCCCTGCTTGTTCCTCATGTCCAGGACCAGGCATCACTGGAAATGATAACCCTCCTTGCTTTGCTTCTGGTCTTGGGCCTGCCACAGGTGGAGAGCAATCTCACCGTGTCTGGAAGACAAGGTCAGTTCTGGCCCTAAGCCTCCTGGGCTGGGAGGAGGAGGAGGTCTGCAATGCCTGTGCAGACACAGGGTGGCCATGGCCCCAGGTGGGTCCAGGCAGGTGTAGCCCAGAGAATTCAGTGGGCAAGACAGCCTTAGGAGGGTGGTCAGCTGATATGGATACATAGTTGGGGAGCCTCTTAATGTGGGGTCCCCAAGGGCAGGCAGGGATGGCTGGTTTTATTGCCCAGCACCCAGCTCTCCCTGCCATGGCCCTGCCTTCCTGGGGATGGTTGGGCTGGAGGCCAAGCCTGAACCAGCCATCTTCAAGCCTTCTGGGGCTGTCTCTGAAAATGGAGAGCTGCTGGAGTGTGACCAGCTTCTTCCCCAGGAACAAGTCCTGCCCTGACACAGACCCCATAGTGGGCCGCCTCGGCTCCTGGGTCAGGCGGGACACAGGGTCTCAGGCCAAGGAGTGTGGAGCCAGGCACTGGAGGCAGTGGGGTCAGCCAGGAAGGTGGGTGGACAGGGTGCATGGGTGCAGACTGCACAGCCATGGGGCTGCTTTCTCTAGAGCAGCTAATGTGAGGCGCCAGTGAGGTGTGGTGATGTGGGCATGTCCTGAGTCCGGGCTGGGGGAGGCAGGGACTCGGCTGTTTCCATAAGACAGTGCATGTCTCCGGGGTGAGGCTCTGCGCTCGTCTGTGTTCATGCTATGGGTGTGGTGTGGGTCTGTGAGACACATGCAGTGGGCACACGAGAGAAGCCCAGAGAGGAGAGGAGGAGCTTGCCGGATAGGGCAGGCTGTGAGGCGCCAGAAAGATGGACGGACCCAGGGCTCTGTCCTCACTCAGAGGAAGGAGAGGATGGCAGGTGTTGCTCTGATGGGATCTGAGAGCTGCCACATTGCGCTTTCTTTTTATTCCTCCTTTCAGATGCTGTCCTGAGGTGTCACGTTTGTGAGGAGGAGAACAGTTTCGAGTGCAAAAGGCCGGAAAACTGTGACAATGGCTCCACGCACTGTGTCTCGGCCGCCGTGAGTACGTGTCCGGGTCCCAGTGGGGCTCCACACACAGGCCAGTAGAACGCTTTCAGGACTTAGGGCCTGTCGAGTTTTCCTCAATAAAGAATAACTAATATAAAAATGATCCTTTTTTAAAATTTGAAGAGCAAAGTCCTGTGAAGCCAGGAGTGCCAGCAGGCCACTGAGGAGACTCAGCTTACACAAGTAAGCCCAGAGCCGATGCAGGGTGGCACACAGCAACCGCTGGCCAGACTGAAATACTGAGGTGCAGGGAGAAAGTAATGGAGAGTTCTTTTCATTCACGTCTAGGTGAGCAGTTGAGCCTTAATGACTTCAATGTCTGACCAAGAATAGCTTTTACAAAAGATGTACATAATCAGGCTTAAAATATGTCCTGAAAAGAGGATGCATGCTTTAAAACATTTGGAGACCACGGCTCTGCCGTCTGTAACTCCCCCAAGCACTTCTGGCCTCATGAAGAACTCTCTCCCGAGGGTGACTTTGAAGGCCCTGGCATGACCCAACAGTGGTCTTGTCTGGCCTGGAGAATTCACTTTCCATTCATCAGCAACTTCTGGGGCTTCCATGTTTCAAGAAGCGTGTGGGCTACTGAGTCAGTCGAGGCATAAGCCCCACTGCAGCCTCACCTGGACTTGATAACTTAGTGTGGAAAGATGACTGCACAGTGAAGTATGGGAGGAGGTGAAGTTGGAAGACAGGCCATACCCCCAGTGCTGAGCCGTGCCGGCAGCAGGCTCACAGTCACAGCAGTGACACCCAGGCCGCAGGAGTGGCTCCTTGAGAGGCCAGCTCCAAGCCCTGGGCAGTGGCCAGGATGGCCAGGTGCCCCTTGCTCCCGTGTGTCTCATCTGTGGTCACAAAGGCTTGAGCAACCATGTTTGAGAAGTTGAGGCCCAGGGAAACTATGCGTTCCCAAATGGAGACTGCCAGGCTCAAGTGCAGACAGGTGTGTGCAGACAGGTCAGAGATGGTGGCATCTGATGCCACGCCACCCCCAAAAGCAGCTCTGAACACAAAGGCCTGATGCTCTGCCTTTGCAGTGACTGCCCCCAAATCCCTGTCAGGTGCCCTCTTTGAGTGGGGCTCTGGTAAGGGGCAATAGAAGGGTCAGGGTTGGGCAGACTTCAGACAGAAATGGTGTTGGCGTTGCTGCTTTCAATTCATGAGACCCCCATCTCTCTGTCCTATTTCCCACTAGGAGTATTTCCACGGTTCTTCCTTATTTCCAAGCAGTGTGCGCTGAACTGTGGGATGAATGAGGCATTTTCGCGGATGGCCAGGTCGTTTGTGCTCGTAAAGCCCACACCCTTTCTGTACCTGGCATGCTGTACATCCGACCTGTGCAACATCCAGAAACCAATCATCAGAGAAAACACAGAAGATGCTTACTTGAAGTTCATCAAGGGGCAGGGCACGGGCAGCAGCGCCGGGCTGATGCCTTTCCTGACACTGGCCTCTGCGCTCCTGGGCCTCAGGCTGCTGTGATGAAGTCAGCTGGCTGCAGGTGGTTGGAACTTGTTTATTAAATTTGTTTTCCATCGATTAGCTCAATGGTGGTCTGACTTTCCAGGGACCTTGACATGGGGTGGGGAGAATGAGTCCATTTGGCCTTACCTCACAGGTTGAATTACAGCAAGGCCAAACCTTCCCCACAGCAATTTTGTCTACACGTTGTTTCTCTTTGAAATCAAACCTTGTAACTGTTTATTGCTGACAATCACTCTTGACTCCTCTTCATCTTGGGGGGCCTTGGTATTGATGGAGGGCAGGGCCTGAGGCTCACCCATGAAAAGTAGACCTCAGACACTTCTGACCTTTGGGGGGGCCCAGGGTCAGTGGGGGAGACAGAATGATTTGGGCATAAGGTATCTCTGGAGTGAAAGAAATACTGCTCAGTGTGGGGTAGTAGGACCCCCTCCTGATTACAGCGCTCTTCTGACAGGGGAGGCCCCTTGGCTTCTCTCCTTCAACTCTTGCTTCCAGACTCCAAGAGACAGAAGAGAAG
Source organism: Bubalus bubalis (assembly GCF_019923935.1). Taxonomy (NCBI): domain Eukaryota; kingdom Metazoa; phylum Chordata; class Mammalia; order Artiodactyla; family Bovidae; genus Bubalus; species Bubalus bubalis. The sequence goes on along the minus strand of NC_059171.1, from coordinate 80,362,803 downwards.
AAATTCTGTTGAGTAAGCATGGATTTCACCCACCAACCGGCATAGGTGTGTGGACTCGCAGATTCTTCCACGTGCGTTTGTGCAGCATCTGAAGCTTAGGCAGGCACACAGCAGTGGTGCTGCTGACGCTCCAGCCTTTTTCCAGTCTCTGTTTGAGATGTAGCCGTGCACAGACAGCCAGAGAGTTGAGCCACAGTTCTGCACAAAACAAATGCTCTCTCCCCTGTGGCCCCGACTGGCTGCTAGGGTGGGTGCAGCCCCATCTGCAGCTCTCCTGCTTCCCCCTCCCTCCCATACTCTGGCCCGCCTCACCTAGTCTGACTTAGGGAATGCTGTTTGGGGCATCCTGGGAACCTTCCAGAGAGTCTCAATGGCCCCAGAAGGGGGTACTGTGGGGCAGGCAGGGAGCAGGGCTGTCTCTGTCACATCTACAGCCTCTGAACCAGAAGGGCCCCCGAGTGTTGGCCAGCGACTCCACAGCTGACAATTTCCAGTTTCTGTTAGGCTCCTGCTATGTGCATGTCCCTTTAGCATAGGCATCGCACTTCCGCCTTCCTGCTCATGCCCCGTCCAGAAGCGGCATTCCTAGGACTCCCCACTCTCAGCCTAGGACAAGACTTTAAGTAGAATCCCTTTTGTTAAGGCAGGCAAGAGATGCAAGAGGTCAACTATTTAAAAGTTGCCATGGCAACTGGACACTGGCATCTCTTCACCAGGAGGATGGTTAGCGCAGTGTAAGATGACTGGGACGTCAAGACCCATGAACAGGGAGAATTCCCTAGGTTTGGATCTGGTGGGTCTTTGGTGATCTGATGAAGAGTACTTTCAATGATTAGATGATGAGAGATATCAGATTATTGCAGGATGAGGAGTTCAAGTGAATTGGGGAAAATGCTGTCACCAGATAGATACACTTTGTAGAAGTCCTATGGAAGGAAGAAGTTTTAAGAGGATAGTGTTTAGAAAAAACAGATCATGGGTCAACATCGATGCCACACCAAGAATGTAAAGACTTGGGAATCTTGATCTGTGAAGAGCAGGGAGCCAGTTGAATGAAGGACAGGCAACGGGGGCCCAGCTGGTGCAGACAGAATGGAACAGGATCCAAAGCAAAGGCTGCAACCCCGGCAGGAGAGCACACACTTCTGTGAGCGAGTAGAGGGACAAGCAGGAGTGCACAGAAAGCTCACATGTTGGAAGGAGCCAGGAAAATGAAAGAATTCACTCCCAAACAGTCACATATTCTCTGTGAAGCTGAAGACAGGGGTGTCTGATAAAGAGTGAGCGCACAGGCGAGGTGGGCATGATGTCAGCTTGGAATAGGCCCTGAAGGCAAGAGAGAGAGAAGGTCATGGCTGAGACCATGCAGAGACCCAGAAAAGCTTGCTGGCAAGAGGACCCAGGAGCAGTCCCAGAATAGGAGCTGAAATGGCAGGGCCTCTAGTGGTTCAGTTGTTAAAAGAGCCTGCCTGCAGTGTGGGAGACCCGGGTTCAATCCCTGGGTCCAGAAGATGCCCTGGAGAAGGAAATGGCAACCCACTCCACTATTCTTGCCTAGAAAATTTCAAGGACAGAGGAGATTGGTGGGCTACCATCCATGGGGTCACAAGGAGTCAGATACAACTGAGTGATGAACATTTTCTATGAGGTCTGGGTGTTCACCAATCCAAGGTCACAAGGGCAAGAGGGAACTACACTTGGTTTCAAGAGAGCAACTGAGGAACAAACGATCTGTCAAAACTTAGCTGGACAGAGGAGGGCAAACCAAGGTGAGCAGGGCCAGGCCAGGCCTGGACGGCTACATGGAGGTAGACAGCAGAATGTTGGCCAGAGCTGACAGAAGGGCCTGAAAGGAAGAGGCTTACAGTGGCCTGGAGACCTCAAAGCTTCCTTCGGAGAGAGGGAGAGCTCACGTGAGGGGGAGGAAACGTGTTGCTCTAAGTGGCATTGCTAAGGTGGCCACTGTGCTCTTTAAGAGCAAGTATGATGCAAGTGACAGAAAACTGCGAACAAGGGGGTCTCAGCAAAAGCAGCAAGTGTTTCTTTCTTGTTCGTGTAAACAAAGCGCAGTGCTCAGCAGCCCAGAGCTGTGTGTTGTGGGGGAGCAAGCTCCACCTGGTGAGCGCTGCGGCAGCGCAGAGCACGTGCCAAGTGACAAGATACACATGATGCCCCAACTGTCACCCATATGTAGGCTTTAAAAGCAAACAAAATGGAGAATTTGAGGGTCCACTTTAATAGAAAGCAGCTTTCTAGGGAGAAGGCAGCTTTCTAGCCTTTCAGAAGCTTTATGAGCTGCCAGTTCTTTGGACTGCTGGACTTGATGGGCCCCAAGCAGACACGTGGAGGAGCTGGGGAGTACAGCCTTCAAACCTTGCCCCTCAAACACAGCCAAGGACCTGTCTCCTGAGACACACGGAGCGACTCACAAGTTCCACTCCAAAGCCTCCGTCTCTGAACGAGTACACCCATCTGTTGTCTGTCTCAAGCACATGGAACACTCCTTCCAACTCACTCCTTTTATAGGCCAAGCACATAACTGAAACTACAGCAAAACAAAAACACTACAAGAAAGGAACATTAGAGGCCAACATACTTGTGAACAAAAACCAAAAACTGCCTAACTGGCTGTATTAAAATAATAACAGGTTATGACCAAGTACAATTTGCTCCAGAAGTGTAAGAATGACTTCGTCTTAGAAAAAGATGTCCAACAAGAAGTAAAGGATGATAATCACAGCATCATTAACATTCACTAATTGATCTTTTAAAAATGCTGTGACCCCTAGGAACAGAAAAAGTCAATAATTTAATAAAAGTTACCCACCAGAAACCTCAAACAAACACCATACTTTGTGGCGAAGCATTCAAATGCTCTCACATAATCCAAGGATGTGACGAGCCCACGCACCGTCCCAGCTAGTCAGACATGGTCAGCCTCGACAGTGGGGGCTCAGACACATCACGAAGGAAGGACTGCAAAAACGCCTCTTCTCAGCAACAACCCTGTCAGCTAAAATCCCTCCTACTACAGACCAGTTAAAAATGTTGCATGAAAAAAAAATCTGAATACTTTTTAACTGTACACCAACCTAATGTGAACATTTCAGAAGAGGAAGAAAGGAAAGAAAGGGGGAAGGAAAGGAAAGAAAATAATCTTTACAATATACAGTGAGCAAGGAGTGAAGCTGGCAGCTGCTTCAGCATATTTGCTCTTTTTCTATCACCTTGAGCCTCCGGTTGGGCAGTGGACAAGGCACTGGGTTTCCATGAGAGGGGAAGTGAAAGCAAAAGACATAAATGAGGCACTTCAGAGGGGATGTGCTCTAAATTAAATACTAAACTAAGGGAAAAGACTCTCTCTGCACAAGGAACCTTGTCTACGTCAGCATTGGCTCCACATGGAGAAAAACGTATGAAGAGAAGTTTTTCCTGAGAATTAGATACTCTCATTATCACTTGGGGCTTGTATTTCCACTACTGGTTTATTCCAATAAACCTAAGCCACAAGATAAATGTTAAGTGGTAATGGATGAGTTTCACCCTGTGATACCTACAAAAGCAAAGGAAAATCCTCTCTGAAGGAATACTCACTCAGCTCAGAAGTCATAGAGTCCCAGAGGTATTATCTCAATAAATATCTGCTAAAAATCAAAATTCACAAAAGACACAAGAACACAAGAAACAAGTAAGCAGAAGTGGATCACCAAAAGTTTCAAACACTGGAAATCACAGGTCTGTAATATAAAATAAATTTGCTTTTAGAAATAAAAGAGCATAGAAAAGATGAGGAAAAGAATGACAGACCTTCAAAAATATTAGGCAAAAAATCAGGAAACTGCTGGGAGTGAGTGATGTAACCTCTGTAACCTTATAAAAACTCAAGGGAGAAATTAAACAGTAGATCACACATAGATGACGAGATGACAACACACTGGAATTTGAGATGAACAAATGATTCCACGGCAACCAAGAGGTTAAAAGAGATGGGAAATACAGAGATAAAACTAGAAGACATGAAGAATAAGAGAGAAGCTAATACAGAAAACAAGCAGGATTCCAGAAGAGGACAGAGAAAGCAGAGCACAGGCAGTGTTCAAGCAAAGAGCAATGGGCGATTTTCCAAAAGCGATGCAACAACATTCAGGTCAAGCAATCACAACAGGCCCGCTGCTCCGAGACACACTCAGAGCAAAACGTCCAGACTGCAAACCAAGAGAAAATTACAAACGCCTCCAGAGAGAAAATACGCATCTTGAAGCGAACAGCAGTTATACCCTGCGCAGGCCACAGCTCAAACTGGGAGGCAGAGGGCAAGGCAGTGGCAACTTCGGAGCACTGAAAGAAAACAGCCAGAAAGTAACTTGGCCTTGAATACTAAAAGGCTGTTTACAATAAGTAAAAAATAAAATGGTTTACCACTGACTAGTAATTACTAAAGGAACTCCCCCAAAAGCATTAAGAGGAGTGAAAACAATCCCAGACAGCAAGACGGAATGTAAGAAAGAACCAATTTTTTAAAAACATGTTAATATGTGGTGCCATGGACTGCATTGTATCCCCACAAATTCCTGTGTTGAAGCCCTAATTCCTGGTGTGACTGTATGTGGAGGAAGGAAGTAAATAAGGCTAAGAGGTCATAATGGCTGGGCCTTGATACAAAAGAATGAATATCCTTAGAAGATGAGACTCCAGAGAGCTCTCTCTCTCTCTCTCTCTGCCACGTGAGGACATGGCAAGAAGGCCACCATCTGCAAGCCAGGACGAGGGCTCTTGTCAGAAAATGAATCATCCGGTACCTCGATCTTGAATGTGCAGCCTACACAACTCTGAGAAACAAGTGTCTGCTCTTTAATCCCCCTAGTTCACGATGTTTTGTTGTAGCAGCTGGAGCAGACTAAGACATGTGAAAGTGAAAGTCGCTCAGTCCTGTCTAACTCTTTGCGACCCCAGGGACTATACAGTCCATGGAATTCTCCAGGCCAGAATACTGGGGTGGGTAGCCTTTCCCTTCTCCAGGGGATCTTCCCAACCCAGGGATTGAACCCAGGTCTCCAACCCAGGTCTCCTGCATTGCAGGCAGATTCTTTACCAGCTGAGCCACCAGGGAAGCCCAATTGTGGATAAAGCCAAATAACACTAACAAGATAGCCCCAAAATAATATTTTCTCATTTGGAAGGTTAAAGAAAATAAGACCATACTGGATACAAATGGTGTGAAAAGGCATGAGGGACATGATTAACAATGAAATGTTCTCTGGTTTCTACGTGGTTCACAAAGAAATCAGAGATGGCCATAGGCATAAAGGGTCAATGCCAAAGTGTCACAGAAATGGAGTTTGCTACCTTCTACCTAGCAACAGAAAAAAGAAATCAATACTTGAGAGAAAATGGATAGAAGAAATTTAAAGGTACTAAATAATAGATGATAGAAATGCATCTGTATGCCTTAGCAATCACAATAAATCAAATCACCAGCTCAGAGACAGACTATCAGATTGAAGTTTTTGTTTTAATCCAGAAAAATACTCAAAACAAAAGACCACGGAAAAATTCATCATAAAAGACAGAAGAAGATACAGTAGACTTAAACTATCAATGTTAAACAAATAGATTTTAAGGCAAAAATCACTAACAGACGTAAATGACAAAATGTTCAACTTACCAGAAAAAAGTTTTTAACAAATTAAAATTTATGTGTATCTAATGTAAGTGCTCCAAAATACATAAAGTAAAAAGTGTTAGAACAAGGAGAAATGGACAAAACCAGCAACAGAGTGGAATATTTAGACACACTTCTCCCAACAAGAGACAGACCTGAGGGCAGAAGTTTAGTAAAAACACTGAACAACGCAACTAACATGCCTTGTGCTCTGCACCCAGCAGTCAGTGCAGGCGCTCTGCTGAAAAACAAGACCCCGAATGAAAAATGTCAAGTCCTGCAAACTGGACAGTTAAAGTCTCCACAAAAAAACAAAACAACACACAACAAAACACTGGGATAAAGCTATAGCATCTTCCAGGGGGAAAACTGACAAGCGTTTTAAAACCAAAATTTTTATAATAGAAGAACATCAGAAAATCAAGGAATTACTCATTCCATTTTGAAAGTTAAAAAATAGTAATGAGACAATAATGAAGTGGCAAAATTAATGAAATAAGAATCTAGAGTATGACAGAAAGGACCAAGAGCTGAATTAGCAGCATTTGAAATAAAAGCAAAGACAGGGATTTCAGTAATGGAGAAGAGCAGTAGGTAGAAAACATCAGACTGAACACTGTACCACTTTTAAAGAATGGAAAGAGCTTGATAACTGGGCCATGGTGAAGGGTCCAACATACTTGAATGCAGATGTAAATGTAGACTCCATTTCTTAAGCAATACTTTGCCATGTAACTTTGCAGCCCCTTCAACCAAAGGCTGGATTTATTTCCTTTGACTTGACTTGGGGCTCAAACTTCTAACTTGTTAGGGCCTACTTTCTTATTTATGCCTCTATCACCATCATGAGTGGGGCTTCCCAGGTGGCACTAGTGGGAAAGAACCCGCCTGCCAATGCAGGAGACACAAGAGATGTGGGTTCAATCCCTGGGTTGGGAAGATTCCTTGGAGGAGGGCATGGCAACCCCACTCCAGTATTCTTGCCTGGAGAATCCCATGGACAGAGCAGCCTGGCCGGCTACAGTCCATGGGGTCACAAAAAGTCGGACACGACTGAGCAACTTAGCATGTATGCACAAATGCACCATCATGAGGAGAAACTGCTCATTATAACCCTCATAGTGGAAGGATGAGAGACACATATGGCTGAATCATCTCAGCTGAGCCCAGTTCTGAATGAGAAGCAGAGCTACCCTCTGGGCCCAGCCTACCCTCAGATGCACAGATGAGACTGTCAGTGCTTTAACTCGGAGAACTTTGGAGCCTCTGGTGACACAGCAGCAGCTGAGACAATGTGGATCCGTTAAGTGGAAAAGAAAGAGAACGGGTCAGACACAACATTTCAAGATTCAGGAGCTAAAACTTTCCCAAAACTGATTACATATCACCCCATAGATTTAAGAAACTCTTTACAAAATTGAAGTAGGATCAAGAAAAATCATATCTATGCACATCGTAGTGAAACTAATGAACACCAAGAATAAAAGGAAAATCTGAAGAGCAGCCAGACAAAATAGCCACAAAACTAATAACAGTTCCAAAACAGAAAGTAAGCAATGAAAGGGGACAATGCAATGGCATCGTCAAAACACTGGCAAAAAATAGCTACCAATCTAGAAGCAAAAATACTGTTCAAAATTCAAAGGTGAGAAATGAAATATTTCCTGCCATATCAGTAACCAATGACGCCCCAGTCACCAGGGACTGCAGCCACCGTGCATGGTGAGCTGGTGAGCTCTGAGGAAGCGCAAGATGTGGACACAGGGCACTTGCCGCAGGTAGCTGAGATGCATATGAAAGTAATGATTCCAGTGAGCCCAGGCTCCTGCATCTTCCCATACATAATAAAACACTAAACTCCTTAATTTGGGATATTTAAAAAATTATTTTAATTAATAATAATCTTTTGATGTTCAGACTAACTGCCCTTTGCTGCAAAACTTCTAATAACCTGACTCCTCCCCGCATCCCCTCCCAACGGTCTCTCAGGGTTACTTGAGATGCTCTCTCCTGGGCTTAAAGTCCTAAAACTTCCCACAGAATAAAACATAACTCTCAACTTTTAGGTTGTGAATATTTTTTGTTAAGTCCGCAAAGGTTAACAGCAAATTCAATGAAAAAAAATTTCAAAGAACTTATCCCCAGCGGACCACACTAAATACACACACACACACACACACACACAAAAGAGCTAGAAAAACGATCTCAAACATAAGCCCAGAAATGCAGAGAAAAAAGAAAGAAAAGAAGCAAATGTGAGTCAATCTAAATGAATTTGAAGCAGTAATAATGAGGTCTTGGGGTGTCACTACATATAAAGAACTACATACATCGTTAACCCAATGATATCAATAGTGTAGAGTTGCCTACGACAGGAGCGGCACAGGGGTCAGCGCGAAACCAATACAGGGGGCCAGTGCTCTGAGAGGCGGTAAACACGAAAACAGACGAGCCTCGCTGCGTTCCGAAGACACCTTTACTTTTGGTCAATGAAATCTGCATTTTACAGATTTCCACAAAAGATGCCCCGCCTCCCCCACCCCCGCGCCCCCTCCGTTTACGTGTAGGAAAGACATTCTCAGCTCCCAGGTGCTGTAACACCAAGCGGCCGGCCCGGCCTCAGGAAACCGCTAACACGCAGAAGCGCCAAGGAACGGGCCAGCTCACGGAGCTGACGAGACCCCCCTCCACGGGGAGAGTGGAGCCCGAGGCTTCCGGGCCAGCTCAACCGCGGCCTCGTTAAGCAACTGCGGACGGAAACGCTCAAACCTGCGCAAAGGCCTCAAGCCCCAAACTCGGCAGACACACTCTCGGCCCGGAACAGGCCAAACACAACCGGAATTACCGCGGAAGGAGTGTGTGCTCCCCCGGCACCAGCCCCACCGCTCCCTCTGGCGCCCCTAGCGGCCCAGCCCCGCTTGGCGGCACCAGGACGCTCCAGTGTGATCTCCAGACTTGGCGGTTGGGGGTAGGGGTGGAGGGTGGGCAGCGTCCTGGGCTGGTGCAGATGTGGGATCAGAAGCTAGTCACGGGCATAGGCTGCAAACAGTAAACAAAGGATGGGTGGTAGAGCATCTAATGTCAGACAAAGGTGATTCCAACACAACATGCATTACTATAGTGGAGAGCTTTTCGTAATTACCAAAGGGTAAATCCTAGAGGCTGACATGATTCTAAATGGGTAAGCGTCTATTAACATAGCCACAAAATTTAAAGCAAACATCAACAGAAGTAAAAGACAAATTGGTAGATTTCAGTACATTTTTCTCTGTGTAAGATCAGTTCAGTCATTCAGTCGTGCCCGACTCTGTGATCCCATGGACTGCAGCACGCCAGGCATCCCTGTCCTTCACTATCTCCCGGAGCTTGTCAAACTCATGTCCACGGAGTCAGTGATTCCATCCAACCATCTCATCCTCTGTCATCCCCTTCTCCTGCCGTCAATTTTCCCAGCATCAGGGTCTTTTCCAGTGAGCCAGTTCTTCGCATCAGGAGGCCAAAGTATTGGAGCTTCAGCTTCAGCATCAGTCCTTCCAATGAATATTCAGGGTTGACTTCCTTTAGGGTTGACTGGTTTGCTTTCCTTGTTGTCCAAAGGACTCTCAAGAGTCTTCTCCAACATCACAGTTCAAAAGCATCAATAGAACAAGGCAGGACATTAATAAAGGTATAGAATATTTGCACATCATGACTAACAGTCTTGACCTAGTAACTGTCAACTTCAATAATATAACAGCCAGATAGTTTACTGGCAAAAGCAAGTTTACTCAGGAACAGCAACAGAAATTTCGACTTCAGGCAAGCAACCTGGTGCCGACCGTAAGCAAACCCACAGGACAAGGACGGAGAACTTGCTTTTATAGGAAAAGGGAGGAGATGGGCGGGGCCGTGATGATCACCGAAGAGTCCATTGAAGGAACTAAGCGTATGGTTGATGGAGGCTTCCCATTGGTTCCGCTGCTGCAGACTGGCTGAGTTGCATGCTGCGGAGATGTGTCTTTTCTGCTGGAGAGTAAGCAGAGGTTAGTTCCTGTGGGGATGTAGGCCCCTTGTCTGTTCCCTTTGAAGTAAGTGATTATGGATGTAGGGGGAGAGCTCCCCTCTTCAGGTCTGTCCCAGCAACAACTTTAGCTGCTGCTGCTGCTAAGTCGCTTCAGTCGTGTCTGACTCTGTGCAACCCCATAGACGGCAGCCCACCAGGCTCCCCCGTCCCTGGGATTCTCCAGGCAAGAACACTGGAGTGGGTTGCCATTTCCTTCTCCAATGCATAGAAGTGAAAAGTGAAAGTGAAGTCGCTCAGTAGTGTCCGACTCTTAGCGACCCCATGGACTGCAGCCCACCAGCCTCCTCCATCCATGGGATTTTCCAGGCAAGAGTACTGGAGTGGGTTGCCATTGCCTTCTCCTGAGATTTCTTTAATTCCACATAGCATATGTGAATTATTACATCCAACACATAAACAATGTTGTCAAGGGACACGGAATAGTCACCAAACATTTGTCCATATGCTTGGGTGTAAAGCAATTCTCAACAATTTCAATGGATTGAAATCTGGAGTATGTATGTGTTTTACCATAGTGACATTAAATAAAAAACTAAGAACAAAAATTAAAATACTCCCAAATATTTGGAAATTGAGCGATACATTCTTGAATAGCCTAAGACTAAAAAAAAAAAAAATAGAAATTAGAAAATATTTATATTAAATTGCAATGTATCTGACACAGTATTATCTGTGGTATAGTGCTAAAGCCATGCTTATAAAGAGAAATTTGTGATCTGAAATCATATATTAATGGGGAAAATCTGAAAGTCAGAGATCTGGGTATATATTTCAAGAATTAGAAAAAGAATAACAAGCCCCAAAGAAGTAGAAACAGACTAGTAACAGAAATGCACAAAAGAATAAAATCAAAAGTTATTTCTTTGAAAAAATAATAAAACTGATAAACCCCTAGAAAGAATGATTATGACTAAGAGAAGACACAAATTATCAATGTAGGGAATAAAAAGGATGACATTTCTACAGGTCCTATAAACATTAAAAATATATGGAAAAAGGTACCATCTAGGACTAGGCAAAGAGTTCTTAGAGTTGATGCCAAAAGCACAATCCATAAAAGGAATGATTGATAAGGTGGGCTTCATTAAAATTAAAAACATGTTCTGCTAAAGTCTCTGTTAAGAAGATGAAAAGACAAACTACAGATGGAGAAAATATTTGCAAGCCATATATCCAACAAAATATCATCCAAAATTCTAAGGAACTCTCAAAACTCAACAATTAAAAAAATATCCAATTTGAAAATGGGCTAGAACACATGAACTGACATTTCACCAGTAAGCAGATGTAGGTGGGAAATAAGCACATGAAAAGATGTTCAACATCACCATCCTTTATGAAAATGCAAATTAAAGTCACAATGCCATAGCACCGTACACATTTCAAAGTGGCTAAGGTAAAAAATTAGTGACTGCACAAAATGCTGATAAGGATGCATAGAAACAGGATCATCCATACACTGCTGGCGAGAAGGTAACATGGCATCGCCACAACGGGAAACGGGGAGACAGTCTGACAGCTTTTTCTAGGACTCAACACGCAACCACAAGACGACCTACACTGCACTCTAGAGCACTGAAGACATATTCACAAGAAGACCCTGTAGATACATGTTTATTAAAGCTCCATTCAAAACAGCCCCAGACTGGAAACAACCCAGATGTCCTTCAATGGGCAAGTGGTCGACTGTGGTCCATCCACATCATGGAATACCTCTCAGCAATAAAAAGGAACAGACCAGTGATACGGGCAACAACATGGATGAACCTGAAGGGAATGATGCTGGGTGAAAAAAGCAACCCATCTCCCCCTCAGCCAATCTCATTATGGAGATTCGTCTGCATAATGATACAGACTTTCTCAAACCATCCAGAAGCCCAGGACTTCTTATGGGGAAATCTCACAGTCGAATCCCCATGATCAGAAGGCAGCTGAGTCTTTGCAGCTGGTGATCAATAAATGAGCGAGTTGTATGTGGCCGGCTCTTGTCCTGAGCTCGCCACTCACAGATTCACCAGTGAGAAGGGCACTCCCACCTTCTCCAGCCTACACATATTGAACACATATTGTAAGCTTGCCACAAGGGTAAAGCCCCAGAGCAAGCCAAGTCAGAAACCTTCTTCCTCTCCAGGACACTTTACAGGAAAAAGAAGTGGTTAGACCAGCACTGATCCACGGGCTCTGGTGGCTCCCTCTGGGCTCTGCTTACCTTGTCAGATCTTTGAGAAACATACTCAGGGTTTCAGAAGGTGCGACAGAAAGCCCAAGGGCTGGGCTGGAAAGTTCTATGGCAGGGCTGCCTCCTCACACACTGCCAGCTCTTTTGGACAGCTCTTTGTCCGCTTATTATGGCAAACGGAGGAAGACAGGATCATGGTCACTCCCCACAGGACCACTGGGACAAGTGGAACTTAAGAGACAAGGTTGGTTTGCAAGCAGAAGAACTGTGCACCCAACGGGAGTGCTGGTTTGTGTGTGGCTGGGGGGTGGGGGTGGGAGGAGAGCGAGGGTGAGCAGGGCTGGGGCTCTCCGACGGTCAGCACCATGCTGAACCCGGGCCACTTCCACTCCACCCGCCCGCAGGTGCCCAGGGCAGGAAGGGTTGCTGCTGTGATGGAGGAACTGATTTTACGTTATTTAATTTGAATTAATTTGAGTTTAAATACCAGGAGATGTCAGGACATGATCCTAACAGATCTTAAGTGTCTGTGTCTTGCTGTTTGTTGCAGTTTTTAAACTGAACCAAGAAAAGACATTCATTGTGTCCTAATAGTTTAAATAGCAAGTTAAGTGCACGGCTTTCCCTGCTCATGGGGTCTCAGCAGCTCGGGAACAGTCTGAGGGACGCGCTCGGGGAGGCTCCCGCTCGGGGAGGCTCTGCGGACTCAGCAGCCCAGGGCAGATCCAGCCACGGTTTCCTGAGTCCTCGGCTACGGGCAGTCAAACAGACCTCTGGTCTGCTGTCCGGGTCCCCGCGGCCTCCCTGGTGGCTCCGTAATTCCTGGAATAATGATGAGCCTCAGGGCTGTGGCTGCAGGCTGCCGGTCAGCTCTGGGCCAGGTGCCGAAGGCCCCCCAGAAGCAGACCAGAGACGAGGGCTGAGGGCTGATGGTTTCTTCTGGAGGGGATGGCGCGTCTCCAGGGCAGGCGGGGAGGGAGGGCGCCATCCAGCTGTGCTGCCGCCCCCACAGGCAAGCCACACACTCTGTCCCTGGCGCCCGAGATCCTCAGAATCGTCCCAGCTGGGCAAGGGGGTGGGGATGCAGGCTCCCAACCCCAGGGGCCATAGTTGGGGCCTCAGAGACTGAGGAGGGGAGATGCGGTCCAGGCCAGGAAGTGCCAACCAGGCCTGGGAACCTCAGGCACAGCTGTGGGTGCTGCTGTGGGTGCAGCTCTTCCAGGGCTGGCCAGGTGGGACTCCTCGGTGAGAACGAGAGCGAAGCAGGAAGCCTGCTTAAGGCCCCACTGCTGGGGGCCCACAGCTGCAGTCAGGCCTCCGGGCTGCTGCCCCTGCCACATGCAGACCCCTCTCCAGATCTTCTCTGCTCCCTGGGACTGTGCGGAGTGTGTTCAGAGATGCATGGGCCAAGGCTGGGCACAGTGCCCAGGGTGTAGGAGGCACATAAACAGATATTTGTGGGATGAGTGAATAAATGCATGACTACAGTGTGCAGGGGCCCTCACTGTCTCCAGCTTACCTGTCCTCCCTGACCTGTCTCCCAGCTGTAGACTAAGAAGAGCTGCCAGGGTCCTGGTGGCCGGGGGGTGCCAAGGCCCCGCATGCCCAGCATCTAGACCTCTGCAGCAGAACCAGCAAGGTGGTGCCGCCCTTGGGGGGCCAGCGGGCTTCTCCAGGCCCAGGTGCGGTCCTGCAGGAGCCGCCTGCCCCACAGTGACATGGGCCATCCAGGTAGCAGGCCCCAAGATGGGCACAGCAGGCACAGGAAGGCAGAGGGGGTCCAGTGGTGGCGTGAACTGTGTGGGGTGGAGCTAGGAGCGGGACCCTTGCCAGCCTAGAGGGCATCTGAACACTGGGGAGGAAGAACCTCAGGGCAGCATTAAAGACACAAGGTTCTCCTCCTGGCATCCTCCAAGCTGGGGACAGACAGGTGGCAACCCTGTGCCCACTCTGCCATGTCGGTGCCCATTCAAGACCCTCCCCCACCTGGGAAGGGGCACGAGCTGAAGGTCTGGACCTGGCAGAGACAGCCCACAGCCCACTCCCTGGACAAGCGTGGCTTCAGCTATCCCCTGTGTCCTCACGTGGATGGGGAGTGTGGCCCTGGAGCCACCCTGCTCCTGCCCCTAGGTGGCCTCACCCTCTGGAGTCCCAGAAGCCTGACAAGAAGTATGCTCCAGGCCAGGCCCAAGACGCCCTCAGAGGGGTCTTCTGAGACGGGAGAGAGATCAAAGGCCCCAATGAAAGTAACAACCTTTTGCTTTCTCTTCCCTTATCTTGTTTTAAACAGCTGCTGCTCATCAATCACCACTTTCGCTTCTGTGATCTTGCTTGCTTGTTGCAGGGGAGGGATCTGAGCTTTTTGAGCTGGAAGTTTCCGGTGTATAAAAGACACCCAGAACAAAGCCAGGACACTCAGCCTTTAGAGGTAACTCTGCAGAGCCGGCACCGGTGCTGAATAAACCCTGCTGTTCTGCATCTTTGAGTGCCGCTTGTCTCTTTCCGACGCCACGGTTTCTATAACACTTCCAGTCCTGAACTGGAGCGTCAGTCCACTCCGCTCCCCGAGGTTTGATGGAACCCTGAGGGCCGTGTGGTCTCTGCCAGGGGAAGGGGTTGCTAACAATAAAGCAGCCATTATTTACCAGCCAAATGGGTTTATTCGGGAACAGCAAAGGATCGCAATTTGGGATTGGCAAAGAACGCAGCTCTGGTGAGCTATACGCACTGCTCGTCTAGAAAACCAAAGACGAACCGCTTTTGCAGAGGAGAAGGGGAGCGGGGAGGGGCCGTTATGGACCAAACGTCCACTGGAGGAAACTGGGCGTTCACACCGCGGTGGCTTTTCATTGGCTGTGCTGCTGCCGGGCAGGGAGAAAATCTTCCTTCCTCCTCTGGTCTGAGTCACCGCCCGCCAGAGAGGCGAGGTAGATGTCTTCCTGTCAGGACCTGCGCTGACCTTGAGGACGACGTGCCGCGCACAAGTGCTCCTGCAGGAGCTGCCTGCCCCACCGCGACCCAGGCCCTCCAATTCAGTGACTTTCCCTTTGTTACTCTCACTGCTGGTGGTGAACCAGGCTCAGCTCCACACCCGCACTGGTGCACAGCTTCTGGCAGCGACACTGCCTGCCACACTCCCACTTTGCCAGCAGGGGGTGCTGGAAGGAGCTGGACGCTTGCCTCTGACTTGGCTGTTCCTTGGCGTTACATTTAACAGGATAACGGAGAGTGAAATTCCCCGGCCAGGCTCTGCCCAGGGTGTGCCCATGACGTGCTGCTGCAACAGAACCCAAGGGCACAGACTCAGACAGGGAGCCTCTCTCATGCACCACTTCCTGGAGGCCTTGGCCCCTGCTCTGGTTGGTGAGCTTCCTGGCCCACCTCCAGGGCCCCCATTCCGTGACTCAGCCCCAACCTGCAGGGAGGGAGTGCCAGGCTGTCCTGGGTGTGCCGCACAGGATGCTGGCTGCTGGGACACCCCTGTTTATCCAGTTTATCACCCTCCCGCTCCTGGAAAATACCAGCTGCCCACGCTCAGGGGCCCAGGCGTCCTGGCACCCTGGCTCCTTGCTGCCCAGACCAGCTGGAACTGGAGCACCTGCCCACCCAGAACGGGGGGACCCAGAGGGAATGATCTCGTTCTGCAGCTCGCTCTGTCTCTACTTGGAAGGAGGCAGCTGGGACAGTCCTGTCCACGTGAACACTCAGAGAACCCCGCCCCAAGACAGGGGTCCTTAGGGATCGGTATGGAGAAGCTGAAATTGTCCTTGCTGCGGGAAAACAGAAGGCTGCAGTGCTGGGAGCAGGGGCCAGGCTCTGTGAGAAGGAAGGGAGGGAGGAGGCGAGACTGCTCAGGGTGGGTGCCAGAGTCACTCAGGACACATGGCTTTCTGCTCAGGACACTCCAGGTCCCACCAGCCTGAGCTCTCCACTGACTGCTTAAGCCCTTTGTGAGGCACCTGGTGCCCCTGAGCAAGCCAGCCTTCCTCTCCTTTCCCAGCACTCTGCTCATGAGCCCTAAGATGAGAAGAGTTTCCATTCTTTGTGGCCAGGACTAAGGCTCAGTGTGTGACCAGGGTCAGGGCTCAGAGTGTGGGACCAGGGTCAGGGCTCAGAGTGTGACCAGGGTCAGGATTCAGAGTGGGACCAGGGTCAGGGCTCAGGAGACTCCTTGCTGGAATAGACATAGGAACACCTTCTTCCCAACCTCTGAACTGTGGGGGTTCCGAATCCCACCTGGGACCTCACTGCCCCGTGCCCAGCACAGGGTGGGAGGTTGGGTAGGAAGCGGGGAAGGGGCAGGAGCAGGCCTCAGCCTCCTGTTTATGGGGAGGTCCTGGGTTTTGTCACTGGGCCAAGGTCTTTTCCCAGAGGTGGGATCAAGCTCCTCTGGGCAGTGTCCAGCCTCGGGCCTCACTGTCGCCTTAGTCTCCTCACCTGCCCTGCAGGCGTGCGGGGCAGGATGCTCCATGCCTCCTCTCAGCCGCTCTGGGGAGAGGAGGGCAGTGCCAGCCTGAGGAGGCCTTATGTTAACTGGCCTGTGCTGAGAGTCTAAGCCTTAATGGGAGAGCACCCAGCTTGCAAAAGAGTGAGTTTTAGATGCCTTCTGGGTGGACTGTCCCCCTACCCCAGCCCCTGGGTGAACAGGTGCTTGGATACACTTCTCTGCCCATACCCGGGCCAGGCAGCCTCTGCCCTCCTGCTCTCTTTGTGGGGAGGAGAGGACCCCCTCCCTGGAAGAGGTCTCTACAGGTAGCTGACCCTCTCAGACCCCCACCCCACAGGACTGCAGAGGCTTTGCTGCAGAAGAGAGTCTGTGCTTTTCCATGCCGACCTACTAGGGGAAAGGAGCTCTCACAGGTCCCCAGGAATATCAACCTCAGTTTGAGGAGCGCTGTGCCCGCTGGCTGAGACCCTTCTGACCTTGCCTGTCGGAGGGTTTTGGGAGTCCACCTCCCTTGCCTATTGCTCTGCCCTGGCTCCTCCTCCTCAAAGCACCCCCTCCCCACCCTACTTCAAAATGCAGCCCACCCTGGAATCTGTTCCAGGCTATGCACACGGCTGCCCTGTGTGTGCCCCGAATGACTGATCTCTGAATGTGGCTCTCCCAGTTCCCCACCCCCAGCCCCTCGTCCTGCACCCCCGGACCCAAGCCTGGCACTGAGCAGTAGTCAGCAACACCTGAACAAGTAGCTGTTAGCCACCTGCAGCAGTGGGGCTGGAGCTCCAGATGCTGTCTGCCTCCCACAGCTTCTCTGCTGCGTGGACAGACCCAAGGCCGCGTCTGGCCTCCACCTTCTGGACCCTCAGCTGGGTCTTTGGCTGGCCCACTGCTCCAAATAGAACTCTCCAGTCTGGGCCCCATCTTGCACTTCCCAACCACATGGTCCTCTAAGAAGATCAAAGAACTTGCTCAGGCTTGGGCTGAGTGCTCAGGCAGAATCTGGAAAGGCATCCAGGCCTCAGAGTCCAGTCTGTCTATCAGGACAGCTCCAGGCAAGACTGGACTTCAGGTCAGGGAAGCCATGGGCTGCAGCGCAAGGTCTGGTCATCGCCATGGCTCGTGGCCACAGGAGGTCACCAAGCTAGGAGGGAAAATGGAGTGGGAGGAGTGGCTGGAGTGGACGCCAGCATTGCTCAGCCAGTGTCTCCCACAGTCTTAGGGGAAGTGAGGAGAGCTCTGGTTCCTTACCCACCCTCATCTTTTGGGGCCTGGGACAAATGGGAACCCACACACCATAGAGCCAAAAATGTGAATGTTTTAAAAGAAGCGTTGCTGCTGCTGCTAAGTCGTGTCAGTCGTGTCCAACTCTGTGCGACCCCATAGACGGCAGCCCACCAGGCCCCGCCGTCCCTGGGATTCTCCAGGCAAGAACACTGGAGTGTGTTGCCATTTCCTTCTCCAATGCATGAAAGTGAAAAGTGAAAGTGAAGTTGCTCAGTCGTGTCCGACTCTTAGCGACCCCATGGACTGCAGCCTACCAGGCTCCTCCATCCATGGGACTTTCCAGGCAAGAGTACTGGAGTAGGGTGCCATTGCCTTCTCCAAAAGAAGCGTTAGAAAAGCTAAAATATCATTGACAAATGTACCATCAAAACAAACTGGACAGGGACTTCCCTGGTGGTCCAGTGGTTAAAACCCTGCACTTCCAACACAGTGGGCACAGGTTCTATCCTTGGTCAGGGAACTAAGATCCCATGGGTTACGTGTGCAAAGAAAGAAAAGAAACGACAGTCTAGTGTGAATTTAGGTTCCAGATTCCTTGGCTGCGCAGAGAGAGCTTGGCTCCAGCTGGAGACCTGACCCATCCTGCCCTGCAGGGGCCCAACATGCGTGCGTGTGGCCCCCAGCCCAGACATCTCCACCTCCCACCCCCACCGACAGCTGCCCTGTGCTCAGCAGCTCAGCCCATTCTCTGCAGGGGGATGGAGACTGGGAAAGGCCACAGGTTCCAGGTGGGCACCTTGAGGGCACAGGCAGGGCAGCGGGGTCTGAGGGCGCTCTAGACAACACACTTCTCCCGGGGAGGGGAAGCTGGGGAGAGGGTCATGGGCACTGGCCAGGTCTGGGTGAGGGAGGGCCAGGAGGTGAGTGGGGGTCCACCCTGGGGGCTGACGCAGGGGCAGAGTTACTCAAAGCAGACGTTGCTGACTCCGGGCAGACAGACCCAGTCAGAGCTGCATCCAGAAGGGTGGCTGTGGTCACTGGGGAGGGGACCATAGCTGCCAGGAGAGAGAGGCTGGTGGCCCCCGGAGCGGGTGGAGTGAGACATCAGGAGATGTGAGCGCCCTCCACAAGATACCAAACGTGGGCTGCCCACTGTGAGCAGGCTGCACCCCCCAGGGCACCCTGGTCACCCACTTTCCCGCAAGCCTGGCCTGGAAGCCTGATGGGCAGTGTCACGGCTCCCCACAGGGTGTCAGGTGCCCCCTGGCTCTGCTTGCCTCTGGTTAGTTGGCCACCAGAGCAGCGGCACTAGCTCCTCAAGGATCTTGCTAGGAATGCGGGCTCAGGTTCCACCCGGGTCTCCTAATCACAGCAGCATTTAGTAGAGCTCCAGGTGGTCCAAAGCCAGCTTGAAGCCTGTGATGCCTCAGTTTCTCCATTAAAATGAGTCTGGGGCCTCCCTGCTTGCCCTGGCTCAGGGGAGAAGCATGGGAGAGATAGCTATGCCTACTTGGAAGAGCTCTGGGGGACTGTGTCCCCCAGACCCCAGAAAGGACCCTGTCCCTAAGACTCCCAGAGCGGGTCGTCACCACAGACACCATGCCTGCGCCTCCTGCTTTCTTCCTAGCTCAACCTGGGCCTTGTGATGATGGCAGAGACAGGGAGATGGATGGTTCCGAACAGAAAGAGGGGAACAGAGGCACAGGGGACCTTCTGAGAGCCCCTGGGGACTGTGGGGGCAGGGCAAAGGGAAGCCCAGGTGGCGTGAGTCAGGCTGGCCTGGCTGGCCCAAGCTCATCTCCAGCTAAATTACTAGGTCTGCTCTGGCCGGGAAGCCAGCCATATAAAGGCGCCCGCTGCTGGCTCTTCCCCAGTCCCAGCTGGCGGATACCCCACAATGAGGCCACTCCTGGTGCTTCTGCTTCTGGCCACGCTGTGCACTGACCTGGGTAAGGGACGCTGACCTGGGTGGGCGGCACTGGGCAGGGCTGGCTCCAGTCTGAGGGTCTGTGGCGTCAGCCTGGTGCGAGGCTTTAGAGAGTGGGGGGAGAGGCCATTGAGGCTGCTCCCTGACCAGCCAGACACGGAGACCTTGGCACCCTTTGGGGCATGGTTTCTGGAACATCTGCCTCCTGTGGATGCAAAAGACTGCAGCGAGTGGTCTGAGGCTGCAGAGCTCTGGGCCAGGCGGGGGGACCCGGGTTCCAGCCAGGGGGACCAAGTGTTCTGTTTCCCTGGGATTTCTGGGAGGTGGGACTTCAGTGCTAAACCAGGAAAAGAAACTGGTCACCCCTCTTCAGCCCCAGCTCTGCCCCTACCTGATGACCTGGCTTTATGACACTGAACATCAGTGCCTGCAGCTTTTGAGGTCACCGGAAATGGGGCCTGGGGAGGGGTGATACAGCGTGTGATTATTAACTGAATAATTATCACCCAGGGGTAATTAGCCCCATCACTTCCCCCCACCCCCAGCTTGGCTGGGGGGCGGGTGTGGAGGTGGAGCTGTCTGGGGAAGGCCAGGGGGTGAGCGGGTGTGGAGGGTGGCGGCAAGGGGGTGCTGCAGTTGGAAGGGGGCTCCTTGGGGATCAGCCCCAGGTTGGGGGGCCTGGAAAGACAGATGGACATTTGTGCAAGGATGTGAGGCTGGTTCAGGGGCTCCTTGGGGATCAGCCCCAGGTTGGGGGGCCTGGAAAGACAGATGGACATTTGTGCAAGGATGTGAGGCTGGTTCAGTGGCCCAGGCAGTGTGCAAGTTCACTTCTCAAAAGAGAGCCTGGTGCAGAGGTGGAAGTGGGAATGGAGAGCCGGTGCTCGGAGGCCCAGTTCAGCGGTGGGAATCAAGGAGGGGAGGGTGACCTCTGGTCTTGGGTTTCCTGGGAGCATTAACCCATTAAGGCTCAGCACAGCTCAAGCATATGGGGACTGCCTGGACCCTGTGGGGGAAACCGAGGCACCTCAGAGTGTCCCCTGCCCACCAGCACCCAGGACTTGGTTGCACACGGGGGACTAGGAATGGCTGGGGCTCACCCTCAGGCAGAGAGGCCTCTTCTTGGGGAGTTCCAGAACACTAACCTGAGAAGGATGGCCTCGAGCCTGGGGCTCTGAAGGTCTGAGCTTGGCCTTCCTGCTTGCCCACGGCGCAGACGCCAGCACCCCAACTCTCCATGTAGAGGGGAGAGTTTTGACATCAGTCGATCCGTGTGTGCAAGGACACCCCCATAGGGCACCCCTCCCAGAAAACCCCCAGGGACCCCCACAGGTCCCCCTGCCCAAAACCCTGGCAGAGAGGTGCCCTCTCCTGCAGCACAGCCCCCACACCGCAGTAAGGGGCTTCTGGAGGTCCCACCTACCTACTTGTCCTGTCACAGCTCCTGGGCCCTCCCAGCCTGGTCCCCGTCAGCCTGGCCTCTGCCATGCTGCACCTTCTGCCCCAGAGCTCTTTCCCCGGATGACAAATAAAAATCTGTTCATCTGTCCGGGCCCAGCTCCGGGGCCACCCAGTCCAGAAAGCCTTCCCAGACGGCCCCTCCCTCTATGAAGACCACAGTCCTTCTCGGCCAGGTACCCACAGCGTGTCCAGTGCATGCCCCACTCCAGCACACTCTGGGTTACACGCTGTCCCTTCGTCGGCCACACTTGCATGGCCTGTGGGGTCTCCAGGCTGGGAGCCTTGTCCCCATCTCCGTGTCTGTGGGACTTGAAGCCAGGTGCTCAGCACTCGGGGGCTGGCTGGGACTGGACTTTTCGCTGCAGACGCCCCGTCCACCCGCCTGTTAGTCAGCAACCCGTAGCACTGCTGTGTGCAGAATCTCAGAGCCTCGGTCCTCTGGTCCAGGCAGCAGTCCTGGGCCAGGCGAGGACACTGTGGCCGAGAGGAACAGGGGCCGAGAAGGAGCACTCCGATCGCTTCTGTCCTGGGGGCCGCCTGCAGGCCCTGCCCACCATCTCCACCCACACTCCTGCTGCCAGACTGGCACTTGCAGGGGGCCTGGGGGGCACAACTGTCCTGAAGCAGAGCCCGAACCCGCAGCTCATCTCAGGGGACCAGGAACGCCTCCAGAGCAGGAGCAGGAGAAGGAGGTGCCCAGCCCAGGCCCCCAGGGTCCCTGCCTGCCATGGCTGCCCGAGGCCTGGCCCAGACTTACTGGGAACACCCCCAGAGCAGGAGGAGGGAGAGGAGGCGCCAGCCCAGCCCCAGGCTCCCAGGGAGTCGCCCCCCTCAGTGGCTGCCCGAGCCCCCAGCCCAGACTGACCACGGGCCTATGCTTCCTTCCCTCCCAGCCCGGGCCCTGCAGTGCGAGCCTCTGGTGGAGTGTGCCCCGCCCGACAAGTACTGTGTGATTACTCGGGCCGGTGAGTACCCACACCGGCCCCACCTCCTGCACGTGGGCCTCTCGGCCCAGCCCGGACCCCGGAGACACCATGTCCTCCTGCAGGAACCCAGCAGTGGGGCCCACCCAGGGCTGTAGGGGAAGGGACGACCCATCCTACTTTGTAGGCTTCACGTGTCCATGCAAGGGCTGGTTAAGAGAAACTCCTTCAGCAGCCCAACAACATTGTCACCCTGAGATCCCAGTGCCGGCTTCCCGGTTTGAGTGAGACCCTGCATGGCGGGAGATCAGTTTGATCCCTGGTTTGGGAAGATCCCCTGCAGAAGGAAATGGCAACCCAATCCAGTATTCTTGCCTGGAGAATCCCATGGACAGAGGAGCCTGGCGGGCTAAGGTCCATGGGGTCACCAAGAGTCAGACACGACTGAATGACTAAGAACAACAACAACAGCAATGTAAAGTATTTGGGAGGGAGGGAGGGAGCAGGCAGCCCATGGATTCACCAAGGCAGGGACAGGGGGCTGGAGGGGACATCTGCACAGCCTGGCCTTGGTCGGCAGCTCAGCCAGTGTGCCTTTCATGGGCTGCCTGCCTTGCACCGTGGGCTGCAGGACCCGTGACACCTGACCTGGGCACCCTGCACTGTGCTTGGGCCCCCGGCCTGCCTGCCCAGCCACACCGGGACCCTGCCTTCCCCAGGGCAGGCCCACGCCTTCCTCCTACGTCCCGGGATTCCTCCTCGGGTCTGAGCTGCCACGGGCCGGGTGGTGCCAATGACAGGCAGGGTCAGGGTGCAGGTGGGGCCCCAGGAGGTCACATGGCAGGAGTCTGCTCAGTGGGAATGCCTGGCCTGGATGGGTGGCAGAGATTGGGTAAAGATCTGAAATGAAGGGGGCCCCTCAGAGAGAAGAGATGTGAGGGGCAGGGGCAGACGTGGGCACTGTGTGAGGGCCCAGAGATGCGGGCTGGGCATCTGGGTCCAATTCTGGGGAGGGAAGGAGGCACCCTCTCCCCTTGCAAGTGTGTGCTTAGTCGCTCAGTCATATCCAACTCTGTGACCCCATGGACTGCAGCCAGCCAGGCTCGTCTGTCCATGGGATTCTCCCGGCAGGAATATTGGAGTGGGCTGCCATTTCCTCCTTGCAGATAGCTGCTGCCACTGAGGTCATGTCTGCAGAGGCCCCGCAGAGTCCCCCAGGCTCCCCACATGAAGCAGGGCAGCCAGGCAGCCTCACAGGGGTCACCCTCTGGGCCACCGCCCCTTGTCAGTCCCAATGACACAGAGGCCCTTGCAGCCAGGACGCATGACAGGGTCATAGGGTCTGTCCCAGAGCCCCAATGAGTGCACAGCAGGGCTGGGACCCATGCTGGGGTCTATCTCCCCCAACCCAGCTGGCCATCAGCCCTGTTCAGCCCAGAGACACCGTGCAGGAGCAGGTCACCCCTCTGATGCCTCTTGGAGCCTCCCCTTCTGTCAGGCAGAGAAAGACCTCACCCAGAGGCATGAACATGTCCCTGTCTCGGGACTAGGGGACGAGCCCTGCTCCCGGCAGAGCCCCGGCTGCCAGGGCCACAGCTGCGAGCTACTCCCCCTCCAAATCACCTGGCAGGTGGCCCTGACTACCCACTAGGTGCCCCTGCCTCTGGCCCTGGTCTGAGGCAGGGACCACAAGATTGCTGGCTTCAAGGGGCTTACTAGGGAGAGGTGGCCAGGACATAGCGAGCCTTGAAGTGAGAAGGAATAAGGGGGGGGTGGACGCTGCTTCTTCCCAGCAGGCCCAGGATGCCCCCTGGTGCTCCCTTTGCCCCAAGAACCTCAGCTCTTTCACCCTGGACAGGACTAGACACCCTGAAGGTGCACAGTTCCATCCCGGGGTCGGGGGCTTCTCTTAGACGCCCCGCGTCTGCTGTCTCTGCCTTCACCCCACTTCCCACCTGCCCCTCACCATCCATCTGTGTGTCCATCCCCCTGTCTGGCCAGGCCACACTCCCTGAGTATCCCTTCCAGGGCCAGCAGTCAGACTTAGCCCAATCTGAGTCAGGGGTTCCCCAGACTGACAAGTAGGGACGGAGCAGTGAGACCCCACCCGAGGGGGATGGTGCAGGGGAGCCTGGAGCAGCAAGTGGAGGGACAAGGACCCTCTGGCCGGGTCAGGCCTGGGCGGTGGTGGGATGGTCACTGCTCTGTGCTCCCTGTATCACCCAGAGTGCCTCCAGGAGGTTGTGAGTCCTCCCCGAGCCTCAGTCTTCTCATCTGACCATGAGGACGGTAGCTGGGCAACCCTGGGAGTTGGGGTGGTTTCTGGGCCTCCACTGCTGTGGATCTGCTGAGGAGGGGCCTGAGATCGTGGCCCCGCAGAAGTCCTCGCTGCAAAGAGCCAGCCCCCACTGGGCACCAGGCCAGAGTATTAGTCATCTTCTCAGTCAGTCTGCTGACAGCCCCGGCCTAATATACCATTCCTCAAGCCAGGAAGCTAGAGCTCAGAGCCTTCAGGGGAGGACGTGGCCACACTGGGAGGTGTCTTCTCGGTTGTAACTCAGAAATGGGTTAGCCAGTTACCAAACAGAACTCAGGTCCGCTCAACCGACACGCAGCAAAGCCAGTCTGCTCACACCAGGTGGTGATGAAGGGAAGTTAGCATTTATTACAGGATCTAGCAAGGAGAATGGACAGCTCGTGCTCAAAAGCCCCAAACTTCCTGAAGGCCGATTTTAAAGGCAACATTAGGGACGAGGGTGGAAGGTGCGTGGTCGTGGGTTGGTGGAGAAGTTTTAACTGCAGGATTTTCTGGAATTTTGACGTCTGGTTTCAAGCCATCTGGAGTCCAGTGCTTGTGGTCAGCATGTAGTCATCATCCCCCACTGGCTGGGGACAAGCATCAGAGTGTCATCCGTGGCCCTTCCAGAGGAGCCAGCCACCCTGGCTCTGTCGTCCTCATCATTAGCTGCTCGAGTTTGCTCTTTGGAGTTTGAGGAGGGCCAAACAAGAAGCAAGGACACCAATGGGCTTGTATCCAGGAGACCCCCAAGTTCCTACTGGTTTCACCAAGACCGCCCCTGTTATGTTCTGCCCACAGATACACAGCTCCTTACCCAAATAACTCAGCAGAGCTGCAATTAATCGTTGCGCTAACTGAATCCACTGCTGGGGTAAGAGATAAAGAAATCCAGTGTGCAGCCCTGAGCGCCCCCCGCATCCAGGGGCTTCCTGCGGAGGGACAGCTGCCCACCTGGGCAAGCTGGTCTTTGCTCGAGGCCCCTCAGAGGGTCACACTGGTCTATGACCCTCCTGGTCAGGGCACAACTTTGACCCTCCGGGAGCAGGCGTTTCTGTCCTCCTTGGCCAAGGCCTTGGCCTTAGAGAGTGAGAGGCTTCCTGGCACCGGTGGCTCTGATGACAGCACCCTAAACACGGCACCCAGCCACGCCGGCCGAAAGCCGACGCTCACTCAGCTTGCTCTCAGCGCTCCTCACGGATGAACCCATCTAGCCCTGAACAATTGCACAGTTGGTTCTCTGATTATCCACACTCTCCAGACGAGGAAATCTCCAGCCTCTGGGCCGACTGTGAACGGGAGTCCCTTTCGGGTGGGCTCACAGTTTCCAGCGTGTTCTGCATTAAGAGAAGTGACTCACGCTGACCTAGCACCACTGGGCTCTGAGCTGCCAGCACCATCATCTCAGGAGCCCCGCTCAGCATCCCCCCGAGGGCAGGTGCAGAAACTGAGCCAGTGTCCATGGAGGAAGGCATCTTGCCAAAATGCCTTGCTCACTCCCCGGGGCCCCAGCTCACCCTGTCTCCCTGCATGAGGGATGTGAAGCTCTGAAGGCAAATGTGCAGGCTGCCCCGTGTCCTCTAGCCCCCAACCACCTTTTCTAGGGCTTGCCAGACCCACAAACAGACCAGTGAACACAGGGCCTGGCCTTCCCTCTGGAGCCTGAAACCCAGAGCAGAGAAGCTCCCCCAGGTCTGTCAGAGGGGCTCGGAAGACAGGCAGGGCGTGGGAGCCACTGTCAGTCCCTGGCCCTGGGCGTCATGGAGGAGCGGTGTGAGCGGGAGACACGCACACTCACACTGGAGAGCCTGGAGCCCGGAGCCAGCTGTGCCTGCAGAGCCTGGGGCCCCCGCGGCAGGCCCCCCTCGACGGCCGGCTGGGTGGCGGAGCAGGCACCCACGGGCCCTTGCCCCTCTCTCCACAGCCAGCCCCAGTGGCGTCCTGGTCATGAAGTCCTGCGCCCCGACCTGCCCCAACAGCACCGTGACCTCGGACGGCCTGGCCCTCTCTGTCTCCTGCTGCCGGGACAGCCAGTGCGTTAACAGCGCAGCCACAGGCCTGCCGGGGGGCCCAGGCACCCTGTGGGTCACCACCGTGGCCAGCCTGCTGTGGGCTCTGCTCCCGGCAGCCTGCTGAGCCCAGTCTCACCCGAGCCCTCGCAGCCTGTGTGGGGTCTGTCTACAGCACTTGTCTCCCTGTCTCTCCTCCCTGCCTCCCCCAGGCCCCACCAGCCCCCTCCCAAGAGCAGTTCTCCCCACCACAGGGAACCATCAGCTTGGACACACCCTCAACTCAGCCTTCTCCTGGGTTCCGGGGGTCCCCTGACCATCCAGCAGTGGGAAGGGCGCCTGGATTCTCCCCAGGCCCCTCCAGCCCACTTGAGGGGCTCCCCCTGGGGACCCCCTCTCCCTCAGGCCCTGCCTCTCAGGGCCCCCTGTGCTCCATGGCGACCCCCGCTCTGGTCGTTCCTGTGCAGGCGAAGGCAGACTTGAGAGCAGGGCTTTGCACGCGCCCCTCCGGCCACTCCTGCCCCATGCAGACACTCGCTCACCTGCCCACCTGTTCGTTGCTCACCTGGAGCACCCACGCCTCACAGACCCAGGGGACATCCTCAGGGCCAGTGGGCCTGCCTCCTCGGGCTCTCACGCTGGGGCTTGGGGTGCTGAAGTCCAGGGGTGGGATGGGGTTTCTGGAACGTCATCAGCACCCCTGCCAGCCCCTGCCAGGTTGGCTGACCACTGCGGGGATGGACCTATCTCCCCAGGGGCTTTCCCCCAGGATGTCAAGAGAGAAGGAATAAAGCTGCAAGGCTGCTCTCAGCTCAGTCTGAGATGTTGAGTCTGGGGCGGGGGGCAGTTCCCGTCCTTGGTCTTGGAGAACCCCGTGCCTTGAAGGCTGGTGGTGGACACGCTGTAAGTGTGGGGGAACTTCAGCGCACATGCTCAGGTGGGGAAGAAGCACTTCTGCTCCTCAAAGAGCGGGGTGGCAGAAACACACTCTCAACAAACCCCGAGTTGGGGGGCTGGCATGGCAGCCCGTGGGGTGCCTGTCTGAGCCTCAGCCTCCCCCAGCGCAGGTGGTCAGCTCTACGCCCCTCTCCCCTGCCCACCCTACCTCCCTGATTGGGGACCATCAGGCGCCCAGAGCTCTGGGGCTCCTTCCAGGCCCCAAGGTCTCCAGTTCTCCCGATGGTCTGCTCCCCAGCCCCTCTGCCCAGGGCCTCTGGGAACCCCCTTCCTGCCCCAAAAGGAGGAAGGCCCTTCTCTGGCCCCAGGGCCTGTGTGCCCAGCCACTGCAGGGCCGCTGTGCCTGTCACAGGGCGGTGGTGGCCATTCTGTCACAGCGGTCCCAGGATGTGCGGGACAGCAGAGGTTCAGGCCAGTGGCGGGGTGTAGGGGGCCTGCCCTCTCATGGGGCTTCCTCCTGCCACTGCATCTTGGGCCATGTGGAGGACAAGACAGGCTGTGGGCGCCCTGCCTTGAACCAAGGTGGTCAGGGTTCCCTTGGGGCCCGTCCCAGCCTCTGGCGCAAGCTGCCTGCACAGGCCAGGCTGGAGACCCAGGAGGAGGTGGCCCTGCAGGGTGGCCATCCCTGCAGCAAAGTTGGAGCTCAGGGCTGGGCCACTCCCCCCAGCCTGAGAAGCTTGGGGTTTCTCTTCTTAAGGAAAGTGGAAATTTCCTTCCTTGATTCTCCTGTCAGACCAACCTTCCCTCTGGGGCAGGCCCCACCCCTACAAGTCCCAGCGGAAAACCACGTTGGACGCCATGCCACCACTCGTGTCCGCCTCCTCTGTGTTAGGCAGAGGGGGTGGGGCGAGGAGACTGTTTCCGGATGAAGTTGTTTACTTGTCCTCAGATCTCAGAGCTTTCTGGACGGCCCCCAACCGCCCATCCCAGCCTACGCCTGCTCCTGGGGGCGAAGTGGTGCATCAAAGCCTGAGTCCCCTCTGAGTGCTCCCCAACCCTGTCGACAGCTGCCCGCCCCCGCCCCCCACCCTGTCTCATGTCCACAGACCCCCAGAGAGCTCCCGCATGGCAGGACCCCACACTAACACACACGGGAGCCACGGCCCACAGACCGACAGGCCGAGCTGGGCCCGCGGTTTCCCACTGGGGCTGGAAGGCTCAGAGGCGAGGCTGTGGTGGCGATCCTGACTGCGGGAAGGCAGCAGGGTGGCAGATGCAAAGACCTGGAGGGAGGCAGGGCTGACCCCCGGCAGGAGGCCGAAGGGCGGGCAGCAGACGCCCCTGCAGGGCAGGCTCTGGGCAGCGGGGTGGGGAGCCGGTTCTCACCCTCGAACCCCTGCTCCTGCTGCTGGCTTAGGGAGCGGCATTTTGGGTGGCGTGGGGGTGGGGCTGCGGCCTATTATTCCTAATGTCCCTAAGGGAGGGCTACGGCGGGAGGGCAGGCACCAGCTCAGAGAGACCGCTGGCCAGCGGGGGTCCTGGAGCCCTGAGCCCTGCGCCCTGCTTGTGCCCTGGGGTTTACTTTCAGAGCTGCCTCCTCTGGCTTGGGCACAGCCCTGGGGCTCCAGGGCCCCCCACAAGTCACGTTCTCCCCCACTCCCCAGGGGGCTGCCCCTGCTCCCCTCTTACGTAACATCACCAAGTTAAGATGACACAAACCCCTTGATCTGCTAAGCTCTTGTGACTGAACTCCTGACAGGCCCAGGTGGGGACCCACCTCCCTGCCCAAGGGCCTGTCCCCACACCCAGAGCAGGCTGCAACAACACGCACACCCCTGGACTAGGCTGGTGTCAGCACCGGGCCCCCAAGGCCCCAAGCAAAGCAGAGAGCGGCTGGGTTGGGCGGGTCCAGATTTCTCGCTCAGCAGCAGACACCAGGTCTCCTCCGCTCCGGGTCACGTGAGGACAGCGTGCCATTAGTTTCCAGGCCGCGCAGCTGCCGCAGGGGCCACGCTGCTGTCCCCCATCATCCCGGACCCAGGAACCTTGTCGTTAAAATGCAGGGTCTGAAGAGAGGCTGTCCACATGTGAAATCTGGGTCTCAATGACAGGCGGAAGCCCTCTCACTGCAACACAGCTTGGGAAAACAGTAGTCCCCATTCCACAGTTTCATCAGCTGTTTCCACAGAACCTGTAAGAAAATTCTAGGTCGTCCTGGCTGTGTTTCACTGGGGTTTAAAGAATCGCATCTCCAAATAAGGGGCCATTTCTTGTTCCCAAGGGGCAAGGGACAGAGAGACGAGGGTGGAGGGTTGTCATGGAAAGGAATTTATACAATGCTCTGGATAAGAGGTACGAGTGCCAAAGATGGACAGACCAGCAGGGCCCATTATTTTCATTAGATATTTATTACAGTCTTAAGGGTTATAGTCAACGATGTCCTCCCAAAGCCTCCTCCTCCCGTTTCATGTATCAGTTCTGTTCAGTTGCTCAGTTGTGTCCGACTTGGCGACCCCATGGACTGCAGCAATCTTAAGTAAAAAGGGAGTATCTGCATTTCATGTGTTGCAAATCCCAGAGCTGCCCACCAACTACCCACAGACCCAAGGCTCTTAGAGCCCCATCAGGTCTCACTCCATGGCCTTTGAGAATGACTAGACATGTACATAAATGAGGAAGGGAAGAGGACTGAGGACATAGAGAGACATCATTGTAACTATCGCTAGAGCACACGTGAGTGGTATGAGTGGCTGGGTGGATGGATGGACAGATGGATAGATGGACGCATGGATGAGTAAATGGGTACATGGAGTGGTGGATGAGAGAGTGTGTGTGTTAGTCACTCAGTCGTGTCCAACTCTTTGCAACCCCATGGACTGTAGGCCACCAGTCGCCTCTGTTCATGGAATTCTCCAGGCAAGAATACTGGAGCGGGTGGCCATTCCCTTTCCCAGGGGACCTTCCAAACCCACGAACCCCAGTCTTTGGCACTGCAGGCACATTCTTTACCATCTACGTCACCAGGGAAGTCCTGGATGAGTAGATGGATGGACAGACAGACAGATTAATGGATGGGTGGAAGAAAGATGAATGCATAGTTAGACGGGGAGATGGAAACATGGACGGATGGATTGACAGACAGATGGATAGATGGACGGAAGATGGAAGAATGCCTGGATAAAAGGATAGGCGGCTACACGGATGGAGAGGCAGATGAGTGAATAGATGGTGGGGAGGATGGATGGATGGGTAATGGATGGGTGGGTGGATCCATGGATAGATGGATGGATGAATGCGTGATGGGTGGATGGGCGGGTGGTAGGTGTTGGGAGCAAGTGATGGCAGTGGAGTGAGGGAGGAAGGGGACAAGGGCCCCATGTTCACTAACCTAGAACCTCTACCCAGGCCTTCAAGAAGGACATGGCTCACACCTGAGGGCTTTGCCCTCATCACCCAGATCCCCCAGCTCCAGTGTCCTCTCAGGGACGCAGCCAGAGGAGCTGAGAGGGACGCAGCCAGAGGAGCTGACAGTCAGGGCCCACGCAGGGCTCCACGAGAGGTGCCCAGGGCTGGTCCTAGGTGCTGGAGTGGGCAGGGGTCCTGCAGGGGCTCTCCCAGGAGAGTTTGTCTCTCTTGGCCCTCAGAAAGCTAAGGCTCCTGTCTGGCCATTCCTGGCAACAGGCTGCGCCCCAAGGCAGGGAAGGGCTTCCCATATGGCTGCTCCTTGGATTTCCCATCTAGCAGAGCAGGAAAGAAGGGCCCTGCAGGTAGGTGAGGCCAGCACAGTGGGGCAGAGCCAGCCTGGAGCCCCATCCCCCAGCCTGGCCCGAGGAGAGTAAGGGCATCTGGGAGCCTCACTCAGAGTCGGGGGAGTGCCCCTGGAGAAGGGCAGCTGGTGGCCCCGGGATCGGGCTAGGACGGGGTGTGGGGGCCCACCTCAGGCCCTGGGAAGTAGCTGGCCCGTGGCCTTGGATGACAAGGTGATCCTCCTTGACTAGGAGGGAGGAGCAGGGGTGCCTGGGTGGGGGAAGAGCCCCGGCCAGGGGGCCAGGCCCGCTCTGCTCCCACGCCTCTGTGCGTCACTGAGGGGCCCGAAAGTGTGGGCAGGTGTGGGACTTACAGGAACAGAGCAGGCCAGAGATGCCGTGTCATCGGAGGCCTGACTCACAGGGAAGTCATGGCTCTCCATCTGCAGAGGAAGGAAGACAGAAACGGAGCCCGATCCCCAGGCCGCGCACGGCCTCTGAGCCAGGCCCTGGCTCCCTTGCCGGCGTGTCCTTGCCCCACTCCACCCCGGGGGAGCTCCCCAGGCCCCTGGCCTCTGCAGCATCACACCCACGTGTGGCACACACAGAGCATCGCAGGTACACCCCCACACCTCCCCAGCGAGTCGGGGGCCCCAGAGGCCTGTCTCTCCTGTTTTGGTCTCTACTTCACCCTCTGTGCCTGGCCTGTGCCAAGTCCTAAAGCTCTGTTGAAGTAATGAAGGAGAGGGTGAACTGGGCACCTTGAGGTGGAGGGAAGTCTAGGGGTACAGCTGGGCGATGCTGCCCCTGTAGTGGCCTGCAGCTGAAGAAGCCTGTCCCGGCACCGGGTTTCAGGGGGTCCAGACTGGGCCTGACTCGCCCACCCTGGTGCCCACCCTCAGCCCAGGAGGCCTGGGTTGGCCACTGTGCCCCGCTGGGCCGGGCCCTTCCCTCTCTGGGCTACCCTCCTGCTCTGTGGTCCTGATCGCCAGGAGGTCTGGGCCCAGTCCTGTCCCGTGCCCAGGCTGAGACTGGGGAGGAGGGCAGGGAGGCAGGGAGCAGGCAGGGGCAGGGCTTGTCTTGGCTTCCTGGCCCGCTGAGTCCAGGGAACAAGCAGAGCAGGGGGGCAGGGCGGGTGGTTCCCCTTCAAGGCCTCTCCTGGCTATCATGCCTGCTGGTACCATCAGACCAGGGACCCAGGCTGACGGGAGGGCTGGGGCCTGGAAAGCAGCAGGAGGAAGGGAAGGAAGGGCTACTGATGGTAGAGAGAAGTGCCAAGTTCTGCCCACTCCCAGGTGACCTGGTGCCAGACCCGTCCTCTCTGGCCCCTCATTTCTTTACCAGTGAAAGAGGATGAAAGACCAATTTCAGGGCTCCTCTCTCCCCTGAATCCTGCCTCCAAGACTGTAGTGGCCAGGTCACTGCCTACAGGAAGCCCTCCCTGACTGCACTGTCCTGGTAACTCCCAGTCCTCTGAGAGCTCTTGTCATCGGGATCACCCACTTTCTCCCACAAGTAAAGGGTATCTGGCCTTGATGTTTCTGCTAGGAAGCCCCCAGGAGAGGCGAGAGCCCTGTCCAGGGCAAAGACCTCTTCCCCACAGAGCAGGGTCCAACGCCATCTCTGCTCCAGTGAGCAGCCCTGCCGCCAGGGCACACAGACACCGCCCCGGAGGTGGGCACAGGGTACAGGGACCCCAGCCCCACGTGCGGGGAGCCCACTGCCCAGCAGCCTCATGCACAGACTTCCACTCCCAGCCGCAACTGTGCGGCAGCACGGGGCTGACAGGAAATCCAATCCCCTAAACCTGTTTTTCCAGCAGTGTCCGTGCCCCCAGGCCCACATGAGTCACCCGGCCCCTCCTGCATTCCCCAGCCCTGCCAGTCCCTGCCCTGTCACTGCGCCCACTTCCCAGGCCTCCTGGGCCCCCTCCCTCCCGCTCCTGCCTCCTGCCTGTGGGGAGGCCCCAGAGCACGGGGTGACTTTCTCTCTCTGGATCAGGGCATGAGAGCCCCACGTTGCCCCCCTTCTCAGTCCAGACCCCTAAACAAGCCCTGGGATCAGCCCTCAGGACAGGAAGCCTTCTCGGGCTCAGCAGGCTGAGTGGGGCTGCCTCATGGGCTCTGGTGCCCCCCTCCTGTGCCCCGGGGTCCCGAAAGGCACTGGAACACCCCCTTCACCTTTGGGCGGGCCCTGCAGGCCTCGTGCAGGCGGGCAGTGCCTGCTTGGGCCCCCAGCTCTGCGCACTCCGCTGCAGTCTAACTCAGCCCTACCACGGCAGGGAGGAGCAGAGGCCAGCTCAGCCGTCTGCTCGCAGGGGGATTCAGGGAGGAGAGGCCTGAGCCAGTGCCCCAGGGAGCCTTGGGCAGGCCCTGCCCCCAGACCTTCAGGGGCATGTCCATCGGCAGGTCCATCGGCAGGTTCGTCGCTGGCGTGGGCCCAGGGCTGACCGTCGTCAGTGCTCCAGCCCCACCCACGGTCCTCACGGCCTGCCTCTGTGTGTCTCACCCACACCACCCAGCAGGCTCTCCAGGAACAACAAAGAAGTGGTGGGGTCCCAAGGCCAGCAAGGGATTCCCTGGTGGCTCAGACGGGAAAGAGTCTGCCTGCAATGTGGGAGACCTGAATTCGATCCCTGGTTTGGGAAGATCCCTGGAGGAGGGCACGGCAACCCATTCCAGTACTTTTGCCTGCACAAGCCCATGGACAGAGGAGCCTGGCAGGCTATAGTCCATGGGGTCGCAAGGAGTCCAACATGGTCTGAGGAACTTTCACTTTCCAGTATTCTTGCCTGGGAAATCTCATGGACAGAGGAGCCTGGCGGGCTACAGTCCATGGGGTTGCAAAAGAGTCAGACATGATGGAGCGACTTCACTTGCACTTTCAAGGCCAGCAAGTGGACAGAGAAACCTGCGAGGAGAGGAGCAGGGGGGCGGGAACCTCTCGTGAGAGGCCCGAGTCCCTCCCGTGAACACTGCAAGAGTGGGATGGTGGTGGGGATCTGCCCGGCACCCCCAGGCAAACCCCGCACCAGATGGGCCCCTGGGCCTGGCCGGGAAGAGCACATTGCCTCTCAGGACCAAAGCAGACACAGAGAGCACCCGTCACAATGAGGGCCTGAGTCTTCCCTCCACACCGCCCCCTCCCCAGCAGCCTGGCCCTTGCCCCTCCTCTGCCACTCCAGGTCCCACTGGATCACATGCCCCCCCCCCAACTGTGGTGCCCACCTCTCTGCAAGCACATCCAGCATCCACAGCCCTGCCCCGAGGGCTTCTCCATCCCCCTTCCACCCAGGTCCAGACAACTTAGTGAACACTTTGCTTCCAGGTTGAGAAACAAGGACATCACAGTCAAGAGTGATTCCAGCCATCCAGGGCAACCTGGAAGGAGAAGGATACCTGCCATCCGGCAGCCACCGGGCTGCAGCCGCTCCTCCGCAGTGAGCACTGAAGACACTGTGATAGCACTGAAGATCCCCAGGTCGCTGAGATGCATACGAAAGGAATGACCTCAGCGAGCCCAGACGGCTGCATCTTCCCATACAGAGGAAAACCCGAAAATGCTTAACTCGAGATAACCGGTTTTCTTTAACTCACAAGAAATACTTCCAATGTTCAGACTACACGCCTTGTGTTACAAACTCCTGTATAAGCTGACTCCTCTCTGCCCCGCTCCTTGGAGCAGTTCTCTCACACTTGAGATGCTGCCCTCCAGGCCTGAAGTCCTAAACATTCCCACCGAATAAAATGTGTATGTGTGTGTGTGTGTGTTAGTTGCTTAGTCGTGTCCAACTCTTTGCAACCCCATAGACTATAGCCTACCAGGCTCTCAACTATTAGGTTGTGACTGTTTTTTAAGTCGACGCTGGAGTCTT
Organism: Bubalus bubalis; assembly: GCF_019923935.1. NCBI lineage: Eukaryota > Metazoa > Chordata > Mammalia > Artiodactyla > Bovidae > Bubalus > Bubalus bubalis. Next base: position 80,328,098 of record NC_059171.1, on the reverse strand, counting down.
TTTCTCAGGAGACGTGGTGGTTGACCTAGCAACCCTGAGCCCCTGGAGCCCAAGAATCTAGGGCCTCCTCCCACCCCAGCCCAAACATGGCACTGGGCACCTCCAGGGCACCTGCACAGACCTGGGATTCTGTGACCCTATCTGAGGGTGGGGGTCGGAGACAGCGACCAGAGCTGGGCAGAGGGTGAGAGCAGAGTGAGCTGCAGACCCAGCTGACACCTCTGTCTACAGCCTGCAGAGGGGGAGGCGGCGGAAGGTGGAGAGGGGCAGAGAGCCCTGCAGCTGGCAGGCAGGGATGTGCTGGGCTGGAGGGTGTGGGCCAGGCAGGGTGGGGCAGGTCCCCGCCCCTCCCACCAGCACCTGTCCCAACTATAAGGCCTCCAGAGAGGGGGGGCCGCCAGTGCTCCCAGAGGCGCCCCAAGATGAAGACAGCCTTGCTGTTCCTCGTCGCCTTGGCTGCGGCCGCTGGGCCAGGTGAAGGGCTGGGTGGGGGCTGGGGGAGTGGGGAGCCAGACCCTGGAAGCCTGGAGTGGCTTCCCTCTAGGCACGGAGAACCCTGGGCTTGCAGGGGCTAGAACAAAGTAAATCCCGCACCTTAACTTCGTGGGATCACAGACTTACAATATTTCAGAATCAGAGAATCTTAGAGTCAACCTAGAGAATCAGACACGCGGAGAGGGAGCAATGCTGGGGGTTGTCTTGATATGCTTCTCCCCGAGAAAGACAGAGGCCAGAGGCCAGCCCCAATGCCCTCCCAGGCCCCAGGGCCCTCCCAGGGCCGCCCATCCCTTTGCAGGCTCAGCATGGCCAAACTGACAGTCCCCAGGGTGCCGACTCAGCCTCAGGTCCTCACCGTGGGCTGCCCACTGCTCACTGCCCACTGCGAGACAGTCCCCGGGGAGGGGGCAGCAGCCAGGTCCTGTGAGCTGCTGTTAGCGCACCCCAGAGCCTCCGATGCCCCTGGGGAAGGGTCTTCAGTGCAGCCATATTGGCCGCCTCGCCAGTCCTCTAGAGACGCCCAGTGCTGGACAGCTCCTCCGGGGAGGGGCAGGCGCCAGGGCCCCAGCCGATGGGGACGTTACCTCCTGCCTCCCGGGGCTGTGTGCAAGATGTGAGCTCCGGTGGGGCCCAGGGACCTCAGAGTGATTGGCCCAGGGCAGGGGCAGCAGAGAGCTCTGTCTAGCAGGGGTCTCCCCAGCCTCTCTGGGAGGGCTCCCTGGGGCCTGCTGAAGCCCTGGCTCTCTCCCCAGCCCAGGCACTCCGCTGCCACGTGTGCAGCAGCTCCAGCAACTGCAGGAAACCGCAGGTCTGCTCAGCAAGCTCCAGCTTCTGCAAGACTGTGATCAGGGGTGAGCCATCTGGGGGAGGGAAGGAGGCCCTGTGGGGCACCCCGGGGCTTGAGGATCATCCCTGGGGAGGCTGGTGGAAGAGATCTCAGTGACGGTCTGGTCCTGGTGACGATGGAAGCTGGGACTTGGGAGGCCCTGGGGGATGGGGTGCCACCTGGTCTGACCTCGCCCACCCATCCCCAGTGGAGCCTCTGTCTGGGAACCTGGTGGAGAAGAACTGCTCGGTGTGGTGCACGCCCACGAACAGCCAGCAGGGCCAAGTCAGCAAGGGCCAGGAGACCACCCTGTGCTGCAACAGCGACCTGTGCAACGAGGCTCTGCAGAGCTGGCAGAGCGCCGCGCCCGCCCGCACCAGTGCCCACCTTGGCCTGGCGCTGGCCTGCGGCCTCCTCGCCCTCCTCTGGGCCCCTGGCCTGTGACCCCCAGAACCAGGGCCCCACCCCCTCCTCTCCCTGGCCAGGATGGAGGCTCAGACACCCGGGGCTGGGGGCTCTGCAGAAGGTCTGGGGCCAGGCGGGCGGCCCAGGGGCAGGAAGAGCTGAAGGCTTGGAGCGGCCCTGGCACAAGAGGAGGCGCCTCCCTCCCAGAGCAGCGGGGTGGGGGAGGGGACAGGAGGCCTTCCGCTCCCTCCTGATTTCATCTTCATCTGTTTGGTTTCTGTTTGTTTTTCTATTCAAAGCCCTGCGTTGGAATAAATGACTGAAAACCAGTGTGGTCGTGTGGGTGCTATTCCAGAGTGGAGGGGGTGTGGGGTGGCAGTCATCCGCACACACAGGCCCCCAAGTCCCAGGGCTTGTCACCCAGAACCAGTTTCGGCAGCATGCACAAGGCCTGAAGTGCCAACGTCACCCCGCCTTGCTGGAGGGGACATGGCCCTCCCCAGACCCCTCCTCTGCAGCCCCAGACAAGGAAGGCCCTCCTGAGGGAGACCTGAGAAGCAGGGCGCAGGAGCTCGTGGGTGCAGCAGTGATGGGCAGGCCGAGCTCTCCACCTGACTGCCTGAGACCACCCGGGGGAACACCCCGCCCACCCTGCCAGCCCTTACCCAGCGCCCACATCCAAGCCCTGCCGGCCCAGGGTCCACTTTGTCCTACCAGGTGGTCTTGAGCAAGACCCTTCTGCTCCCAGAGCCTGGGAGCCCTACGCATGGCAGCAGCGCGCGCCCAGGGAATCCAGCGCGCCACAGTGTCGGAGGTCCAAGGTCCCGGTGCCCGGCCGCAGCTGGCTTCTCCCTCTCCGCCCTCGCAGGGCCAGCGATCCGGCCGCCGCTCCTGCTGCGTCGGGAATATTCCGAGGACCAGCGCGCCTCCCGGTGGCCATACGCGGGAGCCGGGCCTTGGGAGGAGCTGCTAAGGGAGGGTGCCCCGCCCCTAACTCTGAGCCCACTAGGGGCCCTGGGCGCCCCGGAACCCGCAGCAGGGAGTGGAAAGAACGGGTCAGACACGCGGGCCACGGAGGTCGGGCAGAGGGACTGCGTCGCGCCAGGCGAGGACTGTGCCTTGCCTTCAGGGGGCCCCACAGCAGGCTGCCCGTGTGGCTGGGCTTTGGGTCAAGAGGTGGGGAGCAGGGACAGGGACGTTCACCTGGAGGGAAGGGGACCCCCACCCCCCACCCCCCACCTGGAAGCCCGGGGCAGCCGGCGAAGTTCCGAACAGAGGAGGTTGTCGCCACGTGGCACCAGGAAGGGCTCCCCAGAGGGGACATCCCTCAAGGGACAACCCAGTCCACATGGCCCAGGAGGAGCTGAGAGGTAGGAGGTGCCTTCCAATTCCTGGGAGCGCCAATTGCCCCCAGGCGGGAGCAGCGTGTACGAGTGAGGGCAGCAGTGAAGGGCAGGGTAGCCTTCTGGAGCTGCTGGACAGCAGCCGCCTGCCCAGTGTCTGTGTCTCCAGCAGCTAAAGTAGTGACCTCGTATTTGGACCATTCAGTGTGAATTGCAGGTGGCATGGGTTTAAGGCTTTCATCCTGCCTTCCCTGTTCTCTGTCCATCTGTTCTTTTTTCCTTTCCTCTCTTTGTCTTCTCTTCCGTGAAGAGATTAATCTTTTGTGATTCCATTTTATCTCCTTTGTTACTTTATTAAGCAGAGCTCTTTGATTCTTCTTTTCTTCCTCTGTCTTTTCTTTTCTTTTTTAATTTTAGAAAGGAATTCTTTCTGCTTTTGCATGTCTGAAAACTATATTTCCCCTTCACTTTTCAGAGATGTTTTCACTGGGCATGTAACTCCAAGTTGTTTGTCTTGCTTTTGTGCTTTGGTATTTCAAACATTGCTTCACTGCATTGGCTTCACTGTTTCTGACAAGAAATCTGCTGGCATCCCTATCTTCAATCCTCTGTGCATCATATAATCTCTGCTTCTAGTGTTTTCTCCTTACCAGTGGTTTTAAGCAGTTCATCACACAATGTGCTTTGGTATCAGTTCAGTTCAGTCGCTCAGTCGTGTCTGATTCTTTGCTACCCCATGAATCGCAGTACGCCAGGCCTCCCTGTCCATCACCAACTCCCGGAGTTCACTCAAACTCACGTCCATCGAGTCTGTGATGCCATCCAGCCATCTCATCTTCTGTTGTCCCCTTCTCCTCCTGCCCCCAATGCCTCCCAGCATCAGAGTCTTTTCCAATGAGTCAACTCTTCGCATGAGGTGGCCAAAGTACTGGAGTTTCAGCTTTAGTATCATTCCTTCCAAAGAACACCCAGAACCAATCTCCTTTAGAATGGACTGGTTGGATCTCCTTGCAGTCCAAGAGACTCTCAAGAGTCTTCTCCAGCACCACAGTTCAAATGCATCAATTCTTCAGTGCTCAGCTTTCTTCACAGTCCAACTCTCACATCCATACATGACCACTGGAAAAACCATAGCCTTGACTAGACGGACCTTTGTTGGCAAAGTAATGTCTCTGCTTTTGAATATGCTATCTAGGTTGGTCATAACTTTCCTTCCAAGGAGTAAGCGTCTTTTAATTTCATGGCTGCAGTCACCATCTGCAGTGATTTTGGAGCCCCCCAGAATAAAGTCTGACACTGTTTCCACTGTTTCCCATGAAGTGATGGGACCAGATGCCATGATCTTAGTTTTCTGAACATTGAGCTTTAAGTCAACTTTTAACTCTCCTCTTTCACTTTCATCAAGAGGCTTTTTAGTTCCTCTTCACTTTCTGCTTTGGTATAGTTTTCTTCAATTTCTTGTGCTTGAAGTTCATTGAACTTCTGGGTTCCATGGGTTTGATGATTTCCCTGAGGGGAATTCAGGGTGGAGGAAAACAGGATACTGGCCCTAGATAGCTAAAGTGGAGGTGTTAGTCACTCAGTTGTGCCCAACTCTTTGGTATCCCATAGCCTACCAGGCTCCTCTGTCCATGGAATTCTCCAGGCAAGAATACTGGAATGGGTTGCCATTCCCTTTTCCAGGGGAATCTTCCTGACCCAGGGATTGAACCTGGGTCTCCTGCATTGCAGGCGGATTCTTTACCCTTTGAGCTGCCAGGTAAGCCCCATTAGTCCTCAGCAGGGTCCCCAGATAAAACATTAACGCCTGGCTTTTAGGTTGTGCCGGGTTCTGTTTTGCTTTTCAGTTGACACAAGGTTTGTCCTCCAACCTTGTGTGAGCTCTGGGAACTCTTCCTAATGTTTTACCTCTCTTTAATTTTCGTCAGTTTGATTACTGTGTACACTTGTGTTCCTCCTTGGGTTCATCCTGCCTGGGACTCTCTGCACTTCCTGGACCTGGTTGACTGTTTTCTTTCCCACGTTAGGGACCTTTTCAGCTATTATCTCTTCAGATATTTTCTCGGGTCCTTTCTCTTTCTTTGTCTTCTGCTGCTGCTGCTGCTGCTGCTAAGTTGCTTCAGTCGTGTCCAACTCTGTGCGACCCCATAGACGGCAGCCCATCAGGCTCCCCCGTCCCTGGGATTCTCCAGGCAAGAACACTGGAGTGTGTTGCCATTTCCTTCTCCAAAGCATGAAAGTGAAAAGTGAAAGTGAAGTCGCTCAGTCGTGTCTGACTCTTAGCGACCTCATGGACTGCAGCCTACCAGGCTCCTCCGTCCATGGGATTTTCCAGGCAAGGGTACTGGAGTGGGGTATCATTGCCTTCTAGGACCCCTATAGTGTGAAATGTTGGTGCATTTAATGTTGTCCCAGAGGTCTCTTATAGTGTTCCCATTTCTTTTTATTCTTTTTTCCATATTCTGTTTTGCTTTAATGATTTTCACCATTCTATCTTCCAGGTCACTTATCCATTCCTCTGCCCTTGTTATTCTGCTATTGATTCTTTCTAGGGTATTGTTCATCTCTGTTGTTTCTTCTTTAGTTCTTCCAGGTCTTTGGTAAACATTTCTTGCATCTTCTGCATTCTTTTTCCGAGCTCCTGAATCATCTTCACTGTCGTTATTCTGAATTCTTTTTCTGGAAGTGAAAGGTTGTTGCTGAACCACAAAAGACGCCGGGATTCTTGGCCTCTGGAGGAAAAGAATTCAATCCGGGGTCAGTGACGAGGCCTGATCGCTCAGAGCTTTTGTGTCATAAAGTTTTATTAAAGTATAAAAGAGATAGAGAAAGCTTTTGACATGGACGTCAGAAGGGAGCAGAAAGAGTGCCCCCCTGCTAGTCTTCAGCTGGATGTTATATAGCTACTAGCAGTCTGCTAATTAGAGAAAGGAAATGTCTCAAAACTCAGAGAATGGTGCCAGGCCCCTCACCCACAACATGAATTGAGATAACATTGGCACCAAGTGAGTCATCCCGGGCATATAAAATGATTGACATGAATCCTGAAGAAAAGCAGATTTCCATACAAATATATAGTTTCATTAACATAGATTAGGAGAACAATGTATGAGTATAACGAACTAGTTTGTCAAGTAGGTTCTGAGCCCTTAGGCGGAACTGACTTGAAGAGCTCAGAACCGACTTGAAGACAGAGTCTAGGGTAAATGCAAAGCACAGTAACATAGCTTAAGACAAATATTTCCATAAGGAAAATGCATTGGTTAGCTCAAGATTTAAGACAAGTTCAGTTCAGGTGGGACCAGGTGTCATTATGGCAACACAAAATTTTAAGAGAAACCTCTTTCTAAATTTGTATAGAGAAGGGGAAAAATATATATAACACTGGTTTGTTTCCTCCTGCTGCTTAAGAGAGAGATAAAAAATGTCTGACGCTTGCAGCCTCTTTCCTCCGTTTGGAGACCCCTGGCCTTCCTGCCTGTTACCCTCTCAGAAGATTGCCTATCTCCACTTCATTTAGCTTTTTCTCTGGGGATTTATCTTGTTCTTTCATCTGGAAGACTTTTTCATTCTGAGTAGCTTTCTGTGACTGCGGGTTTCCATTCTGGAGGCTGCGGGATTGTAGTTCTTGCTTGCTTGCTTCTTGTAGTTTGTCTGCCCTCTGGTGGATAAGGCGAAAAGGCAAGCTTCCTGATGGGAGGAACTGGTGTCGGAGAAAATAGCATCTCCCTCTGGTGGCAGACCATGCTCAGTAAAACTTAAATCCAATTGTCCGCTGATGGGCTAGGTTCCTTCCATGTTAGTTGTTGGCCTGAGGGGACTCAGCCCTGGAGGACTACAGGCTCTACAGTAGGGCTAATGGCGATCTCCAAGAGGACTCACACCAAGGGTCACCTCCCAGGACTGCTGCTGCTGGTGTCCCTGTTCCCGTGGCAAGCCACTGCCTACCCTCACCTCCTCAGGAGACTCTCCAACACTCACAGGTAGGTTTGGCTCAGTCTCCTGTGGGATCACTGCTCCTTTCCCCTGGTTCCTGGTGCACACAAGGTTTCGCCTGTGCCCTGCAAGAGTGGAGTCTCTGTTTTCCCCTGTCCTGTGGAAATCCTGCAATCCAATCCAGCTGGACTTCAAGCTCAGATTCCCTGGGGATTGCTAGTTCCTTTGCCGGATCCCCGGGATGGGAAGTCTGATGCAGGGCTCAGAACCTTCATAAGTGTGCAAGAACTTCTTTGGTGCTGTTCTCCCATTTGTAGGGTGCCCATCTGGTGGGTGTGGGATTTAATTTAATCATGATTGTGCCCCTCCTACCATTTCATTACGGCTTCCCTGGTGGCTCAGACGGTAAAGCGTCAGGCTGCAATGTGGGAGATTCAGGTTTGATCGCTGCATGGGGAAGATCCTCTGGAGAAAGAAATGGCAACCCACTCCAGTACCCTTGCCTGGAAAATCCCATGGAAAAAGCAGCCTGGTATACTACAGTCCATGGGGTCGCAAAGAGTCAGACACAACTGAGCGACTTCACTGACTCGCTTACTCACTACCATCTCATTATGGCTTGTTCTCTGAGCTTGGATGTGGGTATCTTTTTCTGATGGGTTCCAGCATCCTCTGATCAATGGTTGTTTAACAGCTATTTGCGACTTTGGTTCTTTCAAGAGAAGATTATCGAACGTCCTTCTGCTCTGCCATCTTGACCCAATCTCTTTTATTGTTACTCTGGCTGCAAGAATAACTATTTTTTCACAGTGACTGATGATCCGATCTGACTGAATGTTCTAAACTCTCTAATATTTTTTGATGGAACTTCCTAAAAGCAAATTCTGATGAACTTCTTTTGATCTCTGACTAACTTTGGGGTGCTTCAGAGGACTTTTGAGGCATCCCAAAGAAAGATATTAAACTAATTAGGTTAATTTGGTATGTTAAAGGTGCATGGGAAATACTGTCAAATAAGGAATGAATCTTCTCAGGTTATATTGTGTGGTAAATGTTACTAATGGAGATAATCTAGAAATTATATAGAATTCATAAAGATTTACTAGTATTGGTAAAATATTATCAGTCATAATCCTAGTTACTGTCATCACATGTCACAGTAACAAAGTTACCTTGCCAGTTTCATTGTAATTGGATTTTATACCTGCCTTCTTGAGCCTTTTTTCATTATAGAAAGCTATAGTTTCACTCTGATGCCTTTACAAAGATACTACCTCTTCAAGATTTATTGAAGGGTCTTTCTAAGATTAAACTAAAATTAACTAGATGAACAAATCTTGTTATCAACAATGAGCTGGTACCAGACGGGAATCTGGCTTTCTCTGTTAAGAGAATAACGTTTTCTTGGAATGCAGCTTTTAACAACAGGCTATACAGATTTCTTTGCCTTCAAGTGATTTATATCTGTTTTTAAAATCTTCTGTTACTTTGATAAAGTAAATGAGTATTATTTCACAATGATCTATGAAGATTATGGCATGCGTAGATAAAGCTCATTCTGTGTCTACAAAAAATTAACCCCTTGTTGTCAGACTTTTGCTATCCTGATATCCTTAAAACACGACAACAGTCTACTCCTAAATCAGGGAATTTAAAATGCATAAACAATAACTATAAACTAAAAAAAAAATCAAGGGTATGGGAAATCCAAGACAGCTGCTTGGCTTTTTCCCAGCTCCCTGACAAACCGCATTTTCTGTCTGAAGGGTTAAAGCCTTCCCTGGTTTCAGGGCTGATGTCCTCACAATGAAAAAGAAAAGGTTAGAAAATATGTTTCCCGTCTGGAATATAATTTCTACAATCTCTAGTGATCAAGACACCCACTTAACTGGACAAATCATAGTAATCTTAAGAAAAAATTCACAAACTTCTTGAAATTATCCCTGTCACTACGATCTTCGATCATTAGACAGGGTCAATGCCACTAACGGAAAAACTGGACTATATGGGATTCAATGAACAGCTAAATATGATTATAATTTTTATGACTTGTCTGACATACTAATGCCTTCTAATCTGTTTTTCAGATATAGAAAAGCCCTTTTCCTCAAACGACTTTTGATTTATAAAAATTTGGTAATAAACACCTGTGGATAAAATTAAAATATTTTTCTTTTCTCTCTGCCTGATTGCTTCAAAAATTGGAGGCCCTTGAGGTCTAAGCAACTTTATCAAGTGACTGGAAAAGACTGTCTCTTGACATATACAAGAATCTAGATGTTCAGTTCAGTTCAGTTCAGTCGCTCAGTCGTGTCCGACTCTTTGCGACCCCATGAACCACAGCACACTCGGCCTTCCTGTCCATCACCAACTCCCAGAGTCCACCCAAACCCATGTCCATCAAGTAGGTGATGCCATCCAGCCATCTCATCCTCTGTCATCCCCTTCTCCTCCTGCCCCCAATCCCTCCCAGCATCAGGGTCTTTTCGAATGAGTCAGAACCAAAAGAAGAGATGTGTGTGTTATTTGGTCAGTCGTGTCCAACTCTTTACAACCCTGTGGACTATAGCCCTTCAGGCTCCTCGGTCCATGAAATTCTCCAGGCAAGAATACTGGAGTGGGTAGCCATTCCCTTCTCCAGGGGATCTTCCCGACCCAGGGATCAAACCCAATTCTCCTGCATTGCAAGCAGATTCTTTATCATCTGAGCCACCAGAGAAGCACCAGTAAAATCTGAAGGCTTAAAAGAGCCTATATGAGCAATTACATTTATATGAATAAGCAGGCCATGTTTATTGAAACCAGACTTATTTGGAAAAATCAGCCTTGATTTGGCTGGATTTAATAAAAATGAGGATAATCTAGAGAGAAAAACTTTATTTCAATAGTATACCTTTGTGGATATTGAAGTTTTGTATTTACTGAGGCTTTGCTATGTCCAAGATGACTCTTTGTTGCGCTGTTAAGCTATTATAAGATTTAATTGAATTAGTAGAAGAATATTCGGAGCTTGTTTCTGAAGCTAATCACAATAATCTACCTTTGGATGAAGATCAGATGCCCTGTGAGTTACAACTAAGAGATTATGGATGCTGGAAAAAGCATCTTTTAAAGGACTGTCTCCAAACTAAATAAAAGGACCCATATCAGGCACTCTTAACTAGTACCTGTGGGACAATACTGAAGGGAACTGACTCTTGAAAATTCATATTTCCCACTTGAGAAAGGCCTGTGCGTTGGCCTGTCTATAGAAAAGACTGTTGACCCCAAATAACACCCATATTAAGATGAGAAGAAGACAACAGTAGAAGACAGCTGATTTTAAAATCTGGACCAAACCTGTAAGAACCATCCAACTAATCCAACTGCACTGTATACCAAATGGTTGTCTTCCTATCAAAATAGAAAGTTATCGTTTTACTTTTAACCATGCTTTTGACCCCAATGTTCAGGATTAAAAAAGAAAATTCTCTAGTGAAGCTGTCACAGACGCGTATCACTGCGTCTTTTAAGTGCACTGCTTAAAGCACATGTACGGTGCTTGTGTGACAACTGGGGATAAATGATAAACGGTATAGCCTACAAAGCACTTCCCCATGCACATATCTCTGAGCCGGTTCATGATATCTGATTAGTTTTCCCCCCAACATGGACAAGTAGGCAAACATGTAAACAAAGAGATCTAGCGCTGAGGGAAGTAAATGGACCCAGAGCAGGTAACTGTCACTCTGGAAACACTGGAAAAATATATTGATGGCCAATGCCATTTATGGAAAGATTTGCAATCAAAAGGGGAAAATGATGGAAGAAATTTTTGCATGTTCAAGTATGGGAAATCATTCTGGCTTATACATGATTGTTCTGAACTTTAGGCTAACCAAAACAGCCTGTTTGTGGCCTATTAAACATGCATTCTACATCTGCTTTACCCATTAAAAATTACATTGCAAAATCAGGATGGAATAACTGTGGTTCAGACATCCAAAGTGGAACTAGATTGTCAGTGTGGATATGGGTTCAGACATATTTCTATATTACTGAAAACTTGAGTTCTCTAAACTTGATCAGAGTTGAGGACACCATCAGCCATTTTTAAAACAGTATCTACTGCTGCTAAGTTGCTTCAGTCGTGTCCGACTCTGTGTGACCCCATAGACAGAAGCCCATCAGGCTCCACCATCTCTGGGATTCTCCAGGCAAGAACACTGGAGTGGGTTGCCATTTCCTTCTCCAATGCATGAAAGCGAAAAGTGAAAATGAAGTCGCTCAGTCCTGCCCGACTCCCAGCGAACCCATGGACCGCAGCCTACCAGGCTCCTCTGTCCATGGGATTTTCCAGGCAAGAGTACTGGAGTGGGGTGTCATTGCCTTCTCCGACAGTATAGGTCTTCTTGTAACTATGAAATCTTTATCCTACTTTAAAAACAATAGTTTTTGAACTGTGGTGCTGGAGAAGACTCTTGAGAGTCCCTTGGACTGCAAAGAGATCAAACCAGTCAACCCTAAAGGAAATCAACCCTGAATATTCATTGGAAGGACTGATGCTGAAGCTGAAGCTCCAATACTTTAGTGACTTGATGCAAAGAGGTGACTCATTGGAAAAGACCCTGATGCTGGAAAAGATTGAGGGCAGGAGGAGAAGAGGGCCACAGAGGATGAGATAGTTGAATGGCATCACTGACTCAGTGGACATGAGTTTGAGCAAACTCAGGGAGATAGGTGAAGGACAGACAAGCCTGACGTGCCACAGTCCATGGAGTTGCAAAGAGTTGCACATGACTGAGTAACTGAACAACAAAAACAGTAGCAAATGAGACAACTCAGCCTATAGCCTCCCAGCAAAAGACTACTTGGTTACTGAATATATGTAAAGAGCAAACACTCCAAAACTTATTTTTCCTGGTTGCCATCAAAAAACAGGAAGACTTCTTTGAAAAAGACTACAAAGGTGTGTTTTAACCATTATCTTCATTGCAGTTATGTCTAATAATTTTCAAATGGTTGTCCAGGTGCTAGAGCAAAGCAATAAAAGAGATACAATATTTTCGTAATACAAAATATTGATGTTAATCTTGAACTCAAGATTATTTCCAACTCTGTGTCCATTCCCCAAATTAGGCAGGACTATGAGAATCCCAAGGACGGGGGAGCCTGGTGAGCTGCCGTCTCTGGGGTCGCACAGAGTCGGACACGACTGAAGCGACTTAGCAGCAGCAGCAGCACGCCCCACTTCAGCAGGACATAACCAGAGCAGTTGTTATCTCATTTCCCTGAGGAAAATTGCAATAGAAACAGAACAGAAACTAAGTTCCTCTGCCAAGTTTACAATTAACCTCTCAATCTAGAACTTGCGTCCCTTTCTTGTTCTGCATCTGTTCCTCCTCAAGATTGAGGAATACCAAAGAAAAGGTGGGACTTGAAACCATCTACAAGACCCTGTATCCTTGTCTTTGGAAGTAAAATTCTGACTCGGGAGTTAAAAATTGGAAATGTGAAAATGTAGAAACGAAGAATAGCTGTTGGGTTGGGGAACTGGTAACGATGTAGACTGTAATTCTGCCCCATAGCAGAATTACCAAACTCCCAGATCCCCGAAAGAGCTGCACGAAGGCCTGACACACATCCCTAACGTGTTTTACAGGAAGCAGACCCCCCCACCCCCACCTAGATGAAAACTGCTGACCACAAGGACACAGACCCTAGACTGGCTGAAACCAGAAGTTTGATGATGCTTGAAACTCCACCCTGACACCAGCCAATCCAAGACTTGTCCACGAGTTGATCATGCTCCTTGAACACTATAACTCCGCCCCCTCCAGGGTGGGCCAGACTGTCTTGAGGGCACTAGCCCACTGTGGCCCCCTTTGCCTGGCAAAACAATAAAAGCTCCTCTTTTCTGCTTCACCCCAAACTCTGTCTCTGCATTTCTATTTGGCAGCAGTGAACAGAGGCTGAGTTTGGCAACGCCCTTAATTCATCATGATCTGAGGATGAAGGCGACAACACACACAGGTTTCCACACCCTTGCATTTATTTTATGCCTCATTAGATTGTCAGCTTTATGATGTCAAGAATATTTGGGAATGTTTGTCAGTTTTATCCCCACACCTGGCACCTGTGTCATCTCAGTGACTATTTGGCAAACAGGGTGACCAACCATCCCAATCCCTCCAGAGAGAGTGCCCACCTCACTTTGGAGGCTCAGTGCCTAGGGACCCCAAAATGGCTCAGCTCTTTGAAAGAAAAATAAAACTTAGGGTCAAAGGAAGTGTATTCTTTTCTCACATTAGAAAAAAAAAAATTAGAGCCCATGAAAATCTTAAATTTTGCCTTAAACATTATTATTAATGTTTAAGGGAATTAAGAAACAGTGGACTCCTTTCAAGACTTGCTTTAACCCTGTGTTGGGTGGGACCAGGTGTGGGGAGGAGGCCCAGAAATGCGGGGTGGCTTGCGGAGGTCACACTGCAGGTAAAGGAGAGCTAGGTTGGGGACGCAGAAGCTCAGTCCAGAAGTCGGCTCCACTCCACCTCCACCCCTCCCTGTTAAACTGAGTGGAAGGAAGGAGGGGGCGCAGCGGGCTGCTGGGGTGCGGGGCTGACTACGTAACCTGGGGTGAGTGGGCGGCTGCGGCTGCTGGAAGCAGAGAGAGCGAGGCAGGGCCAGACGTGTCCCGCGGTGCGCGTGCGTCTGAGCGTCGCGTGGGTGTTCCTGCGGGGCCTAAACGCCTGGGCACCATGGACTGTTGCCAGGGGTCCCAGCCCCGCAAGAGGGACGAGCCGGCGGGCGGGCCGGGCGGGGCGGGGCGGGGCCTGCAGTGAGGTCACCGGCGACGGGCGGCTCTGCCGCGGGGACGACAACGCGGCGTGGTCTCCGCGGGGCGCACGGAGGGACGGCCGCGCTGTCAGACCCGAGTTGCAGGGGCTGGAGAGCGGCCGCGGGTGAGTCCCAGGCGCAACGGGGCCTCGGTGTGGTGAATGAAGGTCATGGTTGAGGTCATCCCCCAACTTGGGACCGCAGTCTCTGGGGCGGGGCTCCCCTGGAGGGGGCGGGGAAGAGCTGGCGCTGCAGGCCCGGCCTTACTCAGACCTTTGGTACCCCGAGGGGGACGCCCTGAAAATGGGTCATGGAAGATGGGTTTGTTGTTCTCTGGAAGGGGAGAGTCGGATTTAGCCCTCCTTGGCGCAGAGGCGGGGCTGGACTGTCCCCGCGCAGGGAGGGAAGTTGTCGGATTCGCCCAGAGCCTGTCTGGAGAGGGGGCATCTCCGCTCCAAACAGCGGATCCGGCTGGGAAGTTCTTGTCCTGCCAAGGGCCCCCCTGCAGTCCTTTCAGAGTGCATCCCCTGCTGACTGGACAGAGCTGCAGCCCACCAATGCCGCGAGCCCTGCGGTGACGGAGGGCTCCGGAGGCCTCCCAGGAGAGGGGCCCCCCCGCTCGGCCCTGAAAGTCCGTGCAAGGACACACCAGAGGCACAGGGGAGGGGAGTAGTGAGGCTAGACCTGCTCCCGGGCCCAAGGGCGCCCTTGTACTCAGGGTCCTGGGTGGGGGAGGGCTGGGTGCCAGCTCCCTAGGGCCCCTGCCCCAACCATCCCCAGGGAGGGTGTGGGTTCTGGCCTAGCATTCAAGCCTTCTCCTCCAGCCTTCTCTTGGCACCCCACCCTAGCTGTGGCACTTCTTCGTCTGGTGTGCACGGGTCTTGGCCTTTTGCAGGCACTGGTGTCTCTCGTTGAAGCATCCCACCCCACCCCCCCTTCCTTCTCATCTCATTTGTGTCTCCTTCTCCAGGAAGCCTTCCAGGCTGAGCTGGGTGGCCCCTCTGCCCAAGCCCCCCATGGGTGCCTCAGGCCCTGCTATGACCTCCCGTCCTTGCTCCCTTCTGTGCAGGAATACAGCGCCTCCAGTTGACCAGGAGCTCCGGGGGGGCAGGGGGTTGTCCCACCCTCTCTGTGCCCTGCCCCAGCCCTGGCCTGAGTTGAATCAAGGACCAACTGCTCTCCACATCCCTGCTCCCACTCTGCCCTCTGGCCCCCGGCCATGACGCCCCTGCTCGCCCTGTTCCTCGTGGCCCTGGTGGGCCTCCCTGTGGGTAAGATGGATGGAGAACATAGGGATGGACAGACCCATGTTTGGGGTCAGCCAGGCTGAGCTGGGGGGATGGTGGCAGAAATCCCAGTGACCACCTCTCCTTCTAGCTCTTCCTGGGGAAGATGATGGGACCTGGGGGCTGATCTCCCTGTTCTCTGACCCCCTCTCCCTGCGGCCCCTCCCCGGCCGCAGCTCAAGCTCTGGACTGCCATGTGTGCGCCTACAATGGGGAGAACTGCTTCAACCCCATGCGCTGCCCGGCCATGGTCTCCTACTGCATGACGACGCGTACTTGTGAGTTCCTGGGACGCTGCCCCAGCTCTCTCTGGGGAGCACTGGGGCGGGGCAGGGGGTAGAATGGGGGAGGCTGAGGAGGGAGGCTCCCACCTACTCCAGGATCCTTTCTGGGAGCCCCAGGCAGAGGGGATCCTGGCCTAATGGCCCTGCATGCTTGGGTTGGCCCCTCTCAGGGTCCTGGCCTGCCTTCCTCCCCTCTGCAGACTACACCCCGACCAGGATGAAGGTGAGCAAGTCCTGTGTGCCCAGCTGCTTTGAGACTGTGTACGACGGCTACTCCAAGCACGCATCCACTACTTCCTGCTGCCAGTATGACCTCTGTAATGGCGCTGGCCTTGCCACCCCCGCAACCCTGGCCCTGGCCCTTATACTCCTGGCCACCCTCTGGGGTCTGCTCTAAAGCCAGGGAGGGCAAAGCGCTGAGCAGCATAGCCCCACCCTCTCCTCCTGCACCCCCCCACCTACCCTCTGCCCTCCCCGGACCCCCCAGCCACACCCAGGACTGTCTGCAAGAGGACTCGACCTCTCCCAGCCACCCTGAGGTCTGCTTCCCGTTTGTGATCTGGTTTCCTAAAGGCTCATGTGGGACTACACCTCCCAAGGCTTCTGGCTTTGACGAGGCAGATAAGTCTCTCCTCATCCAAGGATTGGGACGTGGGCACAGTGTGCCGTTGGCCCAGGAACACTGATTTGAAGGGGCCCTTTGGCCCCTCTGCCTTGTAGGTGTGCTGGAGGGGGATGGACGATCGGGGTCCCGGGGGTCGGGGCCGGTTCCAGGAAGTAGGCTCTCCGGGGCTCCAGGAGGGCTGCCTGGGGCGGAGAGGGCTGGAGGGCAGAGGGAGGCAGGCCTGGGCCCCTGGGCTGTGCCCTCCTTCCAAGCAGCCCTGGCAGGGGAGGGACTAGCTCAGCCTGGAGAGGCCCCTGAGGGCCCTCCCGATCCGGCGCTGGGCCCCTGCGCAGGACGCGGGTCTGGATAGATCAGGCTATATTTGGTGGAGCTTGACAGCTGATCCCGGGGCTATTTTGGGGCCAGGAGGGAAGGGTGCTGAGCCGCAGCCATCCGAAGCCTGGCCTCCTGCCCTAAGCAGGCCTGGCGGAGGGCGCCCTTTTACGGAGTGAACTCTTGCCGGGTGCCCGAAAGGATTCGCCCAACCCCGTCGGACACGCGGGGGCGGGAGCGACGCCCTCTCCGGACTGTCTGGCCGCACTGGGGGGGCTGGGCCGGCCGGAGAGGAGGAGAAGGCGGACTTCGGGAGGCCGAAGAGGCAGAGGACGGGAGGAGGGATCACAGCAGAAGGATCGGGCCGTGCTCCCTCCGCGCGCAGCGGGCGTTCCCTCGCCCCTGGCCGCGGGCGATCGCAACAGGGTCCCGACTGAAGGGGATCGTGGCGCGCTGGCCTCGGGCCCGAAGGCCACGCCAGCTGCCCCGGGGGTTTCGCGGCCCCTCGACTCTGACCCTGCCCGCGGGGAGGCGAGAGCTCTGCACCGGCTGGAGCGCTCCTGCCTCATCCCTAGGAGCGGCTCTCAGCTGCCCCCAAATCACGCTGGGCCTGGAGACCCCCAGGGGCCCAGGAAGACAGTCGTGTCCGACTCTTTACGACCCCACAGACTGTAGCCCCCCAGGCTCCTCTGTCCTTGGGATTCTCCAGACCAAGAATACTGGAGTGGGTTGCCATGTCCTTCTCCAGGGGATCCTCCTGACCCAGGGATGGAACCTGGGTCTCCCGCATTGCAGGCAGACTCTTTACCTTTTGAGCTACCAGGAAAGCCCAGGGACCCAAGAAAGCTTATCATTTAAAGGGTACCCACCCACCCAGGTGAGCCCCACCCCTCCAGGTTGCGCAAGCCCAGGTCTGTCCACCGAGAGGCCGAGGGGCAGGAGCACCTTCCAGCCGGCACAGCCCACACCCCACAACCCGTGGGGGTTGTCCCTGGAACTCAGAAGCTTTGGCCACTAAGCGTGGCCCCTGTCAGGGGGACCTGTGCTGGAAATTCTTTCCTGAAAGCTTCCCTCTGAGACCCCCAGACGTCAGGGACCTGGATGCTCTGGGGAAGCCGGTGCAGGAAGTCCTTAGCTGGGGCTGGGTTGGACTTCGCAGAGGGCCACGAAGCAGAAGGACCACGCCCAAAGGAGTGCTCAGCCCAGGGAGCGACCGGTGTCCCGCCCAGTCTTTGTGAGCCCCTTCCTGGAGGAGGCTTGGAGGAAGCCTGACTACCCCACCCCCAGCTCCTCTTCCCACAGCCCCCCAGGAGTGGGCCACTTCAGGGAGGAGACCAAACCCCCGCTGCACGTGCAGGCTGATAGCGGGGGCAGCCGCGGGCAGACCACTCTGCTGACTCAGCATGAGAGGCCTGGGAAGCTGGGTCACTGACAGCTTGTGCAAGCGCTTTGTCCCGGGTCTAGTGGCTCCTCAGCTAGACCGGGTCATCCCTCCCCCAACGCAGTCCCAGCGAGGATGTAGTGGAGCCCTGCCTCCAGTGGCAGCTGAGAGTGCTGTATTGGGGGCCGGAGGGAGCATCTTACTCCTGCCTCCTGCATCCATCTGTCCACGCTGACCTGGGCCCCTGCCAACGCCCATGGCACTGCCCCAGCGCCAGGGACCAGTCTGCCCACACCACGCGCACAGATGGTTCTGCCTGGCTGGGGGAGAAGCCCAGCACAGAGCTGCGGGAAGATGTTCCCCTCCTGCCCAGGCCCGGCCCCCTGGTGGGAAGTGTGTGGCTTTGCAAAGGCAGGAGCACCAGCAGGGCCCTTGGACACCAAACAGGTAAACTTGCCGGGACTGACTGTCCAGAAGGTTAGTAACGAACAGCTGCCAGTTTCCCTGCGGTTGTGGCTCTAAGCACCAGCACAGCCCTGCGTGTAGGAGCCGCCAATGCCCCTTTTCACAGACTGAGACAGAGAGATGAAGTGGCTGCCCAAGGCGGGCTGGACTTCTTGCCCCGCTCCACCGCACCCCCAACCCAACCCCACTGCACCCCGCCCCACCATGCCCTTGCTTCTCCCATCAGCTGGGAGAGAAAGGGGAAGCTGGTTAATAAGTTTAAGAGGATTTTAGCATGTAAAGTAATTACAACAGCTTCAGGTCAGGAAGGCTTAGAAGAAAAACATTGGAACTAGGTGTGAGAAGCCATAAATGCCACAGTCAAGGGGTTCAGCCCAGTGTGTGGGCACTGGACCGGGGTGGAAAGCAAAGAGGAGGGCAGAGGGGTGCCCAGCACCGCAGGCTTGCCTGGCCCAGACCCCTTCCCCACCTGTGTCAGGGCCGTGGGGCCCCAACAGAAACGAGAGCCTCGCGGGGCGGGCGGTGGGCGAGCTCATCCTTGCAGCTCTTGGCGGCATCTCAAGTCCGGAAGCAGCCTGTGTGTCCCAGTAGCGGCTGCCTGAGCAGGTGAGGCCCTCTGTGGACTGCCCTCCCTGGGCTCCTGCGCCATCCGTCCATCTGGAGTCCGGCTGAGAAGCCAGTGCCAGAGCTCTGACCCAGAAACCGGACTGGTTCTGGCACCATCACGTAAGGAGGGCGTGGGTGCCCCTGTGGCTGGTGCCCGGCTGTGGACGACGCTCCAGAGGGGAGGTCGGACAGCTGCTTCTCCTTTTCCCTTTGTGGCGTGTGATTTGTGGTAATGAAATATGTCTCTTCATGATTCTAACCCTCTGAGAAAGGTGGAAAGAAACTGAAAGACCTCTTTCCTTTCTATCCCAGCTCCCCCCCGCCCCCCGCCAAGTTCGTTGGGTCCTGCCACTCAGGCTGACCTGGAGCTGCTTCTTCACATCTCCGAGCCTCAGTTGTTCTGTGGTTAAAATGAGGACGATAGTGCCCACCAAACTGGGGCCTGGTGCGAGTGAGGGAGGCTGTGGCTTAAGTGCCCATCCCAGGCCCGGCACACCAGAGGCCCCAAGGGAATGAATGGACGGACAGATGAACGGATGGTGCCCTTCCCCTTCAGTCCACTTGCTGAGGTCCAGGCACTTCCCAGGCCCATGCCCCAAGCCTTGCCACTATGGGGCATGGAATAGCCTTCAGGCTATGGCCCCCCTCTGTGTACACCAGAGAAGTCATTTGTACCTCCTCAAGCCGGTGAATAAATGAATGAATATGTGTACCTGCTTTCTTTCGGTCCTCACCAGCCACCCAGTTGCACTCAACCCCGGTGGTCTGGTCTGGCTGGTCCTGCTGGCTCTGTCCCTCCTAGACTCCCACCCACCCTGGTTCTCCCAGGCTTGGCCCTGGAGCCAGCCCTGGACCAGGGCAGATGATGACCCAGGGGAGGGGAGCCAAGCAGGAAAGGCAGGAGAAGCCCCGGGGCTCGCTAGGACCAGCCCTGGTTCTGGTTCCCAGGGAGCGAGACCGACCTACCAGCTCACCCAGCTGGCCCCTGGGAAAGGCTGACGGGGCTGGAGAGGAGGCAGGACCCCAGGAACCCACCCAGCACCCAGCTTTCTACTCCTGACACTAGCTAGTTCTTCCTCTGCTGGGGGGCGGGGTCTGAGACCAACCATCTCAGAGGAGCCCACCAGGTAGAGGGATGGACAAAAGCCACTCTCCGGCTGCCAGAGTGGACACACAAGGGCCCCTGGGCCGGCAGGACTGGCCCCTGCAGATGGTCACCTCTGCTGCCCCCACAGCGCATCACCCGTTTTAGCAGAATGGCTTGCCTGGCACGTCACTCCCAGGAGGTCTGGCTCCTGCTCTCAGGATCACTCTTCCGGGCTGGCACCCATCACGGGGCCTCTCTTAAGAGCAACGGCCTTTCTGCTCCTCGCCACTCTACTCCTCCCCAGCACTGGGCAGACACCCACAGGCCCAAGCAAACAGTCAAGATCATGACCATCATCACTTCCTGGGGTGCAGGCCTCTCAAGCCACCGCTTCTGGAGGGAGGCCCACTTGACAGATGGGAAAACTGAGGACTGTTGCTCTGGCTTTCTGGAGGACAACTGGTCCACCTACTCACTGCAGGCTGGTGTGCTGGTGAAGCTTCCGCTTTTGAGGCTTTGAGATTCATTTGCAAGCTTAGGGACAGGAGTGGGCTCGCAGGCCTTGATGTAGGAGATAAGGTGGGCTCCCGGTTAGACATTCACATCTGGCCTCCTGTTTGCATCTCCTGAGGCAAAAGACAGGTAGTTCCCAGTTAAGGTGTTTACAGTCAGCCTCTTTTTTGCCCTCCGACAGGAAAGTAACAACAGAAACAGAGTAAATAGTCAGTGTTTTTCTCTTGTGAATGCCTTAAGGCAATAGTCAAGGCAAGGACAGAGAAGTGCAAAATCCTGTTTGAGTAAAGGATGAAGGGATCTCCACTTCCCCCTCTTTTGGAATAAGGGAGACACTACATATGCACAGAAAGGCTCTTTTGTGGGTCAAAAATCAAGGGGTAACTCCAGACCGTAATGAGTCTTGCTCCTCTCAGAAGCCTTCACTTACAGATTCATCTTGGCTGAGGGGTGTGTGCACATCCCAGGGGAGGGTCCCAGGGTAAGTCAGGTGTGGAGAAAGAAACCAGATAACTAGCCCGAAGGAAGAGAAAGACCCAGAAGAACTGACCAATAGAAATGACTGAACGGCCTCTTTACAGGGCTCCTCCTCAGCAGGGGGGTTGCCCACAGCCTTCCTCTCTGGGTGTGCATCTCTGCCTTGCTTCTATCTCAGCTAAACCATTTCTCTATGGTCCTCCCACTTGCTGCTGCACAATGTCTCTAATAATAAACTTTGTACCTGCGTTTACAGTTTCTGCCCACGTGATAAATGCATTTTTCACAAGGGGCAAAGATCCAGGAGAAAACAGCTTCTAGCCTCTAACCCTTGCTGGTTTGGTGGCTAGAATCCCTGGTTTTCATTCAGGCTCCTTCGGTTCAATTCCTGGGCAGGGAATTAAGATCTTGCCTCATGCCACTGCTCACTGCTGCCTCGCTGAGATTAAATGGTGCCGAAACCCCAGGGGTGGCAGGGAGGGGGCTGCAACCTGGGAATTAGGTAAGCTGTAGGTCTTGCCCACACTGCTGGCTGGAGACTTCTGACTTTTGCTCTCTGTCTCACCTCCATGGGAACTGGCTTGCGCTCACATTCCCTCTGCATTGTTCCCTTCCCAAGACCTGCAAGGCTTCATCAGCTTGGTGAAGGAGCCCAGGCTCTCTTCTCTTTCCTATCTCCCGCTTTCTCTCACTTTGCCTAGACTACAACCCCCAGCACCCCCCATGCCCAAGGGCTGTGTCTTCATCAACGTTGGGAGTAAAGCGCTGGGAGCTGGAGCTCGGCACCTGCCCCTGCCTCCAACAACTGCTCCCTGCTACCTGACGCGCTTTATTTCCTAGGGTACAAAAATTACCTCCCCCTTCTAGGGGGAGGATTCCAGAAAGCCTCCCTCCCTGCCTTCCAGCATCTTTTCCCCCCACGTTGCTCACCAGCCTGCTCCCAGCTCTTTACTTTTTCTCTTACCTACTCTAACTTGGGAAACAAGATTTACCTTAGACTCCACACAAGTGGAGTGATAGACTTGGGGTTCTTCTTCTCCTTAATCTCCCAACTTACTCTGTGTCCAGAAATCCTCTGTGGAAATGCTTCCACCTCTCAACCCTCAGATCCTGACCCTGGTGGCGTTTCCCACTGTGGCCACCTCTGTCCCTCTAGGAGTTCCCCTTCACTCCAGGACTTGACAGCCCGTGCACTGTAACAGCCAGCCTGTCAGCTTGGCCACTTAGTCCAGACTGTGATGCTACAACAGACCTCTCTCAAGGAGAGCCCTGGCAACATGCTGGCAATGGTCTAAAAGCCCTTCTCTGGCCATGCTGAGTTGGACGCCCTGTGCAGGGTATCAAAGCGGGGCCAGAGACATCTGGCCATGATTCAGTGGATTCATGACTCAAAACCTCATCAGACAATAAGATCGAACGGAATTCAGGGGATGCTCAGGTCCTCCTAAATGGATTGTATACTGGTATACTGGATTACTTTGCTACAAGCTCTATGTTCTTGGTTGCAGGCTATTCAATGTGGGTGGATCCCTTTCTAAGCCAGAAGAAACACAGATGTGCTAAGAAAGGAAATAATTAAGTCTTACTGCAGCAGAGCCTGGCCTTTAAGTTGGGGATTAAAAAAATGACCTGAAAACGGGTCTCTTATCTTTATTGCCACAGGATGGGAAAATGGACTGAGGGTCCCTTACGTCTAGGACTTTCTCCTATAATCAAAAGCCTAAGGAATCAGAAAAATTCTCCTAACATTCTAAAAAATTCCCTTTTAATTTCTCCTATCTCGCAGGCAGGGTTAGGATTAGGGTTACCCTAATTTCCCTTACTCCTTCAGATTCTTCTGACAGGACAAAGGCCTCACCTCCCCAGAGAGACAGACTCTGCCGGGACAAGATTTTATCAGTCAGCCTGCCCCTGTTCTCAGAGTCAATTTGAGCACTCTCTGATTTAAATTTAATTAGGAGACCATGATCACAGAAAGAAAAAAAGAGTGTGGCCACAATATTCTTTAGACTCTGGAGAAAATGGGCTGAAACAAAATTTCTTTTGAAATTGCAAAATCAGTTCTTTTTGCATATGCAGTTAAAAACTGGCTTGTTAAAAGCTTGGGCTTCCCTGATAGTTCAGTTGGTAAAGAATCCATCTGCAGTGCAGGAGACCCCGGTTCGATTCCTGGGTCAGGAAGATCTGGAGAAGGGATAGGCTACCCACTCCAGTATTCTTGAGCTTCCCTGGTGGCTCAGCTGGTAAAGAATCTGCCTGCAATGCAGGAGACCTGGATTCAATCCCTGGGTTGGGAAGATCCCCTAGGGAAGGGAAAGGCTACCCACTCTAGTACTCTGGCCTGGAAAATTCCATGGACTACACAGTCCATGGGGTCACAGAGAGTCACACACAATTGAGCAACAGTCACAAAGCTTGTTAAAAAATATATACCTAGAGAAAACTTGAAGTTAACTCTTATCATGTCCTTGAGATACACAGCCCACCTTGCCTGAAACTTTAGCCTTGAGGTAATTTTTAATAGAATTTCAAGCCAAGGGGAAAAAAGAGGGGCTAAGAGACATTTTAAATCTCAATCAGAAACTATGACATCTCTGTCTGTTCAGGTATATATGTGTGTCTCAATATGTGTCTTTGTCTTTAGATAATATTGCTGAGTTTAATTTGTAAATGAACTCTATTCAATTGGTTTAAAGAAAAGTAAGCACTTACAACCAGTCCATTCTAAAGGAGATCAGCCCCGGGATTTCTTTGGAAAGAATGACGCTAAAGCTGAAACTCCAGTACTTTGGCCACCTCATGCGAAGAGTTGACTCATTGGAAAAGACTCTGATGCTGGGAGGGATTGGGGACAGGAGAAGGGGACAACAGAGGATGAGATGGCTGGATGGCATCACTGACTCAATGGATGTGAGTCTGAGTGAACTCAGGGAGTTGGTGATGGACAGGGAGGCCTGGCGTGCTGTGATTCATGGGGTCGCAAAGAGTCGGACACGTCTGAGTGACCAAACTGAACTGAACTGAACTGAAGCATTTACAAATGAAACTTGTAATTCTAAGTACAAATGCACTTAATTCTAAGAAAAATTAAGCTAAATAAATTTCAGGTTCATGTAAACTGTGAAGTATTTAGTATTAAATTAACAGCTGGTATTAATGCTTATTGATCTAATATAGACATGTCTAAGAGTCATTAACATTAAGCATAATATTTTCATTGTGACTACATTTAATTTAAGTTAAATAAAATTTTGTTATATCTGTTACAAGTTTTGTCAGCAAGGAAAGTAACTCCAGTGAAGAAATTTTTAAGGAAAGAATGCAAATTAGATTGGAGCTTTTAGATAAACTCTGTTAAGAATAATTATTCTTTCAGTTCAGTTCAGTTCAGTCACTCAGTCGTGTCCGACTCTTTGTGACCCCATGAATCGCAGCACGCCAGGCCTTTCTCTCCATCACCAACTCCCTGAGTTCACTCAGACTCACATCCATCCAGTCCGTGATGCCATCCGGCCATCTCATCCACTGTCGTCCCCTTCTCCTCCTGCCCTCAATCCCTCCCAGCATCAGAGTCTTTTCCAATGAGTCAACTCTTCCCAGAAGGTGGCCAAAGTACTGGAGTTTCAGCTTCAGCATCAGTCCCTCCAAAGAAATCCCAGGGCTGATCTCCTTCAGAACGGACTGGTTGCATCTCCTTGTAGTCCAAGGGACTCTCAAGAGTCTTCTCCAACACCACAGTTCAAAAGCATCAATTCTTCAGCGCTCAGCCTTCTTCACAGTCCTACTCTCACATCCATACATGACCACAGGAAAAACTATAGCCTTGACTAGACAGACCTTTGTCTAAAACAGTCTGTCCAGATTTGGGTAACCTGAATTTCTAGGGTTATGCTAAACTAAGTGATGAAAAGGCTTATTGACTAGCTATGTCATTTCTAAATAAAATAAGATTCTGAAACACTGATAACTGGAAACTAATTTCCTCTTACAGAAAAACTAAAGACATTTTGGACTATTAATGAAGAATGGTTGGTGCCATCCTGAGATGTTTTCTATAAGAAAGCAAAGGCTTTTAGAAATGATCACTGGTATTTATGCTCTCCCATCTATGGAATGCTAAGATAAAAATCAGTTCTTGGTTCCTTAAAGAGAGGAAGATGTGTGTTTTTGGTAAACACGAGATGAGGAATGAAATTGCATTTTATTAAGGGAAAAGGAAGTAGGTCTGGCTCACAGGTGACTGTTTCTGTGTGGGAAAAGTTTTACTTTGGATACACAAAGTAAAAAAGGGGGCTTTTGGAAACCTGATAAAAGAGTTTTGTACATGGTACAAGTTTTCTTAAGATATTGAACTGCCTTTGAAATCTTTCATTGTTATTTTTGCTAAGTGAATAACTTGTTACCCTGTAACTATTCTGTGGTAGGTGTTGCTAATGCAGGTGTTCTAACAATTAAATGGAATTCATAAAGACCTGACATGCCCTGGTAAATGTCATTAGTCATGGTTCTAGTTACTCTTAAATGCTATATGTCACAGTGGCAACGAAGTTGCTTTGCCTATTGAATTGCAATGAGATTTTAAACGTGCTTCTTAAGCCTGTCATCACAGAGGGCTGTGGTTTCATTCTGACGCCTGTGCAAAAACATTACCTCTTCAAGATTTGTTTAAAAAGGGAGGGGGCTTTCTAAGATTAAATTAAAATTAACTAGGTAAACAAATTTTTTTATTAACAGAATTTAATATATTTAATATAAATTATAAATATAATATATTTGATATATTATTTATTATAGTTTTCTATATTGCCCGTTTCAAAAAGTGTTGTTTCTTACATTACCAAGTGTGTGACTGAGCCCCTGATAAAATGATGGGCTACAGTTCCATACGAGATCAATGATTGTAATAGTGTGACTGCAGATATAAGAAGAAGCAACAAGAGGGACTATTTCCCTGGACCAAGAGGCTGGTAAGGTAGGTGTGGTCCAGAGACTTTGGCTACTCATGGGGCCTGGTCCAGAATCAGCAGACTGAGTGGCCCATGAGTGAAATCTTTGACAGACCTGGGAGTAAGCATTCCTGGCACTGAGGGACAAAATGGTCACGAAATGCCCCCAAACCGTGGCCAGCCTGTGGCCAACCTGTGGCTGTGAAGGGGCCCTGCCCACTGAAAACTGGCACTCGCTGCTGCCTCTGCGAAGGTCAAATCACGCCACTACACCTGCTGCCCTTCACACCCCCTGAAGGAATTCAGGGCGGAGAGCAGAAATCAGGCACTCAGTTTGTGCTCTGGGAAAATGGACAAAACAGGCCTTCAGATAGTTAGATATCTTCATGTAAGCATTTTCTTGAGCCCAAATTCTTACATCTTCTCATACCTAGAAAAACACTAAAATTGTTACTGGAGACAACTACTTTGGCTTATATGTTAATACCACATTAAAAGGCTAGAACCTACTCAGACAAACGTAGACAACTGGCTACCTGGCAAAGCACCAGGTCCAGATTGGCTTTCAGGCTCATTCTCCTGGGGAAAAAAAAATTATTTTGTCTGCCAACGTTCAGGTTGTCAGTCCTTCAACTACTTTAACTAGGTTAAAATACATAAAAATATATATATGACCACTCCAAATGGCTCCATTCCTGTGAAGAGGGTAACCCAAGTGTTGACTCTACCTGGACCAAGATCAAAGTTGCTACTGGTTCTTACTCCTGCTTGGACTGCTGGTTACAGTAATTCTTTTACTGACCTCTGCTCCCTGCCTTTTTTAACCTACTTGTCTAGTTTGTTCTTTCTAAGGACACAAGAGCTTCCCAGATGAAGTGATGGTGACATCTGACCCCTGACCCCAGTCACACACTGAGCCTGACTCTGGCCACACTCTGATCCTGGTCACAGTCTGACCCCTGACCCTGGTCACACTGCTCTCTCACACTCTGACCTCTGACCCTGGTCACACTGTGCTCACTGACCCCAAGGCCTCTCGAGGAACAGGGAAGGGCATAGACCTCTTAGCAGGGAGGCTTCCCAGCAGAGCACCCAGACCCTGGCTGGGGCACATTGCTCCTCACCCTGGGCACAGCCGTAACTTCAGAAAGGCTCTCTAGGAGGAGCTAATGCCCAGAGGCCAGACTTGTTCCAGAAGAAGAGGACAGGTGAGGTCTCTGGGTCTAAGTACGGAAGGCATTGGGCTGGGCCAGCCGCTGGGAGAATGGCTCAGGAGGAAGCTCGGGTGTGCGAGGTGCTGTCTGCTCCTATTAGCCGCGCCCAGCATCACCCCGGCGGCCTGGGGAGCGGCAGAATCAGACAGGCCCGGCTGCCATCTTGGCTGTCATCCAGACCTCCCTTTGAAGTGACCAGCCTGTCACCGTGCTGCGACAGCCTCTCATCCTGCATCTGAAGCTCTGGCACCGCCCCTCGCTGTGGTGTCAGGAACCAGGTCCAGGGTCTGACACCTTCTTGGTGTTTAGGGAAGGCTGGGTGCCTCCCCACCCTGGTGCCCAGGGAGCCACAGCCCTCCCAGTCTCGGGATCAAAGACCACAGCCCACATGGAGCTGCTGCCCCCGGACTAGAAAAGGCCACTGGGGGCCATCGGGTGGGGTGGGGGGCTCCCAGGCAGAATTTCAGCCGCAGGACGAGAGGAGGGAAGGACACCCTGGAGCAGGAAGGCAGGGGTAGAGCTGGAGGGGAGTGAGATCTGGACCCGGTGGGAGAGGAGGGAGGAGCCCAGCAGGGCTGTGGTGGAGCCGGGTGAGTCGGGCCCAGCCCGGCCAACCAGACCTGTCAACAGCCCTGTCCCACACCTACCCGTGCTGGCTCGGGCAGCGTGGGGCCCAGAGGGGCGAGTCAGGGTCACAGACAGGGCAGACACTGGAGAGGCCGAGGTGCAGGGGGGTGTGGGCAGGCTAGGGAGCAGTGTCTAGAGCTGCTTGAACCTAGGACCGGATCCGTTTCTCCCCCTTCTGAGTCTGGGGCCAGGCCCATCCTGTCAACTCGTTGACCTGCAGCGGGGCCAGGGGCTCCGATCAAGGCGTGCCGGACCCTGCAGGGGACACCAGGATTTGTGTCCCCCTGCAACCCCACCCCTCCCCCGCCACCGTCCAGGATCTTTCTGTTGACCCAACAGTTTTGCTGTCTTTGTGCCCTTAAGCCTCTGAGCACATTTTGGCTGGTTGTCCAGGCGACCATTTCCCCATCAGGATGCCCCACGTGACCACCTCAAAGAAGCCGTGCACTGGGGCCTGGGCACCCTGGGAGGACTCGAACCCAGAACCACTAGACTAGGACTCAACACTGCAGACAGGAGTGGGCATCCAAGGCCCCTGACAGAGGCAGGAGTCAGGGTGCAGGGGAGCCCCCCTCTGCCACTCCCAGGCAGGCTGAGACCATCCTGAGGGGCAGTACTGTCTGGTGGGGAGAAGTCAGAGCACCCCTGAGGGAGTTACAGAGGCAGGCGAGGACCCCCAACCATGAGAGAAGGGTCATGAGGGGGTCACAAGGGTGCGGGGAGGGGCCCAGACCACAGGAGGCGGAGGAATGAGGAAGGGGCAGGGAGGGGCGAAGGAGAGCCACCGAGGAGCAGCAGGTCCAGGTAGAAGTGGGTGGGGCCCCCGGGTAGGGGGCGGGCCTCCGTACCTCCACCACCTGGGAAACCAATCCACCTAATCTGCACGGCTGACGGGTCCGGTGGCTGCACGGTGCTCCCACCCCCTCCGAGGGGTAGGCCCAGGACTGACGTGCTGCAGGAACCAGACCATGTGGGGGACACGGCTGGCACTGCCAGCGCTGGTGCTGGCCGCCTGCTGTGAGCTCGGTGAGGGGTGCCCGGCGGCCGGAGGGAGCAGCAGGGGCCAGGGAGAGGCAGAAAGAAAGTGAGGAGGGCGTGGGGGGCAGGCACAGAGGGGCACCGGCAGAGGAGTGCCTGGGGCCCAGGGAGGATGAGGACGGGGACAGTGGGAGGCGCTGTCCAGGGCTGGGACTGGCAGGGTGGTTGGCTGCCAAGGCCCTGGGTGCCCACTGTGGGGAGTGGCCCTTCATCAGGGGCATGGGCACCAGGGGCGGGCTCTCTGCTGGGGCAGGCAGGCAAGGTCAGAGCCACATTCCCAGATGCCGGGGCCATGGTTCCTGGGGCAGGACTCAGGAGATGCCGTGGCGACCCCAGGGAGGCACTGGGGTGGGGGCGGCAGTAGGTGGAGAAGAGGGAAGCAGACCGGACATCCTGGGGGACTTGGGTCTCAGACACCCAGACCCTCACCGGCCCCACTCCCAACTTGAGGAGGAGCTGGTGGGGTGGGCCCCAGCCAGGCTGTTCTGTCCAGGAGGAAACGGAAGTGTCTGGGAGACACAGTAACAGCAGTAGGGGCGGAGGGCCAGGCTGCAGGGATCCGGCTGGGGCACTGGTGCTGGAAGGAAGGGGTCAGCCCACCAGCCCGCACCCTGACCCACCTGGGTCCCTCTGGGCCTGAGCTCTCCTCCTCTCCCTTGTTAAGCTTCCACCAGCGGGCACAGCAGGCCCGGCTCAGCCCACCCTGCACACCATACACCTCCCTGCCCGATCCCCGATCCCCCTGCAGCACTTGGGGTCCTGCATGTTGCTGATGAGGATGCCGGGGTGTGTGGGGGGTAACCTGCTGCAGTGAGGCCCTCTGGGCCCCTGCTGGGGCCTTTACTGCAGAGGTGTGGGTGCAGCCCCACCTCCGTGTGCCTCCCCAGCACCCCCAACACAGCTTCATCTCAGCTTTGGCCAGCAGGCTGAGCCCGACTGCCAGGGGCATACTCTGCCTCAGGACTCAGGGACCCAGCTCACGGCTCTTGAATCTTCCTGGGGTTTTGGTTGGTTGGCGACTGGAGGATTGGTGGCATTGTTCCCCTCAAACCTGGGCTCTCAGGTCCCAAGGCTTGGGAGGGACAGGCCTGCCTGACCAGCCCTGGCCGCCCCTTCCCCAGTGGTCACCCTTCAATGCTACACGTGTCCTGAGCCCATCGACGTGTCCAACTGCGTCACCATCACCACCTGCAATGTCAACGAGACCATGTGCAAGACCACACTCTACTCCCTGGAGACAGGTCAGTGGGGCGGGGTGAGCAGGTCCCGGGGTCAGAGCTGCCTCCAGCCCAGGCCCTGTGTGCGGAGAGCAGCCACCACCTTGGACATTTCCAGAAAGAGCTTTTGGTCCAAGCAGCCAGGCTCCCTCCCTCTTTCCTCACCCTCCTTCCTGGGATGGGAGGCTCTTGCAGCCTTGCTGGAGAGTCACGGAGTGGCCTCACCCCTCGAGGCATCCTAAACAAGTCACTGCGGGCCCCTGGCACAATGGTGGTGGAAGGAGGGAGGGGCCAGGTCACAGAGGGGCTGAGCCAGAGTGGGTGCTGTGGGAGGAGGCTGGGCTGGGGCTTGGGGGCCAGCCTGACGCCGGTGCCCCTGTGCCCCCAGTGTACCCCTTCCTGGGGGACTCCACAGTGACCAAGTCCTGTGCCAGCAAGTGCGTGCCCTCGGACGTGGACGGCATCGGCTGGACCCGGCCTGTGTCCTGCTGCAACACTGACCTGTGCAACGTGGACGGGGCGCCCACCCTGGGCGGCCCCCACAGCCTGGCCGGTGCCCTCCTCCTGCTCGCCCCACTCTTGAGCCTCCATCTCTAGACCCTGACCCGCAGCCCCATGTAGCCCAGCCCCCAGCGCCTCTGAAGAATCACGGCCCACACCTGCACCAGGCCTCCTGAATCTGTTTTCTGGGAGCAGACCTGCCCGCTGGATGGGGGGGGAGGGCTGCCCGCTGCAGCTCTGGCTCCTCAGCCTAGGCCGTGTCCCCCTTGGCCGTTCTAGCCCCTCCATCTCCCCACCCTCTCTGCCTGGCCCAGGCTCTCTCTCGGCCACGCCGCTGCCCCATCTGTGGGCCCTCCATCTCCCTGTGATGGGGTAAGGGGGGATGGTCACTAGACCTGGACACCCTCTAGTCCTGCACACCCACTAGTCCTGGGACACCCACTAGTCTTGGGACACCCACTAGTCCTGAGACACACACTAGACCTGCACACCCACTAGTCCTGAGACACCCACTAGTCCTGCACACCCACTAGTCCTAGCTCTGGGAGCCTGGCTGTGGCAGGACAGGAAGTGGGGCCCACAGGCACACCACGTCCACCAGGGCTGGATCAGGGGTGGCTTCTTGGAGGAGGGGGCATTAGGACCACCCTTGAATGACAGAGACATTGGCTGGGTACAGGATGGCAGGCCAGGCCAGGCGGAAGGTAGGCAAGGGGGGCCAAGAGTGGCCCAGGACCTGGGATTACTCCATAAAGCCCCCCAAGGCTCACCGGCCTGGCCCCTGAACAAGGCCTTACCCTGGGTCAGGGCGGAGGGGGCAGAGTGAGGGAGTTCCAGGCCTTCTCCAGGCCCACCCCAGAAAGTCCCCCAGAAAGCCCCCCAGAAAGCCCCCAGCCCCGCCCTCACAAGCCCCACCCCCTGGTGCCCAGGCAGCCCAAGCTCCAGCGCAGAAGGGAGCTCCATCTCCCCTGGGCCTTGGGCCAGCCCAAAGCCTCCAGGCTGCCTCCCCAGGGAGCCCCCGCCCCACAGGCCTCTCATACCCACTTCCTGCCCCCGCCCCTCCCCCCGGGCCCTATGAGCAGAGGCCTGGGCACTTGACGGATGGAGGGCAGGAGATGGACCCCGGGTACCCTGGGACGCACCCCCAGTCTCTGCCCCGCCCCACTCCAGAGGCTGCTCTGAGGCCCTGGATGCACACAGCACCCAGAGTCTCCAGCCACATCGAGATGGGGCTGCATGGCTTTCCTTCTGCACCACAAGGTGCCCCCTCCTAGCCCACAGCCCTGAGTCCGGAAAGCCCCCACTGTCCGTCACCCCCTTTAAGGGTTTCCTGCCCCTGGATGGAGGGAAGCAGCCCCTGGACGCACAGTCGGGTCCCACTGAGGGCGCCCCACGCCTGCGGGACAGGAGGCGGGCAGCCTCGGAGGCCTCCTGTCCCTCGGACCCTGGGAACGTCACACCTCCTCTTGCAAGACTCGCATTCCCAGCCAGCTCTCAGGGGCAGGACCCTTGCAGACCTGCTGCTGGGAGAGCACCTTGGACAAACCACCCGGAACAGCGGGGGCCAGGAGGCCAGGAACGTTCACACAGTCTCAGACACCACCCCCGGGGCCATGTTTCTGGGTGCTAACCCTGTCAAGGAGGAGACCCTGCCCTCAGCTATCCACCAGCCCTCCCACCTGGCTCTTCCCGCCTCTCACAAAAACAAGGGCGGCCGTGGGTCACTTAAGCCTTAAACCCTGGATTGAGACTCAGTAAGGGCTCCCCTGGTAGCTCAGCTGGTAAAGAATCTGCCTGCAATGCAGAAGACCCTGGTTCGATCCCTGGGTCAGGTAGCTACCTTGGAGAAGGGCATAGCAACCCACTGCAGTATTCTTGCCTGGGGAATCCCATGGAGGAGGAGCCTGGAGGGCTACAGTCAATAGGGCCGCGAGGAGTCAGACACGACTGAAGCGACTATGCGCCCAGGTGTGACTCGGTAAACACACACACACACACCTAGCCCTACAGGCAAACCCGGGAAGGCTGTGTGTCCATCCTGGTCACTACCCCACTGCCCTCAGCACCCTCCCTGCCATCTCCACGTCCAAGGTCTTCCGGCTCCTTCAAGGCTGCTTTCCAGGTGGCCTGCCCCGACGGCCCACAGGGTCTCCTGGCCTGGAGCCCAGACCAGCCCACCTGGCCGCCGCTCCACATCCATCACCACCGCAACCTTCGCCGGCTAGTTTTCACAGCTGCCCCCCGGGTTGATGGTCCTCTGCCTGCTTTACATCTAAAAGAAGGGGGTCAGGGTGGCTCATGAGCAGACCTGGTCGCACAGAAGCCTGGGGGTGCCAGGACCCGCCATCTCTGAGGCTCAGACCAGACCCTGCCTGGCTCCACTTGCACAGCCCTCGTGGCTTGGCGGCCCAGGCCCCAGGGAAGGGCCGTCCGCTGTGTGCTAGGCCACGCCCACCGTGTGTGACTGCATCGTTTGACCTGCATTAACCACGGTCCTCCCTTGGCAAACAATTCCCTTTGTTTCCTTGCAACCACCTCCCCATCCACGAGGCCAGGTCACTTCTGCTCTCCAACTGCCCTGGGTCCCTAGTTTCATCACAGAAACAGAAATCCAGTCTGGAGGAAGGAGAGTCACCCCAAGGTCACACACGGAGACGGCAGCACAGCCAAGGCTCAAACCCAGGCCTCCTGAGCGCCAGCCCTAAGCTCCTCCCAGCACGTCACCCGGCCCTGAGACTGGGGTGTAACTCCCTGCCCCACGGCAGGGCCCACCCCCACCCTCCACGCAGCACATACCCCTTCATCCACCACCTCTCTTACTCTTTTATAAGTGGTGAAAGAAGAAGTGGGCACGAGGCTCAAGTGCCGGAATGTGCCCCCTCCCTTTCCAGCCAGCCCGCCCGCCCGCCACCCATGCAGCGTCCATCCATTCATTCCTCCCTCCACCCAGCCACTCACTCAAGCATCACCCAGCCATCTGTCTTTTCAA
Source organism: Bubalus bubalis (assembly GCF_019923935.1). NCBI lineage: Eukaryota > Metazoa > Chordata > Mammalia > Artiodactyla > Bovidae > Bubalus > Bubalus bubalis. The sequence continues at coordinate 80,294,706 of NC_059171.1, read as the reverse complement.
CCATCCATCATCCATCCGCCTGTCCATCCATACACCCACCTATTCACCCACTGCGCCCTCAGAGGACAGAGAAATCAGAGGCTGGGACAGCAGACGGGACCCAGGCCTCTGGCACAGGGGAGACGGGCGGGGTTAGTGAGTGGCAGAGCACAGGGGTGGACATGAGGCAGTGTGCAGTGGGAGGTGGGCCGCATGGCGGGTCAGGGAGCCCTGCTGCCTGGGGCCGGGAACAGGAAGCTCAGGCCTGGTCTAAAGGCCATTTGTGAGGAAGGGGTTGGTGGTGATGAGGGCACCATTGGAGATGTGGGCCTGGGGCATCACACTCAGCAGTGGAAAGGGGCCCGTGGCTCCCGTGTGGTGGCCAGGGGAGGGGCCGGCCTGGCCAGCTCCAGCATCTGGGGCTCCCGCCCCGAGGGCCAGCACCTAAGCGTCCTCTGCCAGCTGCCTGCCCAGCTTCCACCCTGCTGACTCACTGGCGGCTCCTGCCGCCACCCAGAGTGGGGACCCAAGGGCTGGGTATAAATCCCCATGGGCGGCCGGCGGAGACCGTGGCCGCTCGGCTCAACTAGAGGGATGGCTGTCCCCAGGGCCCTGCTGGCCCTGCTGCTCACCGCAGCCTCGGTCGTGCACCTGGGTGAGAGGGGCGCTGCGGCTGGCCAGCGGGGTGCCTGGCGCTGGTCCTCGCCCAGCCCACCTCCGAGGCTGGGTTGGGGGGGGGAGGTCACCAATTTGGCTGGTCGCCCTGACCCTCTGGTCCTGAGCCCGGCTCCACCCGGGGCAGGAGTCACGGCCTGCTCTCCAGGCAGGGAGACCGAGGCTCGGGTGGGAGGGGTGGGTGGTGCAGGGATCACGTCTAAGCCGGGAGGCTGGGCCTGAAGGGGCTCAGCAGGGCAAGGCGGTCCTCCAGGGAGGGACTCCGACACACGTTCCAGGCGGACCTGTGGGGAAGGGCCCGGGGCTGGACCACCCCTAGCCTCTTCTCCTGCCCTTCCTGTGACCCCCAGGGTGGGTCTCAGGGCGGGGTGATGAGGGCCTGCCCCCGCCCCTCCCCCAGGTGAGGCCTTAAGTTGCATCACCTGTGAGCAGCCCACGGCCCTTCCTCTGTGCAAGAACATTACCTACTGCAAGCCGAATGAAATAGCCTGCAAGACCACGCTGGTGACAGTGGAGGCAGGTGAGGAGGGGGCCTGGGGTTCCCAGCTCCCACCTCAGGGCCATACTGCAGACCCCAGCAGGGGCCCGGGTGACTTCCATGCCATCGGTCAGTTAGGGTGTCCTGGGAGGAGGCAGAAAGCGCAAGGTGAAGGGCACAGACTGGGATGGCCAGGGAAGGCTGGTGGGGGCGGGGGGGTGACTGCGCTCTGACACCTGCCCTCCCTCCAGAGTTCCCCTTCAACGAGAGCCCCGTGGTGACCAGCACCTGTGCCAGCTCCTGCGAGGCCACCGACCCAGACAGCATCGGGGCTGCCCACCCCATCTTCTGCTGCTTCCAAGACCTCTGCAACTCCGTGGGCGTTGCCAGGCTCAGTGCTGGTGCCCTGGCCCCCCTGGGGGCCGTGGTCCTCAGCCACCTCCTTCCCTGAGGCGCCTGACGCTGCCAGCTGGCCACTCTGTTGGCACGTGCCCACGGCCCAAGCTCAGCAGGCACCAGGCTACTCGTGGGACCCCAGGGGAGAATCGTTTCGGGGTGCGCTCTGCCCTCCTCCCCCAAACCTATGGAATACATAAATAGACCGAGGCTGGAGACCATCTCTTCCTTCTGGACACAGAGAGCCCACGGGGCCGCCTTCGGGGAGCTGGGTGGGACCAGGTGCATTCTGGCACGCGAGCCTTGTGCCCACCATGGCCATTCTGAGCAGCTTCAGACAGGCCGGCAGAGGCTTCAGGGAACAAATGCCTTCCTGCAGTCTGACCAGGACTCGTTGCTCAGCCCAAGGAAAATCTGACCCTGCTTCCAGAATATTTCCTGGGGTTCTGGAGGCATCCCCCCCACCCCATGCCCCCTCCCCAGGATGGGGAGGAAACAGGCTGGAATCCAGTGTTCTCCGTGCATGGGTGGGTCTGTGGGGCCCAGGTCTGCCGCGGCAGCAAGGAGGGACCTGGGGAAGAGGGCGTGTGGGGATGGCCTGCCCCCCCAGGCTGGGTCTTCCGAAGGGTGTGGGGTAGGGTGTACCTGGGTCTGCGGGCACCCACACAACTCCCCAGGCCCCAGTCACCTCCTGCAACAACAGGCCTACTATACCCTGGGCCCCAGGGACAGCTGAGATTAGAGGGTGTGTGTACAAGACACGAAGGCTGTGTCGGCTTGCCCTGGACCCCCAGGGCTGGCTCAGGGCCACCCCCCGTGTGGTCTAGCCTGTCTGCTCAAGGATGGGCTGCAGAGTGTCCTTGGGGGCTGACCACTCCTCTGGAGCCCAGGATCCTTCGGCTCCAGGAAACCCTGCCAGCTGTCCCTGGCACCCCTGGCGGTCCCTTGCTCAAGCCCACTGCAGGGAGTGGGAAGCAGGAGCTGGACTGACCCCCGCCTATCAGCGTCACCTTGCTGTCGGGCCTCTGGGCTGGAGATTCTCCACATTCTGCATCACAGCCAGACTTCCAGACCACCCCTGATGTGACCCTGCACTTGGAGGCCAGGGCCACCACTCACCTTGGGGCACAGTGAAGGCACATCACTGCCCCCTTCAGCTTCGCCAGCAGAGCAACAGGGGGGCACCTTTGGGCGCTTCAGGGGTGCAGAGCAGGTGTGCAGCTGGGAGAGGCATGGCAGCTGACCACTCCCACGGAAGGCAGGTGGCAGGCACCTGTGGGGCCTTCACGTGGCCAGCAGAGGGCGTGCGCCCCTCAGGCTCCTCGCCTGGCGCCAGGGTCACCGGTCCTCCCTGGCTGCACCTCCACCGGGAGCCATGGAGGGTGGCCTGAGCTCACGGGGGCCCGCCAAGCCCCAGCCCTGGCCCTGGGCACGCCCGCTGGTCTGCACCCCTTTGGGAGCTGGGGAGGCCATGGCTGGGGGCCTCAAGAGTGGCCAGCAGGTGGCTGCAGGGTGGACGGCAGCTGCCCACACCGTCTGCGGGCGTGTGGGGCCTTGAGGCAAGTGGGTGCTGATCGCACACTCCCACGTCCCATCACAGGGAAGCGGGTGGGTCACAAAGAGCTGCGGTGCGGAGATGCTCAATGCTCCCCCCTCCCCACTCACTGGCCAGAGAAAGAAGGGCCCCTCTTCCATCATGAGAGATGACGAGGAACGCCACCACTGCCCCCAGGAGCTCTGCCTCCCGGACGTCCCGCAGGCAGGTGGCGGGGGTGGGGGGGAGCGGTCACCTGGGGAGCCAGACGCCGCACGGACCACAGGGGGCGGAAGCCTGGGGTGATCGGTCCTGTACCCACTGGCTTGTGGGAGGGGGAGCATGGTCTAGGAAGAACCAGTGCCCAGGCCACATACGGGCTGACAGTCACTTGAACTTCTCAACATAAGTGGCCACTGCATGGGATCAGTGGGTCTTGCGAGAACTAGGCTGCAGATACACTCCCAATGGCCCAGTCCTGAAGCCAGGCCCCTTAGTCAGCAGGTACCCTTCTCCCCTCTGCTGTGGGCCTGTCCCCCATGTGCGGACCCAGAGCCTCTCCTACCCCCCACCCAGCTGGGCTGCATCTCCCTGAAGTGGACACAGAAGTCCCCATGCCCCTGGGGCAGCCACATGTAGCCTAGATGCCCATGACCATCCTGAACCCCACCCCCACCGTGCCAAGCGAGGCAGACCATGCCTAGGCACCTCCATGCCATCTCCCCAGCCACTGGTCCCACATGCTCCCAGCCAGTCACTAGGGGCCACTGGCTGAGTGCACTGTTTCCTGTCTGTGGTCCCACCAGGAACTTGTCCTGTCTGGCAACGGTCAGCTCAGTCACCAGCCACGATCCCCCAAACCCCACCGCCCCTCCCTACAGGACCTATGCAAACATGTGTCATGTGAAGAGAAACAGACCTTCTGGGAGGGAGCCCATGTGACCCTCACGTGGCCATTGGCTCAGGACAGGCATGAGGCCCCGCCTGGCAGGCCCCAGGGCCCTCGGGGAAGGTGGAAGGTAAAGAGGGCTGCGGCTCCAGCCAGCCTCCCTGGCAGCACAGCACCGCCCTGCTCCAAGCCTCTCCAGCCCCACCACCCCATCGCTGAATGCCTGCTGCACACCCAGCCACTTCCAACGGCCTTTCTCTCCCAGGCCACAGTGCTGGCCCCTCCTGGGGCAGGTGGTCAGAGCACGGACACCACCCCCCCACCACCACTCACCTGCCTTCTGTCCCAGGGGTCCCATCCCTGCCCTCCTGGGAGGACCTGTACAATGGTCCTTCTGCTCACCCTGCCCCCCCCACCACACCCACTAAAGCCCGCTGACCTCTGCCCCACCTGCCAGCCCTCACCCTGCCCAGTGAGCCCAGGAGCCTGGGGGCCCAGACCCAGAGTCTGGGGTGGGACCTCCCAAGCCTCTGTGGACAACCACAGAGAAGGAGAGGGCTGTCTGTGAGGGACTTGGGGCAGCTCCTTTCAGGCCGCGACCCCGTGATCCGCAGAACGGGCACAGGTCCTGTCCTGCCAGCGTGGACCCCAAGCTCACCCAACAATCCCAACAGCGACCCCCGCCCCGTCAGAAAGGGCTTCGGAAATGAAGACTCCCCAGCACGCTCACATTGAAGGCCCTTTACTCTTGGGCTTTCCTTAGATAAAACAGAAACACCGCGATGTTCCCAGTGGCTGAGGCAGACAACGCCGTGGGGGCAGGGGAGGAAAAGGGCTGTGGCCGTGCTCCTGACTCTGCTGGCGGGGGGTGGACAGGGTGGCCAAGGAGCAGTCCTGGGCCCCTCTGGGCTGCCCCGGGGGCCACTGCAGGGGCACAGGTGACTGGGCACCCTGCCCAGGGCAGAACCCACCCCCAGATCCCTGACTGTCCCAGCCAGGGACGAGGCCCATCTGCACTGCCCTCGCACTCTCTGAGGCCCCGGGCCAGTGCCTGCTTCTCCCCAGGCGGCCATTGCCCCAGCTGCAAGGCAGGAGAACAGGCAGGCCCCAGCCGGCACCTCAGCAGGCTGGTAATGCCAGGACAGAGCTGCTCGAGCAAAGCCAGGAAGACCCTGTGTGGCCCCAGCACACTGCGCAAGCAGCTCTCAGTGCAGGAAGAAACTAACAGATCAACAGCCGGGCAGGACGTCAAGTCAGGCAAGGACAGCCCCAGCGGGAGGGCAGGACCCCAGCCAAGGTCACAAAGCACGGTCCTGTGGGCACCAAGGGGTGCAGACGGGTGAGGGCACCCAGGCAGGACCCCAGGCCTCTCCCCAATCCCTCCTCAGCAGGGATTCCCCTGCTGAGGGCTCCCCTCCCCCACCCCCAGCTATGGCAGCTCACCGCCTCCACCGGAGTCTCTGCACATCTGAGCTGTGCTGGGCCCACCGTACCCTCCAAAGCCCCAAGCCCCTGCTGCAGGCCCTGCCGCCGCCCCAGCGCCCGGTGACCAGGCCTCTCTCCTGAGTACCCTGGGCCGGTCGGCCTGGCCCCTGGCCGGCCACACTCTGCCCCGCCCTCACGTGCAGCAGAGGGATCTGCCTTGAAATGCTGCTCTGATCCTTCCAGCTCCTCGGGGCCCACATCAGGGCCCAGGCCTTGGCCAGCTCCCTGCCCTGCCCCCGGCCCTACCTCCAGGACTGCTCTGGCCCCACCCTCAATGGCAGCCTCAGACTCCAAGCTCTGGCGCTCAGCGCAACCCCAGCCCGTTCCCTGCCTCAGGCACCCTGCCCACTCAGAGCACGGAAGCCTGGCTTCACCTGTAAGGTGGCCCACCCCGACCCCCTGCTGCCTGCATGCCAAGGGCCCTGGGCCTCCCAGTTTGCCCATCGTCATCACCCCGAGGGCAGAGCTGGCCTGGGTGCCTGCGTCATCCCCACCCCGTGCTTGGTGTGGGATGGGGTACGGAGGGGCATCAATTGGGGGTGGGGGAGGGCCTTGAGCATGTGAGGGGGCTGGGTGGGTCACAAGGCCACTCCAGCCGGCCCATGCTGCCTCCAGGTCAAGGCTGGTGGGCAGGGTGGGCAGGCCGTGGCGGTCACTGCTCCTTGAGAATGTCGTGGAGCCCACTCTCGGCCCGGAGCAGCTGGCTGCTGGCCTCATTGTAGGCGATCCAGTGCTGCAGGTCGGCCGGCAGCTCCGGGGGCTCCACCTGCAGAGGGAGGGGGGAGTGAGACCAGATCCAGACTTGCCTGGAGCCCAGCCCTCCCCACGAGGCCGGGCCGCCCCACACCAGCCTTTCAGCAGGCAGATCCCGGGCACTGGGCTCAGCCTGCCCCACGGTAAACCTGACACTGGACCCAGGGCCCTCCGCCCCATCTGGGACCGGACGTCCACGGGGTATCCCTGCCAGGCCGGGTGAGGGCCGCCTCACTCAGCATGGGCATCACCCTTCAGCCCACGCCTGACCTCATGGCACCCTCCCCTGCAGGAAAGTGCCCTTGGCTCCCTCTCCTCCAAACTTTGGTCGCAGCTGAGTCCACGGATTTAAAGCCTCGATGGCTCTCCCCTCCCGGTCTCCTGACAATGCAGGGACACACACAGCATCTCTGTGGCTGTGAGGTGGGTGGGATCCAGGGTCTCTGGGGGTGTCCCTGACTCAAAGAGACAGAAAAGCAGAAGGCTGGGCCTCTGGCCTGCTGTGTAGCCTAAAGCAGTTTGCATCGCCTCTCTGAGCCTGTTTCCCCACCTCTGATATAATAGAAATATATCATGCATGCCCTCACCATGACCAAGGTGAGGCTGTCTACCTCTTCTGAGCCTGTCCAGGGCCAGAGAGGGCAGCGCCCTGCCTGAGGGCACCAAGCTGTCCAGCAGGCCCTGGCTTTGGCATGCAGGTGCCCAAGCATTAGGCACCTGTCTGCAGCAGGAGCCTGCCCTGGCAACCAGCACCGCAGCAACGTCCCCAGGGCCCCGTTGCCATGCCGCAGCTGCAGGCCCGACTGTGCCGGGAAGAGCAGGCCTGGGGGAGGGGCCTTGAGCCCCAGGCAGGTGCTGCGGCCCTCCTTTCTCCAACTGGAAAAGACACAGGTCCTGCAGCTCTAGAGAGCTCAATTCTCACCCGAACCCAGGGGATGGTGACCCAGCCCCTCAGCTCTAATCTGGGTGAAGGGGGTCTCAGGACCTTGAGAACGCCCACTAATCTCCTGTCACCGACACCACCCCCACCCCAACGCCATCCTTCGTCCAGATCCGAGGACCCGTGAGACGGGCTCAGCACTCTCAGCCACACTTGGACTGAGGAGAGGGGTCTTCCCTGTTCTGGAAAATGTGGAAGGTGCGGCCGGGAGCCTTGAGGAGCTAGGTTCCTAAGAAGCGGCGGGAGGGGGGCATGCTGAGTCCTGCTACAAAGAGATGATCAGGGAACCCTGAGGGGTCCCACGAAGAAAGGCATCAGTGAAGAAGGCCCTGGCCTGGGACCAAAGGGAAGGGCGGGAGCGGTACCGGGCAGGAGGAGAGCATCCCGCAGAGGGGAAGCGGCAGTGTGGGGCCAGGAGGCCAGGGCTCCTCAGGGGCCAGGGGAGACGTGCGGGGGACGGGGGACGCTCACCCTGCGCTTGCACAGATGCTGAACAACTCGCTCTGGCGAGGTGCCCAGCACGTGCTGGCGGGAGCGCAGCAGCGCGCACACGAAGCCGTCGCGCAGGCTGATGAAGCGCGCCTCCACGTAGAAGGCTCGGTCGTCCCAGCCCAGTAGGCGCGTGCGCACCTCGAACGGCTCGAACAGACGCAGAGAGCGGCGATAGCGCGCGCAAGAAGCGGCCAGCACTGCGCGCGCCCCGAGCGCGCGCAGCGCCTCGAGCACACCACAGCGGGTCAGGTGCGCGATGCGTGCCACGTCGGCCTCGCGCAGGTAGCGCGCGTTGTTCATGTGCAGCAGCAGGTCCAAGTCCGAGGGCAGGACGCGGCCCGCATAGCTCTGCTCAGCCAGCAGGTCGCGGACGCGCGGCTGCAGCAGGCGCGCGCGCAGAACAGCGCACGGCACGCGAACGAGATACCAGCCGTCCAGCAATGCGAAGTAGGCGAGGGCCAGGGCAAGCAGCGCTACGAGCAGTTCCAGCATCGTGGCGGCGGCCGTAGCGGGCTCCGGGCGCGGGAGAGCCGTCAGCGCGGGTGCCGGTTCCGCGCGCAGCGTTGCAGCCGGCGGCGCTGGTTTCACGGCTCGGCCGGCCCGCCTGGGAACCATTAATCTTTGCGCGGGCGGAGCGAACCATCTCGCGAGGCCGGCTGAGGGGGCGACGCGCCTGGCTCCGCGGGCCGAAGTACCGCCTCTCGCCGCGGTCCCCCCCCTCCACGCTCTCAATGGTTCGTCCCACTCCGGGGCGCGTGCGGCTTTCGCTTTCTCCGCGGCGGGCGGGGCACAGGGCGGCGAGCCCAGGGATCGCAGCGGCACCTGGCGGTCACTCCCGGTGCTACGGACGCAGGAGCGCCCCCGGGTCTCCCGCAGTGTCGCCCCCGCCCCCTCAGGGAGCGCGAGCCCCTCGCGCCTTCCCTGGCGCTTGAAGACTCGGACTGACCCCGGAGATTCCACCTCTAATTTGGGAGAGCCTCCAGCACTTCCCTGGCCTAGGCTGTGGAATTTTGCGGGAGAAACGGAAAATAGCCCGGTCCCCAGCGGCGTTACTTGGAGACGACTGGAAACCGATCCTCCTCTGCTCCCAAACCTCCAGGGGCTCCCCGCTTTCGCAGGACGACAGCCCCACGTGCGGGCGGATTCAAGGAGTGTCTCAGTCTGGCCCCAGTACACCTGTTCAGTCTCAGCCTGTGACCTCATTAACCCCGTCGCACTCACCTCTGCCCCGCAAGATCCTGACAACCGCAACCTCATTTCCAACCATTCCTACCCTTTACCCTTTTTAGAAACGGGAGCAAAGAACATCAGGGTAGAGAGGGAGGAGTTAGTAACTGAAATGACTCAGCAGTGGATTCAACGGTAACTTGAACTAGGCACCTGGACGCCTGGCCTGACGCGCTGCTGCACTGAGTCGCTGTCCTGTCCCTTTTCTCTGCAGGGCTTTGCGCGAAGGCCCAGAGAAGGCAGGCCAGTTCGCCTGACCAACCTCCAGGCCTCTCCAACGACCACATCTGCCAGTGACCCCCGAGGCCGCCTGTTCAGGTCCGTATTAGAGTCCCGGGACGGTGGGTTTGCTGAGTGATTGCTGCGGTCCAGTGGCTCTGAGAAGACATCTGGCAGCAGCTGGACTGAGGAAGCTGCCTGTCCATCCAGTCCACACCCAGCGGGCTTGGGCTGCAGGGTTCTTACAGGCCGGGAAGAAGGAGCTCCTGGGGCAGGCGTGGTCCACAGTCCATGGAGCTGGGTGCTAGGCGGCCTCCTTGCTGGGGTCAGTGTCGGGCAGAGGCTGAGTGGTTTGCTTTTCTGGCTTTGCTTCTGGGACCAGCAGCTGGGCGGAGTAGGGCCAGCGTTGTGCTGGGTCCCTGGATCTGCTTGGATACTTCCAGGAACAGGGGGCTCATTTCCTGTCAGGGCAGGTCCACCCGCCGTAGGAAACCCTGGCAGTAAGAAGACCCTTCCACACATGCTCACACTTGTTGCTGTAACGCTGTCCCTGCCCTGGCTGGGCTCTGAGCCATCTGTCCAGGGGTGGGCTAGCTTCTCAGGGCCAATGGAATGCCATGCCCTTCGAGGCCCCCTTGGCTGCCCCTCAGAACGCAGCCGCCTTGTCACCCACCTTGTCCCATCCCCCCAGGGGAGGACCCTGTAGCTAGAGAGCTAGTTCTAGAGACCACAGTGCAGCTTGGTGGGCGAGGCTCAGGCAGCCCCGCCCTCCTCACAGCCCCCGCTCCTGGGTCCTTCTGAGCTTCTGCTGTGCACGTCACCCAGCACACACATGTACACGCACACGTGCATACACATGCGCACACACATATGTACATGCACACACAACACGCGGGCACACACACGTGAGCCCACACACATGTACACACGCACATACATATGCACACATCCACACACCCCGCAGGAGGGGAGACCTCTGCCCGGGGAGCTGGGCCGGGAACCGAGCTGTTGTGGAGGCTTACGGCTGCGAGGCCTCAGGGACGGCAGGAGGTGGGGCAGGACCTGGGTCACAGGGCATGGAGGGCGCAGCCAGGGCTCCCACCTCCGGGGGCCAGCCGCCTCTCCCCTCTCATGCTCGCCCGTGGAGTCCAGAGTGGGGTGTGGGGGCCTGGAACACCTCCCCTCCTGAGCCTCGGCCCAGGGCGGAGCACCCCCCACGGGGAGGGGCTGACATGCAAGCACCGTGGCCTGGAGCCCTGCTCAGTGGACGTGGCTGCTTTCAGCACCACAGTCCTTCCCTCTGGACCTTGGGTCCTGCAGAGGCCTTCCGGGCGCCAGCGCTAGGGATCCTTGTCCTTGGCTTTTTTTCTTTCTATGAGTTCTAAACGTGCTCCACGTTTCCATGTTTATACCCGCACAGCCCCAGACCCTGACCCTGACCTCCGCCTGGGGGCAAACAAGGACAGAGGCTTTCTGCCGCCAAGCCCACAGGCCTTTGTTAAGGGCCTACTGTGTGTATGGCGTTGCTGCCCCCCGACCCCCATGAACAAGCCCGCCCCTCTGAGCTTTCTGTCTTGGGGCTCTCAGGACCTCACACTGCTGACTCCAGGCCTACTCGGAACACTTCCTCTCAGCCTTTGCAGGGCCCTCCCGAGAGCCTGCTCCGTGCTGGGTGTGGAGGATGCTGCACGCAGAACCTGGCTCAGTTCGTGGAGGGGCAGGCAGGGAAGGCTTCCTGGAGGAAGACGTGCTTGAGCAAGGGATAAGGGTGGGTCGGAATATTGAGCAGGGGTCTGGTGGGCTATCTGCCGGCTGTTTCACATCATGAAGCCCAGCTTGCTGAGCGGTGGGAGCTGGGCAGGAGTCCTCGAGGGAGCCACAGAGCTCTGGGAAGGGCGGGGGGCATCGCCCAACCTGAGTGAGGGTCTCGGAGGGTCTGTGACGGGGCCAGGTGTGTCAGGAGTGGCCTGGGCCCTGGACACCGCTGCCTGGCACGGGGCACAGCAGGGTCCTCCTGGATCCTACAGCTGGGCCCAGCCCCAGAGCAGCAGACGGCTAGGAGCACCGAGCAGCACCCGGGTGACGCCGGCCAGCTGCAGGGCCTGGGCCCCGCTGGCGTTGCACAGGTCGGTGGAGCAGCACGCGACGTTTTTCTTGCTCCCGAAGGAATTCCCTGAGTCCTCCACACAGTGCAAGCTGCAGCCTTTGCTGATGACGGTCATACCGATGCCTTCTGTGGAGGGAGGGGAGGTGGAGATGCTGGGCATCTCATCCACCTGCCCTGGCCCAGCTCCTGCGGCCTGCCTCCTGTCCTGACTCTTGACTGAAACTCCAGAGCTTGGGTCGACCCCAAGACGACAAGCCCTGTGAGGGCAGGGGCCTGGTCTCATCCATGTCCACATGCCCGGGCATCCAGACCCTCTGCCGGCACTGGAGATGCTCAGTGAATGAGTGGATGCAGGGTGGAAGGAAGAGGGCCAACGGGTGCGTGGAGGGTGAGCGGTGAAAGGGACGGGTTATGGGTGAGGGGACAGACGGATGGGTGGATAAGGGGTAGGGCGAGGGTGGACAGATGGGAAACGGAGCGTCCATATCTGTGCCGGGACGGGAGAACAAGGGGGCCGGTGGGCGGGTGGTCCAAAGGATGAACAGTCCAGTGCGGAGACCCAATCACGGGCCCTTGGACCGCCTGCAGGAGTCCGGGGGACGATGCGGGGGGCGGGGCATCCGGGGGAGGACGCGGGGCGGGGTCGGGGGGGCGTCTGGGGGAGGGCGCGGGGCTGGGGGATGGCGTCCGAGGGACAGCGCGGGGGGGCAGGGCAGGACGCAGAGAGGCCAGGGATACATCGGCCATTCACTGACACGCTCGGTCCAGCACTGGTTCTGCAGTTCTGCACACGCTGGCAGCCCTCGTTGTTGCCCTGGTCCTCGCAGAAGTAACAATGGAGGGCGGTACCTGTGGGGGAATGAGGGGTGGGGTGATGGGTTGCCCCTCTCTTCAGTGCTGGGGGACAGGAACCTTGTTTCCTCCTCTCCTGCATGGAGTGGGGGGCACCGTCAGGTGCACAAGAGCCACAGACTAGGGGCAGGGGGCCCCTGCCCAACCTCCCGAAGGCCCTGTCAGGATGCCACGCTCCTGAGAGGGAGGGGCACCAGGCAGGGGAGGGCAGGGTGGACCGGACCCTTCCCAAATGGCCTGCATCACCAGGCAAGGAGCCTCTCAGTGGCCCCGTCCCCGGAGCGACAAGCGGTGGGTGCATCCCTGGCCAGGCCAGCTCTGTCCCTGTGGCGAGGCTCCAGCTCCTGGTGATTCGTCTCCTCCGGCAGGACAGGTCGAAGCTGAGGTACACACAGTGAAGCGCCAACAGGCCGCCAGCAGCCCGCCTGCACGCAGGCTCCACCGGCGCCTCAAGCTCTTCTCCTGCTTGCCTCCTCCCAGCCACCTCCTCCCTCTCGGCCCCTCTTGCCTCCCTCATCATCCCACCCCCATGGCCCTGCTCCCCCAGCTCTGCCCCGGGCCCACCCAAGCCTCACCCGGCTGCAAGGCCAAGTTAGCAGCGAGCAGGGGGAGGAGGAGAGCCTTCATGGTGGCAGGCTCAGGTGAGCAGAGCCTGGGCGGCTTTAAGAGCTCTGCTGGCAGGGCGGGGGCAGCTGCCCACAGTCAACATTGATGGTCCGGGCCCCAGGGCGGGGCAGATCCTCAGTGCCTGACAGGCTGCACCCTCCCTGGCCTTCTCTATGTTTCCAGAAGGCAGAGCCTGCCGGGGACAGGGGCCCATTTCTCAGCCACCCCAGGAGGAGGCCCGCAGGCAGCTTCTCCACCTACGCAGAGAGGGCAGTTCCATAAAGAGCCTAGAAAGGCTTCCACCAGTTAAGACCTGGGGGTGGGAGATTCATCAGCAGGCCAGCTCTTTGGCCACACCGGGATGCCAGGGCCACAGTGGCAGTGACTGTGCCCCTTTCCCAGCCTTCTCCCATCAGCGGCTCCGGCCAGCCTCTGGGAACCCACCTGTATTGCTGAAAATTGTTTTAGGTTTGACGGATTTGTTAACGAAAGAAACCACTTGTTACACACAAATAAACAATTTCAATATTTAACAGAGGACTGTTTGACTTAATTCTAATATACAGTCATTAAAAAAAAAAGCAAAGAAAGAAATAGAACAGAGAGAAGTTAACAGCTTATTAAACATCACCAGCTTGGGCCAACTACTTATCCAGACTTAAAAGCTCTGGGAAGACCCTCCAGCAATCTGGAGTCCTAATTGGGAAAGGGTCCCCAGCGGTGCGTCCACCCCATGGGTGAGAGTTCAGATTGCAATTTTGGGGGCTCCTGCTTATAAGCCCAGGCTGCAAACTGATACCATCATCAGCAAAAATGCAGCTCTGTTTTTTAAAAGTTTTACAATGCTGATTGCTTCACGTTGTGAGTTAGACCTGGGAGGTTGGCCAGACCAACCCCGTCAGGGGCTCAAGAATTCCAAGATCCACTCCTTTTCTGATCTAAAGTGTCGCCTGACTCTGTGCCTGTGGGCAGGCACAGAATCCACGCAGTGACCAAGCAGGGCAGAAGCAGGCCAGAGGTCTGATCTCCTGCTTCTGAAGCCTGAACAAGACTTCTTCCATTTTAATTTCCCTAATGTGGCCCTTCCCGCATTCCTCCAAACCCAGCGGTGGAGGGTGGGAACAGTGGCTCCTGACCACTGTTGACCTGGGGGCCAGGAGTGATCCCTGCTGTCCTTTATCTGACCTTTGTGAGCAGTCTTCCTGGGACCCCTTGGAGTGTCGGCAGGGGCTGACGGCCCAGGCCGCACCAAGTGCCTGCTGGCCCCGGCGTGAGTCTGGGGGCAGCAAGCCCCTCCCTGCGGGGGAGAGTGCCTTTCATTTCCTCAAATCTTCCTGGCCCCCAGATGGCCTCAGGGAGCAGATCTTACTCCCCTGCTTGATTTACCCTGGAAAAGGGCCAGGGCATGTCACGGGTGGAGAGGACACTGCTGGAGGGTGAGCACTGGAGGGGCTCCCTGGGCTGTGGGGAGGCTGAGGGCCAGGTGGGTGCCTCATTAGGGGGCAGTCCCAGATGGCAGGCGTGACCTGAGACCCAGCCTTCCCGTGGCTCAGCACCCCTGGGTCTCCCCCACCCCCCAGCCCCCGGCTTCCACAGGCTGGGCTCTGTCCAAACGAGCCTGGGGCCCGGAGACAGGGAGGAACCTGACCTTGAGTGGGGTGAGTGTGGCACCAGACGGCACACCTTCCTGCCCGGGCTGCCTACCTGGAACTTTCTGAACCCCATGCCCCCCTGCCAATCCCCAGGCCATTGCCCCCGCTAGGCCATCACCCCCCAGGCCTTCGCCCCCCCTGGCTCAACTGCCTCACATGGAAAGCAAAATGCTTGTTCCTTTGCTGTCTCCACTGGGGCCACCTGTGTGCACCCCACCCTCACTCCATTTCGCCAGGGCCAGGGTGCCTTGGGCTGGGACCTTTCTTATCTGTCTTTGTATTCAAGGCACCCAGCACCGAGCACCAGCCTGGAAAACTCATTCTTCAAACATTGACAGTTGCCTCTGTGTTTGTTGATGTGATTTGATACGAAGTGGTCATTGTGAGGCAGTGGTTCTCAGACGGGGGCGTTATTTCTGCGGCCCAGGGGACCTTTGGCAGGGCCTGGAGACATTCTCGGTTGCCCTAATGGGGGTCTCCTGGTGTCCAGGGGCGCAGGTCAAGAGCGCTGCCCGACGCCTGCAGTCACAGCAGAGTCGTCGGCTGACACCGGGCAGGACCGGCTTTGCTGGGGTTGGAACCCGCCACCCTTCCTTCCAGTTTCCCCCTTTGCAGTGGGAATGTCTGTTCTCAATCTATCCCACTGCTATATTAACTCGTCTGGCTTCACAGATTCGTAGCTGGAGAGGAATCTGCCAGGATGAATCCTACCCGGACTCGGCCACGTGCGATGAGAGATCACAGGAGACTTTGGGCTCTAGGCGTTCGCGTTGGCGCTGTGATGAGTTAGGGCTTCTGAGGCTGTCGGGATCACGTGAGTGCACCGTGCATGTGAGAAGGATGTGAATTTTGAGGGGCCAGGGGCTGGACAGTGTCCTCCCCAAATTCATATGCTGAAGCCCTAAGCCCTGACATGATGGTTCTCAGAGACGAGGGCTGGATGCGTCAGGAGGTTGGGCACCCGCCCTGTCTCTACCACGTGAGGGTACAGGGCAAGGGGGCCGCCTGCACACCAGGAAGAGGCCCCACTAGCACCTGCCTGCGAGGAGCGCTGACCTCAGACTGCCGGCCTCTGGGACTGGACAGCAGTAGATTGCCTTGTTTCTGCCACCCAGCCTGTGGCATTCTTTATGGCGGCCGTAGCTGACTGACGGAGAAGGCAATGGCACCCCACTCCAGTACTCTTGCTTGGAAAATCCCATGGACGGAGGAGCCTGTTAGGCTGCAATCCATGGGGTCGCTAAGAGTCGGACACGACTGAGCGACTTCACTTTCACTTTTCACTTTCATGCATTGGAGAAGGAAATGGCAGCCCACTCCAGTGTTCTTGCCTGGAGAATCCCAGGGATGGGGGAGCCTGGTGGGCTGCCGTCTTTGGGGTCGCACAGAGTCGGACACAACTGAAGCGACTTAGCATAGCTGACTGAGATAGATGACTAACAGCCGCAGCTCCGATTGTGAAGACCTTGGCCCTGACGCCCTGAAGACCGTTATTAAACTCCACTCCTTGATCACAGTTTGAGCTCTGATCTTGACCCTAAACTGAGCTCTCACTGGGGTCAAAATCTGAGCTCTGACGCTGCCACTCAGGCGTCCACTGAACCTGGACCCTTTGGTGGTCCAACTTCCTGGGAGGCCTGCCCAGCTCCATGCAGCCCCTCCTGGGGTGGAGAGGGTCAGTGAGCGCCTTCGCTGTGATGTCCCCTGAGCCCCCTCTCCTCTGTAGCCTCCTCCTGGGACTCTAGATTTTCCTGTTGTTTGTTGGCCCTCCACCTACCCGCCCATGGGCCAAGCCAGTTCCCTGGAGATCCTGCCTGTTCACATGGCTCAAAGGTCTCCCGGGTCTTCCCAGGGTGACACGGGGGCTGGCAGGACCGGCTGCGGGGCAGACCCCACCTCACAAGGGCCCTTGCCAACAGACCACTGCCCCCTCCTGGGGCTGCCACATGGCCCTCCGCATTAATGGATACCGTTTTCGGATTAATTCATTACTTTAGCAGAATTAAAGATGGGATATTATTGCAAAACCACATCTAAGTTCTCTTCCACCTTTGTAGACATTTTCCTTAGAAAAATGCACGTATAAGCAGGAGGGTAATTCGTTCACTGCCACATCACTGACCGACTGGGGAGAGGGGCCGCGGAGCAGGCTCCCACTGTAGCTTCTCAAAACTAAGGCTGTGTCTTGTAGCTCTGAGTCTATGAACGTCTGTGCCTGTGTGAGCAGTGTGTGTGGGTCGTGTGGAGTGAGTGTGTGTGGGGGGCACTGAGACCCTATCCACCTGGCCAGCACCCGGACATGTCCATCCTGGGTTTGGGGGTCTCTGTCCCAAAGGGTCCTGGTGGCAGAGGAGGTGCTCCCCGGCACATCCCTGCAGAGTGAAGTCGGGGAGCCCAGGAGCCGCAGCCGCACCCCCACCCCCCAGGTAAAGTCCCCTGTGCCGTGAAAGACCCTTGCCCTGGCTCTGGTCTCCTCACTCGAGGGTCCAGAACCTGGGGAAGCGGCTCCACTGTGCCCAGTGTAGCCCCGGCCGAGGACCGAGGATCCCAGCACTCAGGAGTCCCATGGACTCGGAGGATGGTGATGATAGCTTATGTCGACTAAAAACAGATGCGCAACTTGAGAGCTGTGAGGTAAGTTTTATTTGGGCCAAAATGAGGACTGCAGCCCGGGCGGCATCTCAGACAGCTCTGAGAGACTGCTCCAAAGCGGCAGTGGGGAAGGTCAATATATAAGGTTTTGGGGAAGGGGGAGGTTCAATACCATGAAGCACTCATCTTACAAAAGGGTTTTTGTTAGTCATGAGGATCTGATGTCACCAGGAAGGGATTTAGTGCTTCTCTAGATAAGAGGAGAAACAAGGATTGAGATTACAAAATCTGTTCCTAAAAACATCCAACTAGGTAAAGACCCATCCCACCAGATTCCCTGGAGCACAGAGTGCCTCCCTCCACCCTGAACTCCCTCGGGGGTGTTGAAGATCAGCAGCTATAGTGGCATGGGGTTCAATCTCTGTAGAGGCAGATGGCAAATGCCTTTGTTGTTCAGTCGTTGGCAATGCTCTTGGTAGGTGCCAATTTGTAGTTGACACCGCCCCCTTGTGGTCATACATTCGACCATACTTGGGGGGGTTGCATTTCATGACCATTTTGTCCCGCGTTGCTGGGAAGGCTCGTTCCCAGTTCTGAAGGTTTTTGTCCTAAAACACTCAATGTGCTATTACTGGACTAGGTTTTAACAGTCAAAGATCTCTGGACACCTGTCTTCTAGTTATGGTCCAGGAAAGTACTTCCTTTGTTGCATCTTTTCATACCTAGAGTTACACTACAGTCATTGATCATATATCGAGCTATTCATTTGATCAACTGCTTCAAGTCTAGTCATCATTTCCACTGGAGGCTCAGTCATATACTTGGTAATACAAGAAATAATAATCTTGTGAAACAAGTAAAATACAAATAGCATATTAATAACGTTAGTGGAATTAAAAGTAAATATTTTAGCCATGAGGCTCCCACACCAGTTTTTTTTAAAGATCACCAAGACTAGGGAATGAATTACTTAGAGCAGAAATCTGATTTTTCACGTGGTTCAAATGTGTTACATTAAAGGATTTATCAGGTACGAAAATATAGTATTCGATTTGAATTATAGCACAGATATCTCCCTGAGATGCTGTAAGGTGTCAAGGGCCTTGCAGTTGCCTAGCACTGCCTTTCTCATCATAGAGACAGAATTCAATAGGCTAATAGCCCAGTTACTACCATTTCAAGCTTATGGAAGTTGTTAAGGCTTAGATATGGTCGATTACATCCTCCAACACCATTGAAGGCACACACACACATACACACAAGCTGCTAAGTGGTCATACCAGTAGAATACAGATCTTTGACGCACTGGGATCATACCAATGTAAGATTGGTTAGGGTTACCTCTAATTTGTTAACATGTATGAGCTTAAATTCATGGGAATCCCAGGCTACACCTTCGTATCCATCCCTGTAGATGTGAAGTCCATAAATTAGTGCCACAAATCCCCTGAGTTCCATACCAATCACTCTCTCGATGGGTAATAATAGGCATAGTTCATAAAGCACCCAGCTATGTCTCATAATTAGCAGGTCGATCATTTTTAGTATGATTTAACCGTTCCAACATAGAGGAGCCTTTAAACCTAAATGACCATAGCCTGGTGTTAACCATGTAGATCTTCCCCATAACTGTGGGAGTTTTCCTTTTAATGGATGCGAAGATGTCCATGATAGAAAACATGTGGCTGATAGGCATAGGTCCAAGGAATCAAGAAAATATTATCAGTTCAGTTCAGTCGCTCAGTCGTGTCCGACTCTTTGCAACCCCATGAATTGCAGCACACCAGGCCTCCCTGTCCATCACCAACTCCCGGAGTTCACTCAGACTCACATCTATCGAGTCCGTGATGCCATCCAGCCATCTCATCCTCTGTCGTCCCCTTCTCCTCCTGCCCCCAATCCCTCCCAGCATCAGAGTCTTTTCCAAAGTCAACTCTTCACATGAGGTGGCCAAAGTACTGGAGTTTCAGCTTTAGCATCATTCCTTCCAAAGAAATCCCAGGGCTGATCTCCTTCAGAATGGACTGGTTGCATCTCCTTGCAGTCCAAGGGACTCTCAAGAGTCTTCTCCAACACCACAGTTCAAAAGCATCCATTCTTCAGCGCTCAGCCTTCTTCACAGTCCAACTCTCACATCCATACATGACCACTGGAAAAACCATAGCCTTGACTAGACGGACCTTTGTTGGCAAAATAATGTCTCTGCTTTTGAACATGCTATCTAGGTTGGACATAACTTTCCTTCCAAGGAGTAAGCGTCTTTTAATTTCATGGCTGCAGTCACCATCTGCAGTGATTTTGGAGCCTCAAAAAATAAAGTCTGACACTGTTTCCACTGTTTCCCCATCTATTTCCCATGAAGTGGTGGGACCGGATGCCATGATCTTCGTTTTCTGAATGTTGAGCTTTAAGCCAACTTTTTCACTCTCCACTTTCACTTTCATCAAGAGGCTTTTGCGTTCCTCTTCACTTTCTGCCATAAGGGTGGTGTCATCTGCATATCTGAGGTTATTGATATTTCTCCCGGCAATCTGGATTCCAGCTTGTGTTTCTTCCAGTCCAGCGTTTCTCATGATGTACTCTGCATAGAAGTTAAATGAGGAGTTATGTCCTCAGGGCAAGAATTCTTAAAGAGATAAATTTTTCTTCAAGTTTCCTCTGGAGTCTAAAGAATATTGTGACCACATTGTCAAAAATTGTAATTTTTTTGGTGACCATGGTTTTATAGCCAAAATTTAGACTAACTAGACCAAAATTTAGTACTCAACTTGGCCCTGATAACAAGGGCAGATTGGCCCCAGCAAGGATTGTCCCTCTGGGGAAGTAGGTGTCTTCGTTTGATCAGCCCCAGGCTGTTGATTACAGGAGGACGTCCTGGACATAAGGGAACTTCAGTTCATTTTCCTATCCTATGTCAATAAAGATCTAATATTTTTAGGCCACTTTTCTTGTCATTGGATCATAACTATAGATTAGCCAGTCATTTAAAAAATTTTCCCAAGGGGTTCCCGGGTGGGGTGTGGAAACTTAAGAGTGAGAAATTCACATATTACCTCGAACAGTTTGTACCAGATGTCTGTGCACTCAAACCAAACCAAAAAAACAAACCAAACCAGAACTTCACCAGCCAGGAGTCACAATCCAAATGAAACAAAAGGCAAAGGGATGCCCAGAAATCAAAAGCCAAGTGGCAAGAGTGCCCCCCAAAGATGATAAAGTGATGCCCCCAAATCAAAAGTCAAATGGCATAAATGCCAAATGTCACTTCCCAGTTCCACTAGACCTGTGACCTGGCAAAGTGAGTGCCAGCAGCCTTTTTAGTTCCGATAGTTTCAAGCAATTTCTTGTTGATTTGCTGCAAAGAAGTTACTCTATCATTTCCTGCTTTAGAAGCTTTTAGATACCAGTCAAAGCACAGCCGGCCTTTTCTAATTGTACACGCAAAAACTTTTAGAATATCAAAGAACCCCAATTTGGCCATTTTAGGTTAAGATCTCTTTTAGTATAATTTCTCCAATTAACTAGGTACTTGTGAGTATGAGCTCTGTGTGTATTGTACATGAGTGTTAGTCAGAGGCTGGCTTTCTGACATCCCTTTGCTCCTATTTTTGAGAGATTCTGTATCCCATTTTAAGCTGAATTTGTCAGGGATAAAAGTCACTAGTGAACTTGTGTAGTGGGCCCACGTGCTGCTTGTGAGCATAACTCCTCCAGGAGTTACCCCAGAGTCACTTTAGCTCATCTTACGTGTCTCAGATTCTGCTTCCGGCAATCTAAGACCACCGTGGCTGCTCAGGTCGCTGAATGGCAGTTCTTATGTGCGACCCCCAGATGAACAAGTATTTTAGTTAATGAGTGGGTTTCCCTATGGGACCACTGCACGATATGAGGACTAGGCCTCCACCACTCTTGTAGATTTCTCAGTCATCTGAGAAAACTGAAACCAGCCCGGAGGAGTCTTGTCCCTTTTCTTCAGAGCAAAGCTCTCGTGTATTTTCCTCACTTTTTCCCTGACAAATTCTATAATGGCAGTCAAATTTAGTGTCAGATCAGCCTCTTACTTAACCACTCAGCCAACACCGTTCAGTCCCCTACAACGGAACGACCTCAGCATCTTTCAGCTGAGCCCTGGGTATTCCTTGATTTTTTTCCCAATCGAGCCCCCCTACCCAGTACCTTTCCAGTGGGTGGGCAATTCTCCTGGCGTGTTTCAGCCAGCCCCCCACCCAGCATCTTTTGACTGGGTGGGAATTCCTCGGTATCTTTCAACTGAGCCCCACGCAGTATGCCCCAGATGTTTCACCCGGGCCCCCCACCCCAGTGTCTTTCCTGGTGGGAGGGGGCAGGTAACCGCCTCCACCGCCAAATAAAACTCAGACTCTCAACCAATACAGGAGATTCAAGAACCAGGAGAGACTTACCCAAATCCGTCTGCACTCCCCGAGGAAGCGGATGGGTGCGAGAGGCCGCTGCTGGTACAACAACGGCTCTGGTTCCTCGTGGAGTCCAGTCGCAGGAAGGAAGTCCACTCTGGGTTGCTTCATCGGTCGCCATAACTGTCAACTAAAAACAGATGCACAACTTGAGAGCTGTGAGGTAAGTTTTATTTGGGCCAAAATGAGGACTGCAGCCCGGGAGGCATCTCAGACAGCTCTGAGAGACTGCTCCAAAGCGGCAGTGGGGAAGGTCAATATATAAGGTTTTGGGGAAGGGGGGGTTCAATACCATGAAGCACTCATCTTACAAAAGGGTTTTTGTTAGTCATGAGGATCTGATGTCACCAGGAAGGGATTTAGTGCTTCTCTAGATAAGAGGAGATACAAGGATTGAGATTACAAAATCTGTTCCTAAAAACTAAGTAAAGACCCGTCCCACCAGATTCCCTGGAGCACAGAGTGTCTCCCTCCACCCTGAACTCCCTCGGGGGGTGTTGAAGGTCAGCAGCTATAGGAGCATGGGGTTCAATCTCTGTAGAGGCAGATGGCAAATGCCTTTGTTGTTCAGTCATTGGCAATGCTCTTGGTAAGTGCCAATTTGTAGTTGACACTTAGGATGAATGGTGTTGGATTTGTGATCTCCGAAGAAGAAGATTTAGCTTCGGGACCAGGGACCAGGTTTGATCACTCAAGAGCTTTTGTGTAGCAGAGTTTTATTAAAGTGAAAAAGGGACAGACAAAGCTTCTGACACAGACATCAGAAGGGGGACGGAGAGTGGAGCTGTATACTTTTTAAATTAGTTATTACAATAGATCAAAAGAATGTCTCAAGGTTGTAAAAATTTTACCAGACCCACTCCCACAACTTACATTTTAGGATGACAGGATTAGAATTTAACAATAGAAAGATCCTACCAGACCCATTCCCTAATATACATTCTAAAATATCAGGATTAGTCAGGTTTTCAGAAAGGAGAAAGTGTCCTCCTGCAGGATACATTGTTTTTATATAATCCGTAGTACAAACTGAGTTGTTTGTTGTGTAATCATCAGTTCTGGGCTTAAAGAAAAAAAAAAAAAGGTTTGTTCTTTCCTTCTCGAGAACCTCAGACCCCTATCTCCTCCCTGGGGACGCTGGACTTATCAAACTGCCTAGGAACTGACTCTCTCAGTGACAGCTGGACCCAGCCAGGCCTGGTGGCCCAGGAGGACCTTTCTGGGGTGCACGGGATGCAGGGACGTCCACTCAGCCAGATCCTTTCCAAGACTTCCGGGCTGGGGACCATCTGGCATGGTTGGGGGCCAGACCCTGTGCACTGGGGGGATACTTAGGGGAGGGGCCCTCCGCGTCAGGCTTCATGTGGCACCAGGGGATGGTCTTCCTCCTCCTGTCTCTTCCAGACCCCTTCCTCTCTGCCAGAGTGGACTCAGTCCTGGAGACAAGGTCTGAGGTCCCAGTGAGCCGGTGGGAGCTTTCAAGGGAGCTCCATGCAGGTTCGCGGAGGCGCAAGTGATCCTGTGCCCACAAGGTGGCAGCAGAGTGCCCCCCGGGGACAGAGTGGCCGGACCAGAGAGAGGGGCTGGCAGAGGCCAGATGCTGCCTGGATGTGGAGGCCAGAGTGCGCGTGTTGGGGGAAGGGGGTGAGAGGCAGAGGGCGGGGATGGCTGGGTTTTTGGCTGGAGCGATGGAGACGTGGAGCTGCCACTCACTCCGGTGGGGAATGTGAAGCTGAAGCTCGCGGGGCGGGAGGGGTGTGCACCCGGGTTTAGAGATGGCTGGTTCACAGCTCGTTAGAAGGCTATGAGGGGACGCTGGGCGCTGGGTAGGGCACACGCGGCTAGAGCTTGTGGGCGAGGTCCTGGCAGGAGGCGTACATTTCGCCGCCTGCCTTTGCTGATAGGCACAGCGTGAGGCAGGAGGAGATCCCCGGGAGTGGGTGTGGACAGAGAGGAGAAAGCCAGAGGTGAAGTTGGCCAGGTGGCAATCAGCAGGAGAGGGTGAGGAAGGAGGACCAGGGGTGGGAGCATCCTGTGAGCCAAGGCAAGAAGCTATGAAAATCCATCCAAGTTCCCCGCTGCTAACATAACAAGTGACTGTAAACTTGGCTTCAAACAACACATATTTATCATCTTGCAGTTCTGGAGGTCAGAAGTCTGACATGAGTCTTAGAGCTGAACTCAAGGTGTCCACAGAGCTGGTTCTTCTGCAGGCTCCGGTGAGAATGCCTCCTTTTGTTTTCTGAGTCCTAGAAGTTCTGCATTCCTTGACTCGCGGCCCCTTCCTCCTGAGTCTGGCCTCACATCTCCTTTTCTGGCTCAGCTCCCATGGTCCCATGGTTCTCCAACCCTGTGCCTCCTTCCTCCTCCTCATGAGGAGCCTGTGACTGATGACACCCGGCCCATGGGATAACCAGAATAATCTCCCACCTCAAGAATCGTAACTCAGTAGCATCCACAGTCACTTATAACAAGTGAGGTGACCCAGTGACACAGGGCTCTGGGCATTCGGGCTCGGACGTCCTCTGCCCCTCATGCAAAATACATTCGCCCCATCCCAAGGTCCCCAAATCTCAACTCATTACAGCGTCAAGGCTTCAAGTCTTATCATCCAAATCGTCTCAATTAGGGGAGGATGAGGCTCTAGCTAGCAGACATGGGTTTGATCCCTGGGTTGGGAAGATCCCCTGGAGAAGGACATGGCAACCCACTCCAGTACCCTTGCCTGGAGAACCCCACAGACAGAGGAACCTGGTGGGCTACAGTCCATGGGGTCGCAAAGAGTCAGACACAACTGAGCTACTAACACACGGGAGGCTCTAGTGGAGGCTGGGGAGGAGAAAAACAGCCTTGGCCTTTGGGCTTCGCAAAGGGAGGGGCTCAAGCACTGCTTTCCCCCATCCGCAGCCTCCTGCCACCCTCGCCCAGCGATGCACCCATCACCGAACCCACAGGTACGGTCACCGCCCGGCCTGGGCAGCCAGCCGCAGGCTCCGGCCGCCCGCGAGACCACAGAGATGCCGAGTCCTCCGAGACGCCTAGACCGCCCCGGAAGTGGGGGGGGGGGTGCCGCGAGCCGGCGGGGGGCGGGGCACTTCCGGCCGGCGGCGGCGGCCAGGCGTCCGCAGGTGAGCGAGCTCTGGGCCGGTGTGGCGGGTGAGGCGGGCGCCGGAACTCGGGGCCTGGCTGCTGGTGCGGAGCGCCCCTGGGTCCCCCGGAACCGACTTGGTCCCTCCGCAGCCTCCCTCCGAGCCGGGCTGGCGTTCCGGCCCGAGGCAGGACCGGCGTCCGAGTTCCCTTCCCCCGGAAGGAGCCGGCCTGAGCCCTGGCCTCTTTCTTCTCTGTTTGGCTTTTGCCCTTCTGCTCCAGACGTGGTCCCCAGAATAGGAGCGTTCTCAGAACAGGCCTCGTCTCTTAACCGAGCCGGTCCCCTGCCCTAGGCTGCCCCAGGCCTGGGCCCCACAACTGCGCCCACGACGGCCTCGCTTCCCTGCAGGGTGTGCCGACGTCCACGCCTGAGCGCGGACCCTTGCTCAGCCCCTCTTCCCTCCCAGGACTCCATCCAGCCCTTCCTCGTGCCAGAACTTGTGTCTTGAGCACTTCTCCCGATAGTCAACCCCCCACCCCTGCCCCGACCTCAGGCTGTTGGCTGCTCCCCAAGAAAGGTGCTTTCTCACATGCTCCCCCTGAATTCCGCAGGCCTTCTCTGAGGACGAGCCACTCCCGGCTCGCAGGAAGGGGCCGCATGCAGGTGGTGCCTCGCTGCTCTCTCTCTTGCCCACACTCTGCCCCCTGCCCCCTCCTACCCTCTCCTATGGCACAGGAGGATGTCCACAGCGACGCCGCAAACGGTCTTCATTGTTCTTGCCGTGTTATGGTACCTTTTAGCGTAAGTTGCTTCAGAAGTAATATACCTGCATGTCACTTTTAATGGAAGTTTTTGCCTCGCCAGCAGGACCGGTGTGTTCTAGCTCCTGCTGCACACGCCTCGTGTCAGGCACCCAGTGAGCAGTTTCTGGCACTGAGTCCCCTTCTCTGGTCCTTCCTCCTCCTTCCTGTTGTGCTTAGAGTCAGTCCCAACGATGTGACTGGGGCCCCCTGTTTCCTCCTGGTTTTTACAGTGGTTTTGCACTACACGTGTTCTTGAGGATGGATTTTGGCCTTTCATCCCCTCTGCTCCTCATGGGGCCAGGCAATGCACAGTCACACTGTCACACAGCCATTAGGATGAAAACAGGTCCCAGAAGGACCAGCACCCCCGCTTTGCAGCCCAGGAGACTGACTCAGAGGGCTCAAAGGATGAATCTGGGGCTGGCTGCTGACAGGCCTAGTGTTTGTCTTTGGGAGTCTTGCTACATCTGAAAACACTTCACTTGTGTTGAGCTGTGGTCTCAGAGGGCTGCTTTTGTACATTCAACATGTGAGTAGTCCTGTGGCTTCACCCACAGCATGAAGTTGGGTGGGGCCACACGTGAGGGTTTGGGAGGGAGGTGAGGTGGGGGTCCTGGCTGGAAGAGCGGCTGTGAGCGCTGCCTGCCTCTCTGCGGTGGGACGTGCTGGCAGTCACTCCCAGGTCAGAGTGGGTGTGAGTGCTGTTTGCACGCTCGTATGTGACCGTGTGACCAGAGGTGTCCGAGGCTGTGGGGACCAGTAGTTGAGAGACTGGCAGCCCCTCCTGCCTCTGGGAGGAGCCTGAGGCCCACTGAGCTTATCTTTCTAGAAGGAGTTTGTGGCCTGCTCTTGAAGAGAGGGCTTGAGGGACTTGTTTCTGAAGAGGCTTGCAGGCTCCGCAGCCCCAGACTCCTAGAGGAATCCCTGCCCACTGCAGCTCCTTTGCCCCTGCCTCAGCCGCTCTTGAAGGAACGAGGGTTTTATGAAGGCGCTCATGTCAGGTGGCCTGGTGAGCAATTGTGGTGGGAAAGTTGAGTCTGGATGTGGGACGTGGCCCTCGGGTCCCAGCGCTTGGTGATATCCCAGCTTCGTTCAGTAGCCTCACCCGTCACGTTTTCCTGGGAGATCAGATTGCACCCGACAGCCACTTTTAGTTTGGAGCTGTAGCGAGCGACTCCAAGGTCACTGTGGAAGCTGAGAAGAGCCAGTGAGCCCGGTAGCCCCTGAGCTGGCCTCTTCTTGCGTCACCGCCAGCAGCACTCTTCATAGTCCCCCCGACCCCGCCAGTGGCTGCTTCAGCGCAGGTAAAGTGCCGAGGCCGTGCTTGAGAGGCCGAGGCACGTGCCCTGTAATGTTTCTCTTTCTTCCCCCTTTTGCTTTCCAGCTGATAAAGCACCATGTGCGAGAGAGAGACCCCCATGGCTCAGGCGGCGAGACCTCGATTAGCTGGAAACCAGCTCCCAAGGGCCCTCTACTCTCCGGTCCATGTTTGAGGGGAGTTGCTGCCACCATCCCTGCAGAGAAGGCCGGAGGTCCAGCCGTGGGAACACCCAGGGTGGCTGACGCTGGTCCCCCTGCAGAGAGGGTTGGGAAGCTGCTGGAGCTGGAGAGAGGAGCCAAGAAGGGGCCCTGACTTGTGCTGGCCCTCGTCAGCGCCGGCAGGCGAGGGTGGGGGAGGAAGAGGCAGGAAGGCCACCAGCCCCTGCCCAGGCGCGACCCCTCGGCTGGGACGAGCCCCCTCCTCATGGCCTCCAAGCCGGCTGCCGGGCGGAGCCCTGGGGAGAAGCGCAAGAGGGTGGTGCTGACCCTGAAGGAGAAGATGGACATCTGCCGGCGCCTGGAGAAGGGTGAGAGCAGGCGGGCGCTGATGCAGGAGTACAACGTGGGCATGTCCACCTTGTACGACATCAGGGCCCACAAGGCCCAGCTGCTCCGCTTCTTCGCCAGCTCTGACTCGGACAAGGCGCTGGCGCAGCGCCGCACCCTGCACACGCCCAAGCTCGAGCACCTGGACCGCGTGCTGTACGAGTGGTTCCTGGTGAAGCGGTCCGAGGGCGTGCCCGTCTCGGGCCCCATGCTCATCGAAAAGGCCAAGGACTTCTACGAGCAGATGCAGCTGACCGAGCCCTGCGTGTTTTCTGGCGGCTGGCTCTGGCGCTTTAAGGCCAGACACGGCATCAAGAAGCTGGATGCGTCCAGTGAGAAGCAGGCGGCTGACCAGCAGGCAGCAGAGCAGTTCTGCGGGTTCTTCCGGAGCTTAACCGCCGAGCACGGCCTGTCCCCGGAGCAGGTCTACAACGCCGACGAGACCGGCCTCTTCTGGCGCTGCTCCCCCAGCCCCAGCCCGGAGGGTGGGCCGGCGCCTGGCCCCACACAGAGCAAGGACCGGCTGACCGTCCTCATGTGCGCCAATGCCACGGGCTCCCACAGGATCAAACCCTTGGTGGTCGGGAAATGGGGCAGCCCCAAGGCTGTGCAGGGCCTCCAGCACCTGCCCGTTGTGTACAAGGCCCAAGGCAGCGCCTGGGTGGACAAGGAGATTTTTGCTGACTGGTTCCATCACATCTTCGTGCCCGCAGTGAAGGAGCACTTCCGAGCTATGGCCCTGCCAGAGGACAGCAAGGCCATCCTCCTCCTGGACGGGTCCCGGGCGCACCCGCGCGAGGCTGAGTTGGCCTCGGAGAACGTGTTCACCATCTTCCTGCCCGCCAGCGTCACCGCCCTGCTCCAGCCCATGGACCAGGGCATTCGGAGGGACTTCATGAGGAACTTCGTCACGCCCCGCGGCAGGCTGCAGGCCTTGGCCCCCCGCTGCAGCGTGCACGACGCCGTGCTCGACGTGGCCTGCGCCTGGGACGCGGTGCCAGGCGCCGTCCTCAGCCGGGCCTGGAGGAAGCTGTGGCCTGAGGCTGCACTCACGGAGGGCTCATCCTCCGAGGAGGAGCCTGAGCGGCTCAGGACTAAGCCCCCTGACCAGGCCTTCACGCAAACCCCCGGGCTCACAGCAGGCGCCCCGGCCCGCCTCGGGAGTGCGGCCTCGGGGAGCCTGGAGCCAGCAGAGGCTAGGGGGGTGGACAGGGTGGCCTGGGAGCAGGCGGCGGTGTCCTTCGATGCCGTGGTGCGCTTCGCAGAGGCACAGCCCTGCTTCTCGGCGCAGGAGCTGGGCCAGCTGCGCGCACTGCGCTCCGTGTTCAGCAGGCAGTGGCAGGCGCAGCGGCGCAGGGCCCCCGCAGCCACGGTCAAGCTCGAGGCGCCCTGGGAGCGCCCTGGGCCTCGCGGCACCCAGCCTTGCTCCCCACTGCCCGGCTCGTCCACGGCCGGCGAGGCCTGAGGCAGTGAGGCCTGACCTGTGGTCTCAGGGTCACGTTTCTTGGAACAGCCTGCCCCGTCGAGGTTTTGCCGTGTGCTCTGTCCTGCCACCTGAGTGCGAGGAGGTCTTCCTGAAGGGCCCACCCAGACCCGAAATGTCCCAGAACCTCCAGGGGCCACCACCCAGCTTGTATTCGCTGCCTGAGCCTTGCAGTGTGCAAGGGTAGGGACGTCTGTCTGTCCAAGCAGGGAAGCCAACTGACTGCGGTCCCCACTGCTGCTTGATGGGGCTGACACTTCCCGAGGGCCCCCTGCTCGCGCCCTGGGGCTGTCTGCAGGTCTGGGGGCCAGCCCTGGGTCAGGCAGGTCACCAAGGGTGGGACTTGATTGTGAATGAGAGTCCGGGTGGCCCCTGCCTGTGGCATTGCAGGCCCTGTCCCCACGTCAGTCAGCTGTCCTGGCAGAGTGAGCCTCACTTCCATGTTGCCCTGGGCCTCGGGCCCCAGGATGCAATGGTAGAGTTGTTAGAGCCAGCAGGAGTGGGCCACTGGGGAGCCCATTGCCGTAGTGTGGGGCCCCAGGTCACTGCCAGTGTTTTGAGCATCTTGGCTCCAAGTCCTGTATGTGGTCCACAGTCCCTCAGTCCCTAGAACTTCCCATTTACAGCCTCTGCATTAGTAAACCTGGACCAGACGTTCAGAAGTTAGTCTTAGGTGATGTGACAAGAACAGTAAAAGGAGCCGCTCAGATGCCTAGCAGCGTCGGAACTCTCATTTTGAGCTATTGGCCCCATAGTGATTCATGTGGGGAAAGCTGACTGTGGGGGCCGCTCTTGTAAAGACCCGTACCAGGAGACTCGCTGTGCTCCCTGCATCGCTTCTGATGCCTCCGTTCTGCATCGCTCGTCACCAGACAGAGCGCCCCTGGCCAGCCTGGTCCCTTATCACCAGACAGAGAGCCCCTGGTCACTCATGACCGGATGGAGCACCCCTGGGCAGCCTGGCCGCCCTCTTTGAATGAACCGGAAGTGGGCATCCTTTTCTGGGCTCTTCAGCATTTGCCTTCTGTTCACCGCTTCTTGGGCAGCTGATTGAGCACACAGTTTTCATTCCTGTTATTTATCGCACTGAGACACCCTTGTTCCTGCAAGAGCCGAGGGGAGGCGAGGGTTTGGTTTGTGGTTGTTTCTCTGGTCCTTGCATCCTTCCAAACACTGAGGTGACAGTCACGGCTGGCCTGCCACCGCTCTGTGAGCCGTGTTTCCTGCTGAAAGCGCGTGTGTGAAGATTGTGAAACAAGCAGAGGTCATTTTCAAAGTGGCATTGCCGATTCTTTGGGCCAGACCGCCTCCTGCCGAGCCGTCACGTCGGTCTCCCGCACGTGTGGGGGCAACAGCTGTGCGGCGTGCACTCGCACCCCTTCTGGACTCGGGTGTCCCCTGTGCTGTGGGCGTGTAGCAGGGTCAGATGTCAGGGCGGCAGCCTGGACGTGAGGGATGGACACACGGAGACCCTCCCTCCCCACGGCCAGCCCCAGTCCAGCGGCCTGGAGCCGCAGGACGGTTCTGGGGGTGGGCCAGCTTCCTAGGCCCCTGTGGGTGCTTGGTCCCCACCAGACGTAGCCCCCGGGCCGGATTCTCATCCTGCCCACACAGCCTGCTCCCGTCCCCACTGTGTCATGGCCGGTCAGTAAGCAGCCGTCACCACTGGCCAAGGGAGCTTGTCCTTGGTGCTCCTTCTCGAACCACTGCTCCCCTGTTGCACTGGGCCTCGGGGGTCTGGTTAGACCTTCAGTGTGGGAGGCCCTGGAGGCTGTGCAGATGGAGAAGGCTGATCTGGCCTGCAGGGTCGAGGTGAACCGCCCACCTCACCTGCATTTCCTGCTGGCGGTGGGAAGCAGGAGGCCCTGCCCTGCGCACCCACAGCTCTGATGGCCGGGGTGATGGGGGCAGGGGGGTTGATGGGTGGGTGGGTGCAGGACAGAAAGGCAGCTGGTTGCAGCTCCTGCTTGGACCTGTCAGCCAGGCTTCCCTGGGGTGGAGCCAGAGCCCCTTGGAGGCAGCTCGAGGCCATAGTAGCCAGATATTTCTGGAAGGAGGGGGGTTGGAGGAAGGGACTCGCGCTGCTTCTGTTCCTGGGAGGCCATGGCACAGGGCAAGCAGGACCCACCCCCGAGGGCCTGCCCAGCAGCTGCACAGACACCAGCTGCAGTGGGTTTCCTTGGTGCATAAGTGTGCTTCCAGCACAGGGCGTAGCGTTCCTGAGTACCTGCTGTGTGCTGGGCATCGAGCTCATCTGGAGGCCCAAGGGTGGTCAGACAGCCCCTGACCTGCTTCCATGGAGCACAGGTCTCCCAAGAAGGGCTTCTGGGGGGCCGCGCTGTCCATGAGTCACATTCTCCACTGCTGTCTCCACAAAGACGCAGGCAGACTGCTGAGGTGCCCGGGGTGAGCCGTGTGGCGGTTCCACGCTGGGGGGCTGGCCCCGGAGGCCTGGACCGCTGCCCCCTCCTCGCAGCACTCAGCCGTCACTCACCGCCAGCAGCGAGCGTGCTCAGAGGTCTTCGCCGGGGAGAAGCGGGCTGGTCCTGCAGGAGCGCCGCTACTGCTGCTGGAGCTGACCGTGTTTCCTGCAGAGCGCGGCAGGGCCCACCCCAGCGTGCTCGCAAGAGACGGACGTCATGGAGAGAGACTGGACCGCAGGCCCCCTGGGGTCAGGGGAATCCCCAGCACTGACCTCAGTATCTGCTTCAGAGGGGCCAGGTGCAATGGGATTGGTCTGAGAAGCAGCTTCTGCCCAGGGCATTGTTGAAAACAGCAGTTGGCCAGCTGTGAGTGGAGTTTAACTGCTGGGTGCAGGCAGGGACCACACAGCCAGAGCTTTGCCAAAATCACTGCCATGGAGTGGGGTGGGTGGGACCATGGGCCTTCCTGAGGCCGTGCCCCTGGGAAGGAGCATCAGAGCCTCTGTCAGGGACGGGAAGCCCCTAAGAAGAGCCAGCCAGCAAGACACAAAGCAGAGAAGGCAAGTCCCAGTCTGGGGTGACCAGTACCCAGAGCTGGTATGACACATTACCTAAAAGGACCAGTTTCCAATCTAACGTTACGAACATACAGAGAAGCAGGGAAACACGGCCACATACCATGCTCCTAAAACGCAGGTGACGGAGAGGGGGGCTTTAACAGCGAAAGACTTCAAATTGATCATTACAGATGCAGTCAGAGAACTAGAGGAAACCACGATTGAAGAAGGAAATGGGGGAAAGGAAAATAGTAAGTAGAGAAAATCAGTAAAAAGATGATAAATAAAAAGCTGTTTTTAAAAACGTGGAAATCCTGGCATTGAAAGGTACTGTAACATGACAGATTGGCCAGAGGGCCCAGCAGTAGATGTGAACTCGTGGGAGAAAGCGTGATCTTGATAGTGCTTGAGAGATGATGCCATCCAAAGAACAGGCCCTTGCGCTGCAGGAGGGGCCTCGGCTCTTGAGGAGCTGCTGGCCCAGCTGCAGGCCTGCTGCTCGGGATGGGGGGAGGTAGAGAGTGAGCCTGGGGGCCCGGGTGGTCTCAGAGCAGTGTGGGATGGTCTCACTCACCACCCGGACCTGGAGACTGGCTGGGGCAGCAGCCTGGGCCTCCATCTCGGCTGGAGTGCCTGCCGCCTCCCACCCACCCACCCAGGCTTGCTGGGCGCACAGCCCTTGAAGGTGGAGAAGGCCAGTCCAGACGGCTGGACGGTCCTCATGACGGCCCCATTTCACAGAGGCGTCCTGAGGCCCGCTGCCGACCACGGGCTTTCCAGTCGGTGTGCCCACCTCTGTGGGCCTGGGGCAGGAGGGCCTCCTTGGGCAGTGCCGGGAGGGAGGGCTGGAGACGCCAGGCTCGGTGGAGGGTGGCCACATCGTTCTGGCAGTGTTAGCAGGCGCACAAGCCCAGCAATAAGGCCTGGGCCTGGAACTGGCCTGCAGGACAGAGTGAGGAGAGGCCAGAGGCCCAGCAGAGGGCCCCGGGTGGTGGCTGGAGTCTGGGCATCACTGGCTGCCCCTCCCCTCCCACAGGCCAGGCTGTGACGTGTGGTCACCCCTCTACCACACCCTCTTGAGGGATGGTCTCCTGGCCTGGGGACAGGGCGTGTGTGGATGTGGAAGCTGCCAGGAGTTGTAACAGCCCCACAGACCCTTTCAGACAAGGAGCTTGCTTTGTCTGTCCCTGGGGGCTGTGTAGCACCTTCTGGGGAACTCTAGGGAGTGCAGGCAGCCCCAGCCTAGAACCTTGAAGGAGCTGGAGGGTTCCTGAGCAGCCAGGGGTTTGCTGTGCATGGCCTGGGTGAACCCTGACACTGGTCCCTCACTGAGCCCCAGTCTTTGGCCCCACTCCTGCGTCCTGACCCTGGTTGCAGGCTGAGCCCCCACTCTGGCTCGTGTGCTCTCTCAGCTCCCAAGGAGGGCAAGACCAGGGAGCCTGGAACCATGTGTGGGACTCACTCGTGCCCTGGGGGAAGGTGAGAGCTTTGTGACCTCGCCCCTCCTCCCCAACGTGTGACATGGCGCTCTCTGTGACCACACACGCCCCCACCCCCACCCCCTCACCCCCGCCTCTGCCCTGGCTCCAGGCCCTGCTGACAGTGGTCCCGGGGGTGGAGAGTGACTGTGTGGCTGACTCATGGCAGGTGGGAGAGGTGTGAATGTCAGAGCTGGGCTTCCCCCAGGGCAGACCCCCGTGCATTCAGGCAGCTCCTGGGGGCGCCTCAGGGCTGTGCCAGGCCCCTCTGTGTCCCGCATTGGCAGGCACACACCCGAGCCAGGGTCAGGGCCCCTCCAGAGCAGCCCCGTCCTCCGGCAGCTGCCTGTCCTGCCTCTGCCCATCTCTTGCTGGGGTCCTGGGCTCTTCCCAGTCCAGCTGAGGCCAGTCATCTCTGGCTGCAGGAGTCAGGAGGCTGTAGGTCCTGGAGTGGGAGGAGCCCAGAGAGCCTGCTGGAGGCATCCTTCAAGACCGGAGACTTCCCTGTCCAACCTGACCCTGTGCTCGCTCCGGGGCCTGCAGCCAGCCAGCCCTGTCCAGACAGCCTGCAGCCCAGGGCCTGGGGGAGCTTCCCAGAGTGGGGCGCTGGGAGGACAGAAGGGACCTGGAGAGCAAAAGGCTGGCGTCCTGGAGGAGGGGGACCATGGTGCCCAGGGCAGCATGGGACTCACCCATGGGGGTCCCTCTGCAGGCTCTGGTACCGTGACTTTGAGGGTGGGGCCCAGAGGACAGGCATGAGGAACAAGGGGCAGGGGAGCAGGCGAAGGGCAGGCTTTGTGCCCTTGTCCCCCAAGGCTGCAGCGTGAGCTCAGGCCTCCAGGTGCCGAGACACTGGCCACCACTGAGGGCAGGCAGGGCTCCCTGTGTTGGAGACGCTGTGTTCTATGTTTGAACCTGGCAGGGTGGAAGCCTGTGTTGACTTGCCCACATCTCTGTGGCTTCCCAGTAAGCCTTGGAGGAGGCCCTGCTCCCTATCTCCAGATCAGGACCTCTGGAGCACATGCGAGGGAGTCTGGGTGCAGGTTCTGGCCCCGGGCCCCCAGGCACACTCTCCACCTCCCCCCATTCCGAGCAGCAGCCCTGCAGCCGGGCCAGCAGCTTGTCAAGAGCTGAGGCACCCCCCTGCAGCGAAAGGGCCAGGGGCAGCCAGAGGGTCTAAGGAGGCATCTGTTAGCTCAGGAAGCAGCGTGGGCCCGACGGTTCTCCTCAGAGGAGGCTCAGCTGCAGTCTCCAGTGAGTGGGCGTCCGTCTCCCCCTTTTATTAATAAAGCAGAGTAGTGATGTCACTGGCGCGCTCAGTGAGCCCGCCGCTCCACTGGCCGACATTCCCTAATTAGGAAAATGGAGTCCAGCTGTCCTTGGGAGGCTCCTCAGTGGACGGCACAAGGCCTTGGCTGGCTGCTGTCCACTGGCCTCAGGTGTCTGACCTGCCCCGCCGTCCAGGAAGGGGGCCTGGCCAGGAGGTGTGGTGCCACTTGGCAGTGAGGCTCCGGACACGGTGATGCTGGTGAGGATGGTGGTTAGTGGTGGTTGTGGCAGAGACGACCGGTTGTGGTGCTGGATGAAGACGCTGGTGATGGGGTTGCTGTGGTCTGGATGTTTGCATACGCCCCCCCCCCACCCCAATTTAACTGAAATTCTAACCCCCAAGCTGATGGTGTTGGGAGGCGGGGGCTTTGAGAGGTGATCAGGTGGAGCCTTGAATTGGATTAACGCCCTTAAAAGAGAGACCCCAGAGGGCCCCTCGCCTCTTGGGTCATGTGAGGATGCAGCAAGGTCTGCCGTCCTCAGCCAGGAGGGCTTTCACCAGAACCCAGCCACTCCGGCACCCTGATCTGGGATTTCCAGCTTCCACAATGGTGAGGAATTAATTTCTGCAGCTTGCAAGCCACCCTGTTTGTGGTGCAGTTAGAGCACCTGGATGGAAGAAGGCGGGGATGAAGGTGGTGGGCATGGGGCAACGAGGAATGCACGGTGTCAATGGTGTGGTGGTTGGCGAGATGGTGGTTGTATCGGTGGTGGCGATGTTGAGGATGGCAGGTGATGTGAACTGATCTGTGTCCCTCCCCCATTCGTATGATGAAGCCCCCAGCATGACAGTGTTCAGAGATAGGGCTTTCAGGAGGTAATTGA
Organism: Bubalus bubalis; assembly: GCF_019923935.1. Lineage (NCBI taxonomy): Eukaryota > Metazoa > Chordata > Mammalia > Artiodactyla > Bovidae > Bubalus > Bubalus bubalis. The sequence goes on along the minus strand of NC_059171.1, from coordinate 80,259,545 downwards.
AGTTAGATAATGTCATAAGAGTGGGGCCCTTTTCCAATAGGACTAATGCCTATATCAGAAGAGGATGATGGCTCTCAATTCCCCTTTCTCACAAACCAAGAAAGGGCCTTGTGAGAACACTTCAAGAAGATAGCCATCTACCAGCCAAGAGAACTCTCACTAGAAACCTGATGGACTGACACCCTGATCTTGGACTTGCCAGCCTCCAGAGCTGCGAGAAAGAAAGAAATGTTGTTTAAGCTGCCCAGTCAGTGGTGTTTTGTTACAGGGACCTGAACTGACTCCCACTGGGAATGGTGAGGGTGATGGCGGTGACGGTGATGATGGTGGTGGTGGTAGAGATGGTGATGACGGTGATGGTGCTGCTGGTGGTGGTGCTGGCCATGGAGAGAGTGGAGTGACAGTGAGTACACAACTTACAAGTGGGACACTTGGAATTCAGAGCCTGGACTGTGGGCTGTGGATCTTTTTTTTTTTTTTTGAGAATTTAAAAATTTTTAATACAGTTCAAAGCAGCATACGTGGTTCATTTCAGCTCCTTCACTGCCAAACCTGGGAGCAGGGACTACTTCAGCTTCTCTGCCTTCTCTTTGTTTGTGATGACCCAAGGTGTAAAGGTATCTGCTGCATCAAAATTTCAACTTCACATTATCCTGATTTTTCTTGATCTTGACAGACCTGGCGTCCTTGTGCCAGGCCGTGAGCAGGAAGTCCTTGATTTCCTCAATTTTGCAGGGCATAGTGACAAGCAGGGCGCGCGACTGCAACGTCAAGGGACAAGAAGCAAAGACAGCCTGGGCCATGCATCTTAAATGAATGCCTCCTGCTGAGGGTGGCACCAGGGACCACACGTGGTGGGTAAGCCTGCAGGCCTGTCTGGGATGGCTCTCCAGGAAGCCACCTCCTGCCTCCCCAGGCTCCCTCTCATATTGCCAGGGGAGACACTGAGATGCTGCGGGCTCCTGACATGGCATTTTATGTTTATCTAGGAAAGTCTGCCTGCCCAGTCCAGGGGGCACAGCTCCTCAGACGGTGCTTAGATGGTAGATGGAGGGCCTGCTTCCACCCAGCTCCCCTGGCAGGGGCTGGGGTGGCTGGAGATGGACGGCTCCCCACGCTGCTCCTGCCTGTGGACACGGGCAGTGGGTGCTAAGCTCCTGGGCGGACGAGTCCGCTGTGGTGATGGGCTGGCTCAGATAGGTCCCAGGCTGAGCTGGGTGGGGAGCAGGGCCTGGGAAGGAGGGCCACACTTGGGGGTCCTGACCCTGCAGGGGTGGGGCCGCCGTCTGGCTCCCCAGATCCCCAGGCTCTACCCCAACCCTGAGGGAGCCAAGCCCCTGAGGCACCCCTGTGGGGGCACGTGGGGCCCCAGGACAGCCTGGTTCTGGGGTGGGCGGCACTGTCAGGGCCGAGGGTGGGGAGCTGGTGCAGACCCCCGCCAGGAGGTGGTCTGTTCAGGGCCCTTAGAGGAGTGGCCCTCAGGCCTGCCGCGGGGGCCGGGGGTCTGTGGAAAGGCCCCGCTTCTCAGCTCAGATGGTCTGTATCTGTGGACATGGGGCACTGAGGCTGGAGAGGGTGGGGGCAACCCAGGGCGCTGGACCCTATCCTCACCTTGGGTTGGGGAATGGACAACTGCCCCCAGAGGCCATACCTGGGCCCTCCTGCTCCCCTCCTCTCCAGCCCCCCCAGGGTTCTTCCCCAGCCCCAGCCCAGGCGCCCCCAGGAGGGCTGGCCTCCTTCGAGGTGGACAAGGATGCGCCAACAATGACCACTGTCTGCAGGAGGACTGGGGGGCTGGGGCCAGTGGGTGCCACACAGAGGCGGGGGTGGGGGGAGGTGCGGCGGCCCCAGCAGGGCAGGGAGAGCCTCCACCCGAGACCTGAGGGGTCCTAGGGCTCCCTCCCCTCAGGGAGCACCCTGTCCACAGGGCGGTCATGGGCCGGGGCCAGCACTCGGGTGGGTGGGGACAGGCTTGCTCCCAGAGCCGGTGGGCGGGCGGCACCCAGCCCGGGACAGCTGGCCCAGCCTGGCCTGCGCCCTCAGGCCCTGGCCCCGGGCCCAGCCCCTCTCTCAGGGGCCCGTCCTCTGACGTGCTGCCCAACCCCAGCAGGGCCCTGACCCCCAGGCTGTGTGGCCAGGGAGGGGCAAGTGTGTGTTGAGGAGAACCCATGCAGTGGGGGGAGGGTGGGGGTGCCCGTGATGGTCTGGGCTGTGCACTCCTCGACCATGTTGGTTTATTTCTGACCCTCCCACTGGAGCTCAGCCGGGAAAGGGAGGGAGGGAGCGGGGAGGGGGCGCTGTGCCAGGGCGGCAGGGAGAGCCGAGGGGTCCAGGATCTACCCTGGCCTGTGGGGGTTGGACCGGTATCCCCAGGCCAGGAGGCAGGCATGCTGTGTGCAGGTCACGGGGATCACCAGCCCCTCTCCCGAGTGCCCCGCCTCCCGCTGCTGTGGTCCCCACACCCTGGGGAGCACCTTCAGATCCGCACACAGAACTCAGGACCAAGAACGCGGAACACGGGCCGTGCATCGGCTGTCCTGCCAATCAGCCCCTTACCCTGAACCTCCAAGGGGCCACCTGCCCATCAGCTGAAGAAACTGAGGCTCAGAGGGTGACCGGGTAGCCTGACCCTGCATCTGGCCAGTGGTGGCAGATGGCAGGATGGGGATCGGCCTTGGGGCCAGGAGACTCAGTCATGTGCTCACCAGCTGGTTCCCCAAGCTCATCCCCTACCCTCCCTGCACCTCAAGCTCCCCGTCTGTAAAATGGGTGACAGTGAGCACCCAGCTGTGTTCCAAGGCGCAGGGAGATGCTCGGCACGCACTGAGGCCCTGTCTCCCACACGCCTTCCATGTTGACCCTCTTTCCAGAGAGACCCCCGAACCAGGATGGGGGCCCTGGCAGGTGGACCGCTGTGCAGCGGGTGGGGTCCGCGGCAGAACAGAAGCACAGACCCTTTATTCAGAATTGGTAAGAGCTGCCTGGCAGTGACGCCGGGCACAGGGCCAGAGGGCACAGATGGTGCCCCGGAGACAGAGGCCCAGGGAGGCGCGGCTGAGCCGTGGATGGGCCGGGTGGAGATCGGGGCCAGAGGTCATTGTGGCCGTGACTGGCATCTGAGAGGCCGGCAGCAGACAGGGAGGCACCACACCCCAGGGCGGGGAGTGGGGCGATGCCAGCCTCGTCGGGCAAGGGGCCTGCAGCTGCACCAGGCGTGCAGCTGTGGATCAGGAGCCCAGGAGAGGCCTCGGCCGGACCGGGGGCGTGCACGAGTCGCGCGCGTGGTGCGGGTGGCTTCAAGGGCAGGGGGCTCAGGCCCCAGCCCCAGGGACAGGGAAAGAGAGGCAACAGGGAGAATGGAGGCAGGACCCTGGGTCTCTGCCGGGCTGGCCGCCACCGTTTCCCGCGCACGGGGGCGGAGCTGGGACAGAGCCTGCCTTCCGCCCGCAGGCGGCCGCCTGCACCTGTGTGGGGAAGCTCCCCGCGTCACAGCGAGCTATTCTCAGCCCCGCTCCTTTTATGGCCCCGGAACTGAGTGGTGGAGGCTGGCGCACTGCGCTGGCTCAGAGATGTAAAAGGGAACGCAGAGCACGGCAGAGCAGCGGCCACCACCCCCTCCCTGGCACGGGCGTCTGAAGCACCCGGCTCTGGGGACGTCTCCCTGGGCCGGTTGGCAGCACACCCCGCATCCTGGCTGAGGGCCCAGCCACCTTCAGGGTTTCTGCTGGGCCCCTGGGGGTCCAGGGAGGCGGTGGGGGCCGTGTGCAGCCCGGCTGTGCCGCAGTGGGCAGAGAGGAGGGGGCGGCTGCACGATTCCAATCCCCCAGCCCCCCGCCTGGGAGCCGGCTCTGCTCTCATCCTGACCCTCTAAATGAGCTCTCAGAGCGGCCCTCCCACCTCCCCCGCAACCGTCGCCCTGCTCACTCTCTGGCGTCCCCGCCCCGCAGGACCCCGCTGGGCTACTGGCCCCAGCACGCTTGGGGTGTGGGCACACCGCTGAGCAGGCAGAGTCTCTTCGGGCAGCGAGCAGGGCGTTTTGTCCACTCCATGTGTCCAGAGCAAGCTCAGGGCCTGGCCGTCGGCCAGCAGGAGCACGCCTCGTCCAGAGAGATCAGGAAGCACACGCACTGACACACTGACACACTCTCACACCCTAACGCTCACTCACACACACCTACAAACTGCACAGGTGGGAGGATGCTGCGCTCAGGGGCTCCAACAGGGGCCCGGGGCGGACGAGGCTCATGCACCGGGAACCCGGGGAGCCTTCCTGGAGGTGGTGACTCCGGGCTGGGACGTAGACGCCCCGTGAGCCTGGCTGAGCTTCCGTGCTTAGCTTCTGACACTGGGCAGACCTCCGTCACCTGAACAAGGTGGTGTGGTGGGCAGCTGGCTGGCCGGGGCCTTGTGCGGACCAGCGTGCCCAGCAGCCCAGTGCCCTTCTCCTCCCCACCTGCCACGGCTGTCCACCCCTCAGGGCGCCAAGGATGGCGGGGTCAATGGGGTCAAGGGATCCGCAGGACGCCACCCTGAGACGCCTTGAGGAGTAGTGGGGGTGGGGTGCGGAAAGGGGGTGCCCAGCTCCCGGCCAGGGCGCCTGCCCAGCGGAGGGGACACTTGGCTCCAGCTGCCGTGTGGGGGGTTGGCCAGTGAGCAGCAGGCACAGGGGTGTCCTCGGCCCTGGCCGGTGTTTCTGCCCCACACCTCTGCCTCCTGGCCCCCTTCTCCAGCCCCCAACAGCAAAGCCACACAGCCTTGCTCCCCAGGCCCCACCTGTCCGACTCCCCGCCAGGCACCCTGGACGCCACAGCTGCTCCTTGAAGGGCCTGACCCTCTGAGCGGAGGTGCCGCCAGCTGGCGGCCCAGTGCCAAGGGCAGTGGCCCCATGGGCAGCATGCCTCAGGCCACACCCAGCCCGGTGTCCTCTGGGGACTGTGTCGGGGGTCACGGCAGTGGCCCTATTTCATGGGTGACCTGCACCTCCCCACCACCCCACATTGCTCGGTGCCGGCCAAGCCATGCTACTGAAGTGCCACTTGATTGACTGACTCACCTCAGCCAAGCAGGGCAGCGATGACTGGACCCACTCTGTGGGTGAGGAAACTCAGCCCGGGAGGCGGGTGCTGAGGGGGCCCACCCCCGGTCATGCAGGACGCATACCGTGTTCCTAGCGCCTTGGGGAGCCAGCAGACCATCCCCACGCCCTCTCACCAGCCTGTCCCGGCTCTAGCTTCCCTGCGGAGGGGCCTGGAGCAGCCCTGGACCCTCTCGCTGGGGGCTTTGCCTTCCCTTGTGCAACGGCTGGGGGTGGCAAGGAAAGAGTGTCCCTTAAGGACGGGCCCTGCCCCGCCCTGCCCATGGCCCCTGCTCGGGCCCTGGCCTGGAGGATGCAGGGAGGCCCTGTCAGGCCGGGATCGTCAGGAAAATGCAGAACTTTCCTTGGCGAGGAGGGAGGAGGGTCTGGTGTGTGAGGCTGCCTGTTCCGGGGACAGGACGCAGCACACACCCTGCCAACTGGGAGAGGAGAGGAAGCCCTGGAGGAGGGGCGGGACAGGAAAGAAAATGCTCCCACAGCTCGGGGAGCTCAGCCCCCTTCCCCGGTCTCCACGTGGTCCAGCGCGGCTGCCTACCCCGGCCCGCAGGCTGGGCCCAGCCCCCTGCTCAGGGTCAGTCCTGTCTCAGGTCAGCCCATGCCCAAGCCCCCGGAGCTCCCGCCCTGGCCTCCTGGGCCCTCCCAGAGGCTCTGCTGCAGCAGGCCCCCGCAGGCACGCAGAGCAGAGGGACTCCAGCCGTTCGTTTGCCTTCCGGCTCAGGGCCTCCATGAGATGAGGGAGATCGTCTCCCCAGGCAGGAGACCACCAGCCCCAGCGGCTCTCCCTTTTCTGCACCTCCGTTTCCCAGTGGACGTGCTCCTCCAGGGCTCAGCTTTGCCCCCGTGTCCACGGCCCCCACCCGCTGTCCCGGCCTCTCCGCGGCCCGGCCCCCCGCAGCTGGGCTCGGTACCGTGGCTGGACCAGCTGTGCCCTCCTGGCTGCCTGAGCTCGAGCCCCAGGCCGTGCGGCCGGCTGTCCCCACGGCCTCTGCTCGGCCTCATTGCTGGAGCCCGGGCAGGTGTTCTGGCCCCACCACTGCCCCGGGGACATGGGCGCTCCCCCCAGGGGCCACAGGGAGGGGTTCCAGCCACCTCCCACCTCCCAGATCCCGGAAGTGACGCTCCAACGGAGGCTCGAGGGGGGCGTCCTCGGGTGGGGACCAGGTCAGGCAAGAGGACCAGCACTCGGCCTCGCTGGACCCCAGGCCCTGGCACCATCAGCCCACTTTACAGACGGACAGTCGAGGTTCACGTGGGCAACCGCCAACTGTCTCCCAACCAGAAAGGGAGGGAGAAGGGCCCACTATCTCGCCCGCTCCACAACTCATTGCACACGCACGCTCTGTGCCAGGCTGGCTTCGGGCTCCGTGGCTCAGCTGTGAGGGTGTGGACAGTGTTCTGGGGCCCCCGTCACACCTGGCTCTCGGTTCTGAGTGCCCAGCTGAGCAAGAGGGAAGCAGCAACTGTGGGAGACCTGGGTTCGGACCTGGTTTAGGGCGAGGGGCCGGCAGCAGCGCTGGCCAGGGTGGGCACCGGGACAGCTGGGCCGGGAATGCCAAACGAACGGGCAGGCAGGCGCAGGAGGCAGGAGGAGGCCCCACTGGCTGGCAGGACGGGTGGCGGGCACACGTGGAGGGCGGGCACCTGGACTCCAGGCCAAAGCCGGGCAGGAAGGGCCAGGTGAGAGTGGGTGGCTGACGGCTGCTCCGGGGACGCCGCGGCTTTCCCTCCACAGCCCCCCTCCCCGCCGCAGGAGGCAGTGACCTGGGCCCAGGGGGTCCATGACAGTGAGAGCTCTGCCTGCAGATGCTTGTGCCCACACTGCGGGCTGATGAGAGGCTGCGAGTCTGCAGGGCGGCGGCTGAGGCCCTGCTGGAGAGGCAGGCCAAGCCTGGCTCCCGGAACGCACCCCAGACCCCGGAAGAGGGGCAAGGAGGGAGGCCCGGGCCCAACAGCCTGTCCCACCCCGCCCCACCGAGGAGTGCCCCTGTGCCTGTGGGGCCTGGGCCCAGCTCTGAGGGGTCTGCAGAGGTAGGTGTGCACCCTGGGGACGGAACCTGGTCAACCTGATCATGGAGCAGTCCTGGAAAGGCAGGTGCTTCAGGGAGGTGGGGGTGGCTGGCTGGAGAGGGTGAGGAGACCCGGGGCTGAAACAAGGGTCTCGGCATCAGGAGAGCAGCCCCTGGGGGCTGGGAGCCCTGAGCCCTGGGGGTGGGGTGTTAGAACCCGCAGGGGCTGGAATGGGGGCTGCCCGGACCCTCGCACTGGGCAGACCCAGCCTCCCCTGCTCACCCACCTCCGTCCGGAGCAGGCGAGGCCTCAGGAGCTGCCAGGCCTGAGGAGCAGCCGCCCAGCCGGGCTCTGAGAGCTGGGGGTGGGGGGCTGGGCCCCACTCCGTCCTTGCACACCCCCACTGCCCGCTGCACCCGCCCCTCCTCAGCCTGAGCCGGCCTGCTCTGGGTGGGCTGGAGCTGGAGGCCTTCAGCCTGGAGGACGGGGGATGCCGGGGCAGCCCCCCCAAGCACAGAGCTGGCCAGGCCTCCTCTCCGGAGGCGGCGGAAGAATGGAGCCTGAGGCTGCAGCGCGGGGGTGTGCTGAGGGCTTCTGGGGCGATAATTGGGCAGCGATTAAGTGTTCCTGGAGCAGCGGCTGCGGCCCGTCACCTGTCACAGCGGCCTTGTGAGCGCAGCCTCTGTGCAACGCCCCCCGCGCCAACGGCAGGCCAGGCAGAGGGGCCACCGAGGGCCGGGGTCAAGGCCAGCTCACCTGCCAGGCTGCCCTGAGACCCGCTCTCCTGCCCACAGAGGGGATGCCCACCTCCAGCCTCCTGCCCCAGCCGCCCCACGGCTTGGGGGCCACAGGGCCTCTGTAGACTGAGGCTGACCAGCCATCCCCCACTGGTCACGCTGGTGCTGGCTCTGGCACCCCCGCCACACGCAGGTGTACACACACACACACGTGAGCACACAGGTGCACACACGCAGTCCCTGCCTGGCTGGCTTGCCGCAGGCTTCTCCTGACCAGGACCCTCAGACGTGGTCGCGTGCTCATGGCCCCACTCCGGCGGCGGTGACCAGGCCCGCTCACGCACACAGACATCCTACTGCCTCCGGCCCCGGGATTCCTGTTCTGGCAGTGGCTGGCCCACTCCCCACCCTGCTCCCTCTCTGCTCACCCACTTGCCTTTAATTAGAAATGCCAGGAGCGCGATTCAGGGGGAGTTTCTGCCAGGGAGACATTCCTCCTGGCTAAGGGAGAAAGCTTAGAGTGGGAAAGGAGGTGGCAGCTTGGCTCTGAGGGGTGCTCCCAGGACAGCAGGGGCCTCCGGGGGGGCCCAGAGGGAGGATTGCAGCGTGGGCGCCCGTGTGCCCTCGCGCGTGTGAGCAAGACGCTGGGGGCGGGTGGGCCTGGCATGAGGGGGTAGGTGTGGACAGGGATGACTGGATGGGGGGAGGATGGGCGGGTGGGAGGTATGAGTGTCTATGTGGGGGAGGGGTGAGTGTGCAGTGTGTGTGTGTGAGGGCGCTGGCCACAGGGAAGGCGTCTGGACAGGCAGTGGTGCGTGGCTGCAGGCAGTGTGTGCCACCTGTGCCCGCAGAACTGCAGAGGACCTGGGACCACAGCCATCTGTCTCGGGCATCCAGGGGGACGTCCCTTCCCCACACTGTTGCCAGGGAGGCAGAAGGGACCTCCCTCTGGAGGGAATCTCAGCTTCCGGAGCCCCGTTCCTTATATGGTGCTTTGCTTCTCAGCCTCCAACCGCATCAGGCTGCCAGCGCCCTCCCCCCTCCCCCAACCCCCCACCTCCATCCTCCTAGAAGTCTTGGAGCTTCTGACCAGTTCTGGTTGTGCCCTGAGGGTTCAGGGGCCACACCCTGCAGTGGGAGGCAGGACCCCTCCGTCTCCCCCACCTCCTGCCCCCTGAAAGCAGCCTCCAGGTGTCCCTGGAGGCACCAAGTGAAGAAGTCCTGGCCTCAGCAAAGACCTGGGAGTGGGGTGACAGGCGGTCATGCCCAGCTACTGCCAGCCAGGCACACACACACCCACTCCATGGCCAGGGGAGCCGGGGGAGCCAAGCCCTGGGTGTGTGCCCCTCACACAGGGCGCAGGGCCAGCCCCAGGCCTGGATTCAGGGGCTCCAGGGCAGGGACAGAGGGATCAGGCCACGTCGGGACTCACACCTGACACCTGTGAGTGTGTGTGTGCACGAACATGCCTCAAGGTCTTCAGATCAGGGAAGAGGGTCCGAGTGCCGCGGTGGCGGCTGGGTCTCACCTGTGGCTGAATGTCTTGCAGACCCGGGCTGGGCAAGGTCAGGGCCTGTGCCGGTGGCCCAGGACTTCCTCCCACCCCCACCCCCTAGCCCCCCGCAGGCAGGAGGTGGCAGTCACAGGAGGAGCCAGCCGGGAGGGGCCCGGGAGAGGGGCTTCCTCCTTAGCTCCGGGTGGGGGCCCTGGGGCGCTCACCTGGCCTCCGGCCCCCGCGCTGGCTGAGGGGGCGTCGCGGTCCGTGCCCAGCTCCATCCCTGGGTCCCCGCAGGCTGAATGGGTCGGGGAGGGGGCGGCGCGAGCGAGCGCATTAGTCACCCCGGGCCGCCGGGTGTGCAGGGGGTGGGTCCTCCCTCCACCGGGAGCGCGCGTGGGCGCGGGAAGGCGGGCCGGCAAGCTGGGGGCGCGGGCGGGGAGCCGGCGCCCGGGCCAATCGGAGCCGAGGCTCGGCGACGGGGCCGCCCACGGGCCACGCTGGCGGCATAAAGAGCCGGCGGCCGAGCCCCAGCGCAGAGCTCGGGCGCTGAGTCCTCCCGCTCCGCCGCTGCCACCGCCGCCGCCGCGACCAACCGGGACCGGCCGCTCCTCCGCGGGACCCGCCCGCCGCGCCTCGCAGCTCCGCGCAGCCGGCCCCCAGCAGCCCCTCGTCGTCCCCAAGAGGATTTTGCAGCCTCCCTCTCCCGCCTGTCCGAGCGAGCCCCGTCGCAACCTGCGAGCCGATGGAGTTGGACCACAGGACGACCGGCGGCCTCCACGCCTACCCCGGGCCCCGCAGCGGTCCTGCCGCCAAGCCCAACGTGATCTTGCAGATCGGTAAGTGCCGGGCGGAGATGCTGGAGCACGTGCGGAGGACCCACCGGCACCTGCTCGCTGAAGTGTCCAAGCAGGTGGAGCGGGAGCTGAAGGGGCTGCACCGGTCCGTGGGCAAGCTGGAGAGCAACCTGGATGGGTACGTGCCCACCAGCGACTCGCAGCGCTGGAAGAAGTCCATCAAGGCCTGCCTGAGCCGCTGCCAGGAGACCATCGCCAACCTGGAGCGCTGGGTCAAGCGGGAGATGCACGTGTGGCGGGAGGTCTTCTACCGGCTGGAGAGGTGGGCTGACCGCCTGGAGTCCGGGGGCGGCAAGTACCCGGTGGGCAGCGACCCAGCGCGCCACACCGTCTCCGTGGGCGTCGGGGGTCCCGAGAGCTACAGCCAGGAGGCAGACAACTACGACTACACTGTCAGCCCCTATGCCATTACCCCTCCACCGGCCGCCGGCCAGCTGCCCGGGCAGGAGGAAGTGGAAGCCCAGCAGTACCCGCCCTGGGGGCCGGGGGAGGACGGGCAGCTGAGCCCCGGCGTGGACACACAGGTCTTCGAGGACCCGCGGGAGTTCCTCAGCCACCTGGAGGACTACCTGCGCCAGGTGGGTGGCTCCGAGGAGTACTGGCTGTCTCAGATCCAGAACCACATGAACGGGCCGGCCAAGAAGTGGTGGGAGTTCAAGCAGGGCTCGGTGAAGAACTGGGTGGAGTTCAAGAAGGAGTTCCTGCAGTACAGCGAGGGCACGCTGTCCCGGGAGGCCATCCAGCGGGAGCTGGACCTGCCGCAGAAGCAGGGCGAGCCGCTGGACCAGTTCCTGTGGCGCAAGCGGGACCTGTACCAGACGCTGTATGTGGACGCTGAGGAGGAGGAGATCATCCAGTACGTGGTGGGCACTCTGCAGCCCAAGCTCAAGCGTTTCCTAAGGCCCCCGCTGCCCAAGACCCTGGAGCAGCTCATCCAGAAGGGCATGGAGGTGCAGGATGGCCTGGAGCGGGCGGCCGAGCCCACTGGCCCCCACCCGCCCGCTGAGGAAGAGGCCGAGGCCCTCACGCCCGCCCTCACCAACGAGTCCGTAGCCAGCGACCGGACTCAGCCCGAGTAGAGGGTGCCGGGCCCCGCCTGCCCGCCCGTGGCCCTCGCCTGCCGGGACTTTAGAGTGGCCCGCCCCTGCAGGGGAGCCCTTAGTCTCCTCGTGCAGCCGGACACTCACCTCAGCCTCCTAGCCCGACTCCAACAGACACGCGTGACCCAGATGCGGGCAGTGTCCCCCACACAGCCAAGGGGCTTCCCTTCCTCGCAGACCCAGCCCTCACCCTCCCTGCGTCTGTCTTCCCCGGTGGTGGACTGGCCTGAGTCAGCAACCCCGCCCTCCATACTCTCAGGCCATGACAGTTTCCTCATCCTGCTCAATGCCTGGGCCCTCTGGGCACTCAGAAACCCAGTGTCCAGATGGCACGGGCTGGCGCGCACCCAGCTCAAGGAACACCCCAGAGCAGAAGCTCAGGGGCCACCGGTGCCCCCGGAGCCTGGGCTTCAGAGAAGCTACTTCTGGCAGTCGCCGTGACCGGCTGGCACCCCTGCTGCCTCCCGGGGCAGCTGGCCAGCCTTGGGCAGTGTGGCTCCCTCCCCCTGGAGGAGAGCCCAAGCTCAAGACACAGCAGCAGCAGCCGCCGCCGCAGTGGCAGCAGCAGACCTGGCGATCTGGTGCCTCCTGGCCCCTCAGGTGAGCCCTTGCCGCTTGGCACCACCAGCAGGGGGCACCATAGGGTTGGGAGGGCTCTGGGCGAAGCCCACCCCACCCCAGGCGAGCCCACGGAGGCTCAGAGCCCCTGGCATCCCCATAAATCAGCTGCTGGGATGGGGTTGGGGTGGTGCGGAGGGGAGGGAGGGGGCTGGAGTGGGGAGCAGGGCTGGGGGAGGTTGCTGACCCAGCTCTCACAGGGCCCTGTGTTTTCTCTCCCCGCAGCACCAGTGATTCACGCCAGCCTGGAGAGGGACAGAGCCCCGTGCGATGACTCACCCATGGCAGGCGGCAGGTCCCCTGGGGCCTGAGTCCTCCAGCCGGCTGAGGCAGCAGCCGGCCTCCGGAGCCAGGAGAGTGACGACAGGTACGCAGGGGACCCCGCCCCTGGCTGTCCTCACCAAGGGGCCCCCAGCTCCCCCCAGCCCCTGGCCCCAGGCCCCCAGTCCTCTGGCCTAGCTGAGAAACAGCCCCCCAGGAGCCCAAGGGCTTGCTCTCTGAGAGGTCAGCCCTGCCCCGCCCCGCCCTGGTGGTCCCTGAGTCCCTGACCACCTGTGTCTTCCTTCCTTTCAGGTCTCCAGGCCCCACACAGTGGAGCCTTTGCTGCTGTGCCCGGCACTGTCCCTTCTCCTCTCCCCCTACAAGCTGCCTGCATGAGAGGAGAAGCCTGAGACCAGAGGAGGGGGCCCAGCAGAGAGCTGGTGGTGAAGAGGGGCCAGCGCGAGGGCCAGGGCCTGCCACTATGCCCGCCCCGCTGGCTGCCCACTGCCCGCCTGCCCCCAGGGCCGCCGCCTTCCCGGGCCTGGCCTGGCTCCCACCCCGGAGCCCCTGCCCGTTGCGCGGCCATCCTCTGCCGCCAGAGCTTCCGCCACGGCCACCCCTGCCCGGTGGCCCCAGGCCCAGCCCCAGGAGGCCCGGAAGCCTTTGCCCCTGGGGCTCACTCAGGCTCCCTGCCAGGCCCTGCTGCGGCCTGGCCCGGACCCCCACTGCCCCAGCCACCAACACCCTGGTGCTGGCCGGCCACCTGTGTCTGCAGCCCAAGCAGGCCTGGTTGGGGGCTCCCAGACTCAGGAGACCAGCTCCCGCAGGAAACTCTGCCAGCCCCTCCGTCCTGCGTCCTGCCAGCGCCGCCTCCCGCCCCAGATTTTATTTTTGCATATAAGCCATAACCTGCTCTCCTGGCGCAGGCTACGGGGAGGCCCCAAGGTTCTCAGGGGGGTGTGGTCAAGTCCCCGCCCGCCGTGGATCAAGCCTCGAATGTCAGGCCAGGCCATGTCCACCTTGCCACCTCACCTGAAGACAGACGCTTTTTCTAAGACTTTGTTAATAAAACACTGAAACTTACTAGCGTGTGTGTGCTGCTGTGTCTCTGCCGGCCGGAGGGCACCTGCAGAGGGAGGCCGCTCAGGGTGGCAGGACCCTGGAACCCAGGGGTACGGCTGACCATCTTAGAACACCAGAGCCACTGCCGTTCATGCTGAGTGGACGACAAGGTGTGGGACGTGCTGGGGGAGGGGGCTGGCGGGGGTGCCAGACACGCATCTGCTGCCAGGACTATGCCTGCCCAGAGGCCTGTGGGGCCAGAGGGGATTCTCAGGGTCTGGACCCATGAGAATTGGGAGAGGTCCCTGCTGCGAGAAGACCCTGGTGAGTCCTGGCTGCAGGGTCTTAAGCTTGATCTTTCTGAGCCTCAGGTTGCTCACTCAGGTGTGTCCGACTCTGCGACCCTGTGGACTGCAGCACGCCTGTCTCCCCCATCTTTCGCTATCTCCCAAGGTGGTGATGCTCTCTAGCCATCTCATCCTCTGCCGCCTCCTCCTCCTGCCCTCAATCTTTCCCAGTGTCAGGATCTTTTCCTATGAGTCAGCTCTTCGCATCAGGTGGGCAAAGGATTGGAGATTCAGCTTCAGCATCAGTCTTTCCAGTGAATACTGGAAAGTGAAGAGCCTCACATTCCTGGTCTGCAGACAGAGAAGCCATCACTAAAACCATTATGGGCTTGAGACCTTAGACAGTGTGGACCTTAGACGGTCCACACTGTGCACATAAGCCGTAACACACCTGCCTTCTTGGAGGATGCCAGGTCCTTACAGGAGATGGGCAGGTGGCCTGTGGGTGGGGCGGCTCGAACCCCTCCACCAGGCAGTGTGGGATGAGAAGCAGGCCTGGGGAGGTGGACACGAAGGGGTCTGTGTTGAGGAATCAGCTCACCAGCTGGTGGGACGGCAGGGCCAGCCCCGAGTCTGCAGGGCAGGGGGCTCCTTGGGCATGGGACGTCTCCTCTGGTGAAGGCTCAGCTCTGCTCTTCAGGTCTTTCAACTGATAGACCCCGGCCCACCCAGATAATCTCCCTTGATCTTTAGTTCCAGTCGTCTGATACGGAATGTCTGTCGCACTCATAGCAGACCCTCAGGACCTCTCGGGGGTGAGGGTCTGACGGACCGCCTGGGACAGGCGTTCAGGTACAGGTGTACAGGTACGCCCCAGCCAGGCTGGTGGTAAAAGCCCCCTCCCAGCCTCCCAGCTGCCGTGGTCATCGGCGGGCCCTTGTGGCCTGCCGGGGCCGGCCCTGCCTTCAGAAGGGGCTGCTCTGCTGGGTGGGATGGGAGGCCGGGCGCGGCCGCCCCTGCTGAGAGGACGGCGCCCACGGGGACGCAGGGGCCACCCGGGAAGGCCGGAAGCACACGGGAGCAGCGAGAACCACCCGCTGCCAGGAACACCGTCACCGTGCACGCAGAACCCAGCGGGCGCCCGGTGTGACGCCCTCGGTGAAGTCCGCCTCTTCCCTGTTCTCCTCCTTTATTCCTTTCAAACGCTCAGAGTGCTGACAAGAATGGGGAAGGAAATCGGCAGGAACAGGGGGCTGGGCACCATGGTGATGCCTGAGAGTCAGTCATTTCTCTTGGAGACCTACTCCTGCTCTCATCAGAAGCTGGGTGTTCTGGGCGCTTTTTCCTTTTAATATGAATTTCCTGTCTGTAATTGGATGATTGTAGAACAGGCAAGCTGAACACTCGCAGTAATCTGAGAGGCAGCTCTGTGTCTTTGTGTCCCAAGAAAAGAGGCGGGAGGGCGGAGTGGAGTGGGCTGGCCCTGGCGGGGGAGCCGGACCCCCAGCCGCCCTGGAGAATCCCCCAGCCCAGGCTCCCCGGACAGGGTGCTCCCTGCCCCCACCCCCGCTGTCCTGCCCATCCAGACCCCTCAGGCCCTGGTCTCATCTCCTCCCTCCCTGGCAGGGAAGCTGGAGCTGGGAGGGCAGAGATGGGACCGGGGGCGGGGCTGCCCCAGGGGCCCACCCTGCACACCCAGCTTGGTGGGGGGCTTCTGAGCCGGGTGGGCTGGGGCTCAAGTCCCAGGGCCTCTCTTTCTATAAAATCAAGTCTACCTGCAGAACTGATGTGAGGATGTGAGGGCAGGGTGCCGGCCAGGGTAGGCTCAGCACGTTGGGTGCGGCTGCCCCCAGGCCCAGCCAAGCCTGTGCCCCCAGTGGGCTTTCATGGGCCGGCAGGATAGGTCTTGTTGCCTGTGACTTCGCTGGCTGCCCAGGGGTGTCACAGACTCTCCATGCCCTGAGGTGGGGGGTGCACAGCCAGTAGCTCATCCACCTGAGAACTCCAGAGGGACACCTAACTGCAGGGGGCGGGGGGACAGTGACTCTGGGTCCAAGGCGTGAAGTGCGCTCCAGGCCTGCCCTGATCCGAGGCTCGGGGGTGCAGGGACCCACCCTGGACTTCCTGTCTTCCAGGCCTACCTCCTGGAAGATGCTCAAAGTCATGACTTTCTTGAAGGGATGCTTCTGAGCTCGAGATCCAAGCTGGTTCGGCCACTGGGGCTGCTGCTATAAGCCTGCTCCTCTTCCTGCTGGGGGTCAGAGGACTGTCCACGGAGGACAGTGTGCTTTCTGGCCCCCCTGTCCCCTCGCCTTGGCCACTCATGACCCCTGCTTCTGACCAGTCATCGCCCCCCGGCCCTGGCTGCCCACTGGCCCAAATTATGAGACTCCTCTCATGCCTCTTCCCTTTTTCTGGTTTCCCCCCTGCAAGGGGCCCCCTCAGACCTGCCAGACGGCCTAGGGGCTCTCCCACGCTGCCTGCCGAGCACCCAGCTGGCGTCCCTTCCACAGCAGCTGGGACGGGAGGAATACATCCGCTTGTTTCCTCCAGGAAGGAGGCCGGGCAGCCCAGCACCCAGCCCTCCGCGCCAGGGGGCAGCAGCTGCGGGGGCCTCTCTGGCCTTCCACCCCCACTCCTCTCTGGGACGGCCTCTCCACAGGTGGGGAAACTGAGGCCCAGTAGAAGCGGGGGTTGGCAGTTTCTCCCTACGGCCTCCTCTGCATCTCTGCCAGCCCGGATCAGGCAGCCCTGATCCTGCTGCTCTGGGCCCCTCCGCTGGGTCCCCCTGCCCTGTCACCCTGAACCGGCATCACACTGTCCGTCCACTAGCCATCCTGTCTTCGCCACTCCGGACCCCTGCAGAGGATCCCAGAGCCCCAGGGCTGCCCCCAGGCCACCTCAGGGGCCCCAGGAGAGCAATGTGGGCTAGGTGGAGCCAGACCCCAGGGCTGTGGAGTAGCCGGCAGGGCGGGATTTCTGAAAGTGGGAAGCCGTGGGCAGGGCAGGGGTGCCCTCTCCCAGCCCCCAACCCTGGCTGGCCAGTCTTGCTCTTCTCTCTGCACCCACGTGTCCACCTGGAGCTGAGTCTCTGTCCCCAGCCTGGGCCTTGCACCACCCTGTCTCCACGGGGACCCCAGGAGAGGCCTGGACCACACCGGGCCCTGCCCACCCACGGCAGCTCTCCTGGGCAAGCTGGCTGGGGCTCCATGTCTCCTCCGTAGAGAACGAGTCGTCCCGCCGGCTTCCGGCGTCCTGGATGACCCGTCCCTGAGCGGCAGCCCCCACCACTCCCCGGGAGGCCAGCGTGCCTTCCCCGCTAACTTCGTGTTGCACGCTCAGTTAGCCTGACCAGGCGTCCTCCAGGCTAGAAGGCTAATTTTCCTCCTCCTACTTGTTTTGCTTCTTCCTGGAATTTCAAATAGCTTCTCTCATTCCGATTACCATCACCACATACATGCTTTCCCCTGGGGGTGCTGCTGTATGAGACGCTGGGGCCTGTGTTTGCATTTGGTTTGCTTTGTTCTGGAACCCCCTCCCTGAGTAAAATGGTCTGGAAAGAATAAAATCACTACCGGGAAGGCCCTGAGCCCTGATCTCTAAGCGTCTCCGCAGCTTCTGGGTGAAGCTCCTATTCCAGGCCAGCCTCAGGGCCCCGCAGTGGAAGGTGACGCCCACTTCCCAGCCCCGTTTTCACAGATGCTCCCAACCTCCGTGTCCACTCCTCTCTGCCCGCCCCTCAGCCTCTGCTGCGCTCCCTCCAGCCCTCTGGCCCCTCCCCACCCTGCTGGGCTCGGTCCTTCCAGAATCCCTGAGAAGCGGACCTCCTCCACCTTCCCTCCCCGAGGCCCCCGCCTGCCGCCCGGCTCTCATTAGCTGTTTCCTCCCACCTGGCTCTGCAGCAGGGTGCATCCTCCCGCTGACCCGCTGTCCTTGCAGGAGCCTGGGACCTTGGGCTCGGCCGTGCCTCAGGCACCTCCAAGCACAGCCTCCTCAGCTCAGCCCCAGAGAGGGTCAGGGCTGCATGGTGCCCTTCACTGAGGCCTTCCCCATGTCCTGGCTGAGCCCCAGGCTTGGCCCTGACCTGAGGAAGGAGCACGGGGGCAGCTGGGGCTCAGCTGGAAAGGGTGCATGTGGAGCACACCGGCTCAGGTTCGGGGTGCCCACGGGAACTCTACAAAAAACATGCCAGGCCCAGCTCGGAGCGCCCACAGGAACCCCACACGGAGCACACCAGGCCCGGGCTCAGAGTGCCCACGGGCCTGGAGTCTGGCTTAGAGGCTGTTCCCCAAACGCAGAAGCTTCCTGGGGAGGAAGTGAGCCCCCACCCCGAGGGTCACCAAACGGCTCCAACCCATGGCCTTGGAGGCCCCTCTGACACCATCCTTGCCCGCCTTTCCGACCGTTCCACTGGGAGCCGTGAGGCAGCCCACGGTGCCCCCACCTCCATCCCTTCTGCAGGGAGCTGTCACTTTCTGCCAAACTCTTATTCACCCTCCAGAGCCCTGCTCTCATCGTCCTCTTGCAGAGACCCCCGCCCCCACACCTTGGTATCAGCTCGGCTCCTCCCCATCCCTCCTGGCCCTGGCAGTCGTTGCCTGAGCACGGAGGTCCCCACGCCGCCCTGCAACCGCTCCTCGCCTGCGGGCATGCCAGGGGTCCACCGCCTTGGCAGCCCTGGTCTGGCTCCTGTGCTGGCTCGTCTGGCTTCTCCAGTGCCGGGAGTCTGGGCTGTGAAGGAGGCTATTTTTAGTCTCTGTTATCCCCGTAATTATCTTGTCTCTGTTTTGCCCTGGTGCTCAGTACATTTCTGCTGGAAAATGTTAGTCTGTGTCTCTGCACTCAGGAGAAACGGGGACGAGAGCACCTGCCTTTGGGGAGGGCGTTGGCCGGGTGGTCAGAGACCCTCTGCCACATCGTTCTGTCCACTGTGGGAGGTGTTGGCTAGGGGGGCCTGACCGGAAGTCTTGACGCCTCCCAATAAAGGGGACCAGGCATCCCAGACTATGAGACCCCGGTCCATCCTCGGCCTCAGAAACAGCCCGGGGAGGGAGGGGCACTGGACCCGGCAAGGATCCCCGCCTGGCCTTGCGGGGGCATGAACACTGCTATCCTCTGACCCCTGGTGGAGCAAGCTATGCCTCCTGGAGTCCCGTCCCTGGTGAGAAGGAAACCCGTGTTCCTGCCGGGACCCTGCCCGGGGTTTGCTCCTTTCTGCTCATGCAGGAAAACCCCTTGCCGTGTGGGCTTCCCCACCAAGAACAGATGGGCCGTGGGTGCCTGCACTGCAGGCTGGACCGGGAGTCCACGTCCTTCCTCGGGCTTGAGGTAGATGTCTCAGAAGGAGGCTTCTTAGTCGGGTAGGTGTGGGGGAGGCTGGGGACACTCCTCCAGGGCTCTGGGGCCCGGACGCACCTGGGACTCCAGTTCATGACCCCCTGATCTGACTCCTGAGGTTGTCTGGCGCCCCTGGCACCCTCCTTGGCTCCCTTGGCAGGTCTTCAAGGCCCTTTGGGTGCCCCTCCACACCCCCGACCCCTGCAGCCCACACTGGAGGCTGACATGCTGCCTCGCCCTCCGCCTGGCCACCACCTCTTACAGCTGCTCCCCGCAGACCCAATCCTCCCTCCTCTGCAGGCTGCCTCCTGGGCAGCCTCCTCCCAATCCTCACTCCCATCCAGGGGTGCTAGAGCTCAAGTCACCCCAGACGAGCCACCCACACCTCAGCCCTGTTCCAGTCCTGGCCCTCCGCTGGACAGCAGAATCCCCCTCCCCCAGGACACTCCTCCCACACACCGGGCCTGGCCACCCTCATGACAGACTCAGGGATGCTGCGTGGGCCTGTCCTCTGCTGGCAGAGCCATTCTGCGGCCAGCGCTGGCCAGTGCATTTGTGTGAGGGATGGGCAGCAGTGTCTTCAGCCCAGGGCTGGGCTGCCCTTCAAGGTTATTTCTCCCTGAATGCTCATTTTTGTAAGTTGTTGTTCTTGATCGAGTGTTTCTCTGCATTGCCACTCTCTCCCCTCCCTCACCATCTATGTGTTGCTATGGGAACCAGGCTGTGGTACCCACAGCATCCTTGATGGATGGGTTTTAGGGGCACCTGTATGTGTGTGTGTGAGATATGGTGGGTGAGGCTTGAGAGAGGCCCCTGGGATTTCAAGATCAGGATGGGAAGTCCAGGGACGGGGAGGGGTTATTAGAAACCACCTTCTGACTTTTCCAGTGTCCCCACCAAGGGCACCCCGCTGTCGCTGCCACTCTCCCTTTCCCCGCAATCCCCTTCTGGATGTCACTGCCCTGGTCCCGGGTGACGTCAGCCTGGCCCTCACTGTCTGGGAAGGCCACGGCAGCCCTCGCCCTGCGCCCACGCCCTTGCAGAGGTCCCTCCCCGCACACCTCACCTTGGGCCTTGGGGTGGGTGGTGCTGGCTGATTCAGCCCTTTCCCTTTCCTGGCTTTGCGATGGTCCTGGCCCTGTGTTCCCTGCAGTACATGAGGTGACTGCAGCTGCAGGCCATGGTCACGGTCAGGTTCAGTGCCCAGTGCTGGGACGCTGGCCTGGTTCCTCATGGACGCACTCAGGACCTGTGCCCCGGGGCCCCTTGGCTCCCCTCCTCCCTCCTGGCGTCCCATGGCAGCCCTGGGGGTGGGGGCGGGGCGGGAACTTTGTCAAATTGCCGAAGCCCTCCAGGCTGACTCTGGATGCCAGGGAAGTGAGGGGGAGGGGCTCCCAGCCAGGATGGCGAGGCGGGAGGCACCGGCTTGGCGGGGGTGGGGGGAGGCCTGCAGGGCTGACAGCAGCCCCACCTGTCATGCAGCCTCCCCCCACCTGGGAGCTCGTGCCTGGAGTCCCGATGCTGCGTGGGTGGGAGAGGGCAGCCGGCGGTGGGGGCGGCCTGCCTCCCGGCGCCCCGCACCCTGGGCCAGCGGGCAGGTGATGGGGAGGGGCTGCAGGCCTCAGGGCTGGCGGGGTTGGGAGGAAGATTGCAGAGCCAGGCAGTGGCCGGGGTCTCGTCCCAGGGCCCCAGGGCAGGGCAGTGCCTCCCTATCCACCCTCAGCCATGTCCCCCCACAGCTCTGCACACTGACAGGGGGTGGTCCCAATCGCACCTGCCTGGACGCTGGAATACACCCCACACCGAGTATTTTGGATATATTGAGTTAAATAAAATGTAATTAAAATGAATCAATCTATTTTTTTGTGAGATTACTAGAAAGTTTTCAGTCCTATTTTCGGCCCTCTCTGTCTCTGTTGCTTGGCGCTGTCCGCCTTGCCCAGAGCCCGCGGGATGAGGGCCACCACTGGGGCTGAGCTTCCCTCCAAAGCGGGGGGTGGGTGAGGGGCAGGCCACTCGGGGAGGCCTCAGGGCCATGGGGGTGCCTGGTGAGCTGGTCCCAGTCACCCTGGGGGAAGGCTGAGTACCTGGGGCCCCTGGAGTTCCGGCTTCCCCTCCTATCAACCTGGGGGCCCCAGAGGGCTTGCGCTCTGGGAAAGGTGCTGCCCAGCCTCCAAGGCGGCCACAGTCTCAGTGGTGGTGCCCTTCTGGAGCCTGAGGCCCTGCCCTGAGGACACCTTGGGGCCTGCCTGCAGCCAGGCCATGCCCTCTCCTGGCTCGTAGCACCTGAGGCCAGCTCCACGCCGCCCAGCAGGGGCATCCCTCCCAGACCCTGATGGGGTGTGGGGCTGGAGGGGAGCCTGGTGCCCAGTGAAGCCCTCCTGCCCTCTGGATTCTGACCGGCCTCCCTGGTGGCCCCTCCCCACTCAGGGCTCTGCTCTCCCAGGGGTCAGTTTCCCCACCCCGGGGGGGTCCCAGCCATGGGGAGGCGTTTCTGGCCCCAAACTTCCGGGGTCTCTCGTCATGAGATTTCAGCCCCAGAGTCTGGGTTCAAGACAGGTCCCGAGGCTCGTGAGGCTGGCCCCACAGGACACGTTTAGGCAGAAGGGCAGCATTTGGGAGGCGGTCTGCCTCTGCCCTCCACAGGGAGGAAACCCCACGACCCCGTGCCTCTGGCCTGGGCCCTCTGATGGACAGTCCCGGTCGGCCTCTCTCCTGGGGCCCCTCTTGCCCCAGGCCTTCTCCTGGAGGGCCAGGAGGGGAGCCTGTAGGTTTGGCCTGGATGATGACCCCTTGGTCCAACAGGAGGGATCCAACTGGAAGACCGGGTCCTGGTAGGGATCTCTGGGCCCAGCCCAAACAGGGGACCCTTGCTCATGGCCTCCTGCGCCTGGGGCCTTGGACTCCAGGCCTGCTGTGGGGGCTCTGCCTCCTGTCCTGTGGGGTACTTCCTGGTCCAGACGTCTGCCTCCAAAATGCCAGCTGTTCAGAGAACCTGGCCTTGGCTACCGTGTCCCTGTGCCCATGGCCCAGCCCCGCCCTCCCTCTGCAGGGACTGGAGAGGGCGGCCCTCTGCCCCGGGTGGCTCTGTCTTCCCTTGACCTGGAGCTGCTTATGATTCAGTGGCTGTAGGAGACCACTGTCATGTGGATGGCCCCCGTCCTCGGGAGGCACGGGACTTCTGCTGCGTCTCTGTGTCAGTTCATCTCAGATTATCTTCCTCTCCGTTTCTGTGCATTCCCTGGATTTACCTCTGAACTGGTCGAAACGTTTTCCTGGGTACCTCCTTGGCGAGGGAAATAATGACTCTGACATGTGTGCATTTCACTGTTGGGCAGAGAACCGAGGCCGTGCGCCCTCCGCCCCACCCGGGCACCCTGTTTACCAGGGAGTGGCACCCAGATAGTGAGCCACAGGGCCAGCTACGGAGACCCCAGCGGCCAGCTTTAGACCGGAAACCTGGTGGGGCTCTCTCCAGCGGGCGGGGGTCCAGGTGGACGGCCCCCTTCTCCATCTGATTTCCTATGCCTTGCTTCTCCTCTCCCCAGCTTGGCCTGAATGCTACCTTTTCCTACGAGGCTTCTGTCGGCCGGCCTGTGTGGGGACCCACTGGGACCTACAGGTGGAAGCGGGGAGGCAAGAACAGGCTGGCCCTCTGGTCCGTCCTCAGGGTGGGCGCCCTCAGCCAGCAGCACGACTGCAGGCGAGCGGGCTCTGTGGGCCGTAGCTGATTCGGCCTGTCCCGGGACTGGAAGGCTGGCTGTACCTGCAGGTGGTGGTGGGGTGGGGGGTTGGGGTGGGGGGCAGGCTGTCCTGGGCTGTTTGACAGCTAGACCCGGAGCTTCTCAAGACAGAGTCCCTACTTCATTGTGCTGGGCGGGGGCCGGGGGCTGGGGCACCCCAGCACCTGGCCTGTGCTGGGCACTCATTTGACATATATCAAGTGAAGGGAGAGAGGGAGACAGCAGCGGATGAGGGGAAAGCCTTCTCCAGAACCAACCTCATTCTGGCCAGGTGGCTCCCCTGCGCAGACCTCGCCTCATCCTCCCGGCCCGGGACTGGGGCTTGGCGTGGCTCCTGTGAGGCCCCAGGCACCCATGCCCCAGGGCTCTGCCCAGGGCTCTGCTCCAAGCCCTGCAACCTGGGCTCGGCCTGCTCCTTCCTCGTCCCAAACGCCACCATCCGGGACCCTGTTCCCCATTTATCCAACCCAAGGACGGGGCTGCGTCTTGCCCAGCTGTTCCCTCCCTCCTTCCCTGCTCCAAAACCTGGTGTGGAGCGGGGCTGCGCTCCTCTTCTGGCTTCCTGTTTCTATCCTATTTCTCTCTCTGGCATTTTGGGGCCCTGGCTGTCCCGGGACTCAGTTAATCTTCATCACGCCCGTATGTGGCAGCTGCTGTTTTACAGGTGGGGGAACAGAGGCCCAGACTGATTCAGTGACCTGCCCAAGGCAACACAGCACACTGCGGGGCTCGCAGCAGGGGCGCCCGTGGCACTGGCCCCCGTCAGGCTGGCCACAGGAGGAGCAACCTGGGCCTGGGGCCACCGGCCGTGAGCGCCTTGCTGTCCCCACTCCCCCGCCCCATGCCCCTTCCCGGCACACACCGGAGTGTCCCTGCCAGCGCAGCCTCTCCTCCCAGCCCCACTCCTGCCCTTGGGCGTCTGGGACGAGAGTCAGGAAGAAAGGGGTGGGAAGGAGGGAGACAGCAGGAGGTGCGTGGGGTGGGGAGGCGCTTCTTCTTGGGGGGCTCTGAGGAGACAGACGCAGGAGCAGCTGGGGTTGGTGCGGGTAGGAGCCAAGCGGGAGGAAGCCTGCTAGGAGCGCAGCCTGAGAAGTGGCAGGGTCCAGGAGCCTGGTGGGGCCCCTGGACACCTCATGTTCTCTGCTGGCCTTGGCCACATGGATGCCCAGAAGGACCTCGGAACAGAAAGACTCAAGGGGGCCTGGAAGCTCCTGTCTGGTCTGACCTCGGCCTCGCCTCCCGCTGGCTGGCCTCCCCGGTCCAGCTGGCCCTTGGTTGGACCATGTTACCTTCCTCAAACCCAAGCCCTCTCCCAGACACCCCCTCCCACCTCCGGACTGGCCTTTGCCCCTCTCTCACTTGCCCTGAGACTTGGGGTTCCCCGCTCCCCACCTCTGTGCGCCAGCCCCTCCGCTGAGACACCTCTTCTTTGCTCCATGTCTGGCAAACTCCTATCTATGCATCAAGCCCCAGCTCCTATGCCCCTTCCTATGCAAGGCCTGACCCGAATACCCCAGGCAGAAATGGACTGTTGCCACTAGGCACCTGTCTTTTTGAATGGCTGTCGTTTGTGAGTCTGTCTGCCTACCAGGCTATGAGCCCCTAGGGGCACAGACTGCCTTGTTATTCAGTCACTTAGTCATGCCCGACTGTCTGCGACCCCATGGACTGCAGCACGCCAGGCTCCCCTGTCCTTCACCATCTCCCGAAGTCTGCTCGTGTCCATTGAGTCAGCGATGCCATCCAGCTGTCTCGGTCACATCTTTCTCGTCCTTTCTCAAGCCAATGGGGGACAGTACATTCTGGGTGCTTGGTTATCATATGCTGAATAAATGAATGAGTCAGATGGAGACAGCCTGTCATGGGGAGGGGGGGCGTGGGCTGCACAGGATTCAGAAGAGTCCGCGTCGTTCCATCCTGTCTTCCCACCAAGACAGGCTCCAGCTGAAACTCAAGTTCCGTACAGCCTCCACCATCCTGCCTGGCCCCGGGCCCCTCCCCACGTGACTGTGGGCAGCAGGGAGCCAGGGGATCACGTAGGGCTGCGTGAGCCTTGGGCAGAGCCGGCGCTTCGAGAGGGGCTCCTCATGGACCCCCAGGAGCCCGGCCCCTGTGCTCCACAGCAGTCGTCTCGAGGTCTACCTGCCTGGCTCCGGGTTTTCCAGCTCTGGGACTGATAGGTGCACACCCAGGGGTCAGAGCCGGGTCCAGGGAGCGCCGCACAGGGCGGGCGGAAGCCCCCTCTGCCGCTGCACCCTTCAGTCTGCCTTCGCCCCTCCTCTGGCTTGCCGCAACACAGGGAGGGGTGCCCCAGGGGGGAGCTGCTTCCTTGGGACAGTCGGGCCACCCCAGCTTCACTCTCACAGGGGTGCCAGTGCCTCCCGCCTGGGTCACTCACGAGTGCTTGAACTCAGGCAGTCACAGTGGGGCCTGTCCCCTCCTCAGCCTACGTGTCCCACTGCTGATGTGTCCATCCCTGGATTCTGCCAGTACAGCCTGCATACTACCTACCCGCTCCACCCCGAGCCCCTCTGCCCAGCAGTTCTCCCTGCCCCCCATCTAGCCCCACCCTCTGCCTCCGCCCTCTGGCCACTCCCATAGCCCCTCTCACACCATTTCCCCAAGAACACCCAGGGTCCTCTGTCCCTCTGCTGCCTGCCCCTGAAGCCCTCCCAGGCTGCGCCAGCCCCATGGCTTGCCTATACCTCTGGATCCTCCATCCCTGGTCCCCACACCACAGCACACTGGCAATGCCACAGGTAGTGAGCTCTCCTTTCAGCCCTGGTCACCCTGTAACGTCTGACCCTGATGGTGATGGATCTGGCCCCCTCCACCCCAAGGTCCCTGAGCCTCCATTTCCCACCCCTCAAGCCTCTGCATCCCAGCCCACCTCCCTGCCCCCGGGACCCCTCTCTACAGGCTGGTCGGGGGCATGGGGCAGAGCTGCCTGGGGGAGGGCAGATGTGGCCTTCTCCCCGGCCTGGAGCAGGAGGGGGCCCTTCCGAAGGGATGGCTGGGCAGGGGTCACTTCCTAACTCTCCTCCAGGAAGGGTTGTGTTGCTTCTGTCCCAGTGACCCTTGTGCTCAGCATTAAGGGTGCCTCCCTTGATGGGGAACCCTGGCTCTGATCCAGCCCCTGGGGACCTTGCTTTGTCCTAGAAGGGGCTGTCCCCACCCCCACCTGCCATCGCGCCCAGAGCTTAAAAACAGAGGCTTCGGTGCCCACGTATCATCCGGGCCCTCGGCTCAGCCCCTCCCCCAGTGGCCTTGTCGCCATGGAAATGGCACCAGCCTCCAGGAGCCCCCAGGATGGAGGCGCTGATTCAGATCTGGGGTCTCTGAGGACCATGTGTCCTCCAGGGTCAGTCCCCCCAGTGTGGCCGGGGGCTCAGCGCTACCCCATGGGGCCTGAGGGCTATCAGGGTCCTTACAAGCCCCCGTGACACATCTGCAGGGCTCGTTCTGGTACTTCGTCCAGTAGCAAATGGTTCTGATGAAAGTCTGAAGGGTTCGCAGGGACAGCAAGACTCCTGTGTGTCCCTTCAGCCCTAGAGCCTGGGCTGGGCTCCATCAGGGTCATCTGCCCCCCAAATAAGCACAGAGGTCAGAGGCCTCGCGGGCCCTGGTTGGGAGCAGTGGGCACGAGTGGAGAGAGTGGACAGAGGACATGGCCCACCCCCAGGCCTGCAGCCTTCCGCTCTCGGGGAGCCGCGTACTGGGGGCTGGTCCTATAGCCCAGCTCTCTGGGTTGGGAGACTGGCCCACAGATTGAGGTCTGGGGCCAGCTGCACACAAGTCCCTCCTCTCCCCGCAAGCCGCGGGACCCACCTCTCCAGGGTGCTGTTGGCTTGGGGGCACACGGTAGAAACCCCCCAACTGACCACCCTGTGGGTTACCCCCGAGTTCCTCAGGGCTCTTGGGGGCGCCTGCAGGACTCCAAGGGCCCGGGGCACTCTTCCCGCTGCTCTTATTCACACCCTGCCTTCCCCAGCCTCGAGCCACCTTCAGGCCCACCCAGCCCAGCGCTCTGCCCGTGGGTGGGTGGGGTGCCTGGCTCTGAGCTTCCCTCAACCCCAAGAATCGGAGCCACGCTGCAGGGCAGCAATTCCCTCCAAAGCCTCCCAGATGCCCCCTGGAAGCCTGTGACGCCCTTTCTGACTGGGCAGAGGACCCCCGGGGGAGCAAGCCCCTTAGACTGTCGCAGCAGACCCTGTTGCGGAGCTGCCCTGTCCTGGGGTGCGGGGCGGGGAGGGGGCTTCCTCCAGTCTTCCAACCTCTGAAGGGGCTGGAGACACAGGCAGGGGGAACAGGCTGCTCCCAGAGGCCCCGGCCATGCCCCGGAGGCAGCAGTTGGTGTGGCCACACCCCCAGCTGCCCTCCTGGTGAGACCGGTGGAGACGCCACTAGTCTTGCGAGAGGGCCTGAGCCAGGCCTGGACGGGTTCCTGCTCTCTTGGGGGCTGAGAACCAAGGCCGAGGGTTGGGGAGGCAAGGGAGGGAAGCACGTTCTGGAAGGACCCAGCGAGCCCAAACCCACGGAATGAGTGCTGTTGGGCAGCATCCAGTGCCGGCAATGGGGATGGGCGCCCAGTCCTGTCTGCAGCCGTGAGAGAGGGCACAGGGCTCCAGGAAGAGGAACCCGGGGGTGGCAGGGCCTGCCTGGGGCCGCCACCGTCTCCAGGACCTGTCCGTGTCTGGATCAGGTCCTCCTGGTCCCCAGAGAAGCAAACTCAGGGCCATAGAAGTCCCCTAACTGCCACAGACAGCGGTTGGAGGACGGAATTCTTACGTGGGGTGGCTGTTGAGAAAGTAGGAACCGTGGCTTTGGGAGCCCTGGGACAGGACTGGACTCACAGAGGGATCTCTCAGGAGGTACCCCCCACCCCACGCCAGCCCTACCCGTCCCCTTTGGGGCTCCCAGCATTGCTGGGTCCCCACCACCTGCTGTCCTTTGGGCTGTTTTGCTCAGAGAGTGACGCCCGCCTGCCAGCAGGGGTGATGCCAGAGTGACCCCACATTGGCTGTCCTCGGTGGGCCCTCCAGACCTCTGGATAACCTGGAGGCCCTGTACGCACTGCTCCTGCCCGGGGCCGCTGGGTCCTGTGGTCATGTGGCTGGGCTCTGTCCCCATCCTGTGAATTCATAAAGTCCTCAAGCCCTTAGAGAACACATTCCCACTGCTCTGCCAGCCACCAGCAGGCGGAAGTCTGGACCACGTGCACCCAGGCTGCCCTGCAGGGTCCTGAGCACCGTGGGCACCGCCTCTGTCCCTCAGACGTCCACAGGGTGGGCAGCGAGTTTGTCCCCAGCCAGAGCAGCTGGTGCACTGCCCTCTCCAACCTCTCCGCCCACACCAGCCCCTTCCCAGCCAGCCCCCTCCCAGCCAGCCCCCATCGAGGCCTGAGGCCTGAGTCCTCCGTCGTGTTCTCAGGGTGCTCCACGAGGTCAAGCCTCTGGACCCACAGAGCTGGCCAGAGCCCTTGTGCCAACTCCCTCCTCCAGTGGTAGTGTCCACTGACTTGTCTTTTTCTTTTATTCTTAAACCTCATGTCACCTTTGGTTTTAAATAAGCAATCTTTTTTTTTTCATAAGGGTAATCATTCTCATTGCAGACAAGTCGGAATTTGAAAAGAGTACAGGAAAAACACCCAAACCCCAGCACCCAGAGGTAATGGTTAATTTTAAATTAGAATCATACGGCTTTTTCATTGCACGTGGGACCCTGAGCAATTTCCCGCGTCATTAAATCATCTTCAGAAAGATGATTTTTAATCACTGCCTGTTCTTCCTGTGTTTTTGAACATGTGTGGCTATTTTAACTGGGAGAAGATACCTTGAGTAGAGAATTTGCTATGCATTTCTCATTCATTCCATTGATTAAACTCCCAGAAATGGGATCCTCCGTGTGCTCCTGGGGGTCTTATCAGAGACTCCCCTCTTGGGGGCTGTCATCAATGTTTTAAGTGATCTCTCCATGTAACTATCAGCTTCTGGATGCGATTCCATTGGCTGCCAGGAGCTCATATCTGAGGAGCTCATATCTGAGGACTCCAGGGTGGAGTCCTCCCCGCACCCTGCGTGTCTGGGGAGGCTCTTCCCTTCTAGGAACCTAAAGCTTCAGAGAGGCAGATTGAAGGCAGATCCTAACGGAGGAGAAAGGGAGGCCCAGGCTTGGAGATGGGAGGGCAGAGGGGTGAGGGAGTAGGGAACTCAGGGCAGCGGGCAGGAGTGCCCCAGGCAGCAGCGCCCTCGTGCAAAGGCGGGTGGCAGTGCAGTGGCGGGGCCAGGAACTGAAGGGGAGGCCTTTGCGGCCCTCTGGGGAAGGGCGCTGGGGGCCTGCAGTGGACCAGGCGGCAAGAGCGGGGTGATCCTGCCCTCTGGCCAAATTATCCTCTCTGGGGCCAGTTACCCTGGGCCCTCCAGCTTTACCTCCTTGGGTGCACTGTCCCATTTGCTGACTTTGGTCTGGTCTTACCTCCCCAGAAGGCCTCCAGACTCTCTCCCGCTGTCACTTCCAACAGCCTGGTCCCAGGACTACCCCAGGTGTGGAAGGGACCACAGTGACCTTTCCATCCTCTGTGAAAGTGGTTTGGGGGACCAGCTTGCAGATGAGAGGTTCAACCATCAGGAGAAAACTGTCTCCTCTAAACAGAGCAATAGCCCCCCCAACCCAGCCAAAGCCAGTGGCCGGTGTGCTGGTCAGGAGGGTCTTTGTGCAGCAAGTGTTTCTGCAGGGGGAGGGGGGCTGAGGGGGACCACTAAGGGTCGCAGGAGAGCGGTGACTGCTGGCCCACCGAGGGGAGCCCTGAGGCGCAGGGGAGCGGGGACAGGGCCTGGCCCGTGGGGGGCCCAGGGGAGTGACCCGTGAGGGGCCAGGAGGGCCGGGACTGGAAGGGCTGGTCAGGTGTAGTTCAGGGCCGGGGGCTGGGATGGAGGGTGGGCTGGAGCGGGGAGAGGTGGGAGGCGGAGGAGACCCTGAGGCTGGCAGGAGGAGGTCCTGAGCCGCAGGCCAGGTGCGGCAAACTGCAGGCCCTGAGAATCGGGATGACCTGCACCCATTCCGGGGGCTGGGTGGGGGGTTGGGGGGCTGGACGCCAAGCGTTCTGCTGGGAGTCCAGTTGCAGCACCCGCCTTTGTGATCAGGGAGGGGGTTGGGTTGTGGACTGTGGGAAAACACTGAGCCTCCCCCACACTCGCCCCTGCTGCAGGGACCGAGCTGGTGGGAGGCTGGGGAGATGCAGTGACAGGAGAGGGGTCGGGGGGGCCAGAGCTGGAGGTCAGGCCACGAATAGTGGAGGGGCATCAGGGCGTGCGTGAGGGCTGGGCGCCTGGGGACAGAGGAGCCAGGGACAGTTTCTAGGAGTACTTAGGAATGAGGCTGGAGGCGAAGGGAGCAGGAGCCCCGTCGCGGTGCTGGTCACCGAGGTCCCGCCTCCCAGGGAGGGGCTGCACAGTCCGAGAAGGAACACCTGCCCACTCTGCAGCCGCTGCCTGGGTCCAGGCCAGTGGAGGCCCGGTGGGACCTCCAGGAGGCCACGAGCCAAGGTGGCAGCCTGTGGTTAGAGATGGAGGCTCGTCAGAAACGCAGATTCTGCTGTCCCAGTGCCTACAGGCCCCTGCCGCTCCGCATGCTGGACGCCACTGGAAGTGCAGGCGGGGATGGAGTCCCCGGGGCACCCCAGGGCTGCCCCAGGGTCGCCACTGCCTCCCAGAGCGTGTGGCCTGCCCACCTAGGCCCAGATAAGGGGGTCACGGTCTGGTGGTGGCCGGGCTGGGCGCAGTGTACCCCAGGAAAGTCCCGCTGAGCTCCTGCGGCCTATCCTCATGGCCCCGCACGCCTGGCTGCCCCTGTGGGGGCCGCACCTGTGCTGTGCATGTAAGGACGGTGGGCAGGTGGTCCCTGCCATATGGACTCTGCATTTGAATCACAGAGCCCCTGGGGTGGGGAGCCTGGTGGGTAGGCTGGGGTCCAGGGGCCCTGGAAGACCGGTAGTGTCGGGGGGGACCTCAAATATTGGCCCAAGTTAGGAACCGGCCCCTCCTCTTCCCCAGGTCCCGTGGAGGCCTTGGAGCTGCTGACAGGGTGTGGGGGGCCTGGCCTGGTCTGGAGTAGCTGACAGAGGAGGGGCTGGCCGCGCTGGCCCTGCTCCTGCAGGTGTGAGAGAGGCTGCCCTCTGCCCTCTCAGGACCCACCCTCCTGGAGTGCCACGCGCCATGGTAGCCGCACCCAGCGACGGCTTCCACTGCCCCTCCTGGCGGTCCAACCGCCTCTCGCCTGAGGCGCAAGAGCTGGACGTAGGTGAGCAGGGCTGAGTGGGACCTCGGGAGGCCTGCTGAGCTGTCCCTCCTGGGCCTTGGTTCCCGTCACCACGGCCAAGTGTCAGCCCCACACACACCCTCCCCTCTGGGGTTCCCTCCTGACACTGTGTGGGTGAGCAGCAGACAGAAACTTCCTGAAGGGCTTCGGCAGTCTACCAGGGGCCAGAGCCGGCCCATGGAGCCTCACCCAGCACCTTGCTCTCCCCGTCTCCCGAGGCCGCCCGGGCTCTGTGCTGCCCTTCCTGGGGTCCTGGGGTCTCGCACCTTCGACGGAGGCAGAGGGTGGAGTCACCCCTCGCCGTTGCCCCTCAGGGTCTGGGGACGCAGTGCCAGCCTGAGGACCAAATGAACACAGTCGTTTTGTGTTAGTTTGGGGTTCCGGTGCCTGGCGGGCACAGATCCTCAGCAAGCGTTCAGTGGGCGAGTCAGCGAGTGAGCTGGTGGGCAGCGGGCAGCTTCCCCTTGCTGGTCAGAGCCAGCAGTTCACCCCCCGCCCCACGACAGGCACACTCACTGAGACGGGCCCCGGCTGGGGGCCGCAGCTGGGGGCTTCTCAGAGCAGGCTGGGGAAGGTGGGGGCCTGCAGAAGGCCCGGGACATGGGCACCGCGGGGCCCACGCTGCGCATGACCACCTGACCCGAGCACCCAACCTGTTTCATTCCCCATGAACACTGGCTTCGCAGCCTTCTGGTTTTTTCTGCTGGAAGAAGTATTGATTATCTGTGAAAGTGGGCCATTTGGAAACCCGTCCTCACCACTATCACAAAGACTTCTTTTGCTCATGAGAGAGGACTCCTGTCTCTGAGTGGTCTGAACATGCTTTTTATTTGCACTTGAGAAGAGTTGCTCGATCACCTTTCAGAGGACAAATTGCCGCCTCCCCCACCCCTGCAGCACGAGGGCGTCTTTCTCCACGCTCTGGTTGTCTTTGTCTTGATGATGAGAAAGACCCTCTTCCCTGGTTTCTGTCTGCGGTCCTTTTATCACTGGTGAGGGGCTGGGGCTGCCTTGTGCTTCATTTATTGGCCAGCAGGCTTTCTTCCGGAAGCCCCGGCTCCATCCCCTATGTCTGTATTCCAAACAATGGTGCAAATCCTTACCTGACTGACAGGTGTATGGAGAGTAACCTTGGTTACAGAGGTCACGAGTGTGTTTTCAGGGTTTACCAGTGGGTTGTGATGCTGCCCGGGGCCCGCGTCCATGTCGCTGACTCTGAAAGCCCCCCTCTGGCTTCTGCCTTTGCGCTGTGTGTAGAAAGCCTTCTCCCATCCCAGGATTCAGAGGCCCTAACCCCTGTTTCTGCTGTATGTTGATGGTTGTAGTTTGGAGACGCAGCTATTGGGACGGGCTGCCCTTTCCTCGGGCGGGCGCAAGGAGCAGGGTCAGGGTCCAAGTTAGGTTTCGACCCCGCGTGGTTAGCGCTCGTCGCCCCCACGTCCCCTGTCGGGGGCTGCGCTGTGGGCCCCTCTCCGGGCCGGGCCCTGGTTCTTCCCCCGCCTCCAGGTGGAGTCAGCCCCGGGGGAGGCGTCTGCCCTCGGCGGGGCCTTCAGCGCCTCCTGGCTGTGTTCCCGCATCTGTCCTGCGGGTGCCTCGTGCACCAGGCGGTTGCGCTGCGGTGACTGCGGGACCCAGACGGGGCAGAAGCCCCGAGGCCTGCGCTCCTCGGCGTCCCGCACCACTGCCTCTCTGTGTCTCCGTGCTCTGCAGACCACTCAGGCAGGGTGGTGGCGGAGAAGCCCCTGCACAGCAGCCCACCCTGGGAGGAGGCCGTCGTCAGCAAGATCAGGACCATGTCAGTCTCGGAGAGGTGCCTCATGCTGGAGTCCATCCTCTGCTGCCTCCAGCAGCACAGCCAGGTGAGCGCTGAGCGCCACCCTCTGCCCCGGGGGCTCCCTCTCCACCCTCTGCCCCGGGGGCTCCCTCTCCATCCTCTGCCCGGGGTGGGGGCTCCCTCTCCACCCTCTGCCCGGGGTGGGGGCTCCCTCTCCACCCTCTGCCCGGGGGGCTCCCTCTCCACCCTCTGCCCCGGGGGCTCCCTCTCCACCCTCTGCCCTGGGGGGCTCCCTCTCCACCCTCTGCCCCGGGGGCTCCCTCTCCATCCTCTGCCCTGGGGGGCTCCCTCTCCACCCTCTGCCCCGGGGGCTCCCTCTCCACCCTCTGCCCGGGGTGGGGGCTCCCTCTCCACCCTCTGCCCGGGGTGGGGGCTCCCTCTCCACCCTCTGCCCGGGGTGGGGGCTCCCTCTCCACCCTCTGCCCTGGGGGGGCTCCCTCTCCACCCTCTGCCCTGGGGGGGCTCCCTCTCCACCCTCTGCCCAGGAGGGGGCTCCCTCTCCACCCTGTGCCCGGGGTGGGGGCTCCCTCTCCACCCTCTGCCCGGGGTGGGGGCTCCCTCTCCACCCTCTGCCCGGGGTGGGGGCTCCCTCTCCACCCTCTGCCCAGGAGGGGGCTCCCTCTCCACCCTCTGCCCGGGGTGGGGGCTCCCTCTCCACCCTCTGCCCGGGGTGGGGGCTCCCTCTCCACCCTCTGCCCGGGGTGGGGGCTCCCTCTCCACCCTCTGCCCTGGGGTGGGGGGCTCCCTCTCCACCCTCTGCCCTGGGGTGGGGGGCTCCCTCTCCACCCTCTGCCCTGGGGGGGCTCCCTCTCCACCCTCTGCCCGGGGTGGGGGCTCCCTCTCCACCCTCTGCCCTGGGGGGGCTCCCTCTCCACCCTCTGCCCAGGAGGGGGCTCCCTCTCCACCCTCTGCCCAGGGTGGGGGCTCCCTCTCCACCCTCTGCCCGGGGTGGGGGCTCCCTCTCCACCCTCTGCCCGGGGTGGGGGCTCCCTCTCCACCCTCTGCCCGGGGTGGGGGCTCCCTCTCCACCCTCTGCCCGGGGTGGGGGCTCCCTCTCCACCCTCTGCCCGGGGTGGGGGCTCCCTCTCCACCCTCTGCCCTGGGGGGGCTTCCTCTCTACCCTCTGCCCTGGGGTGGGGGGCTCCCTCTCCACCCTCTGCCCCGGGTGGGGGGCTCCATCTCTACCTTCTGCCCCAGGGTGGGGGGCTCCCTCTCCACCCTCTGCCCTGGGGGGCTCCCTCTCCATCCTCTGCCCTGGGGGGCTCCCTCTCCACCCTCTGCCCTGGGGGGCTCCCTCTCTACTCTCTGCAATGGCGTGGGGGGTCCCTCTCCACCTTCTGCCCTGGGGGGGGGCTCCCTCTATACCCTCTGCCCCGGGAGGCTGCCCCTCCTGACTCTGCCCCGGGGCCTCAGAGCCCACTCCACCTGCTGCAGTCCTGATATCCCTGACACCTGGGGCATGTTCAGGGGAAGGTTCCCAGAGGCAGGAGGGAGTCATGACGGGCACATGTGAGGGTAGGTGGGTGCCTGTCAGCTGGCTGAGGGCCTGGACCCCTCAGGGAACCAGATCCATTCGCTGCTGCCCCTGGGTCCGTGGGCGCTCCCAAGGACTGGGCAGCGCTGATGCCCCTCTGCAGGACACAGGAGACACTGTGCTCAGGCCTCCTGCTGACCTGGGGGGCGGAGCCAGCTCTTCCCTGACACCCCCCTGCTCCAGCCCTCTGTCCAGTGTGAAGGCCTGGAGGTCGGGTCACGGCAGGGCAAGTGTGCTTACATGGGGGCCGCGGGGGGCACAAGCACAGCTCGGCCCCGCCCCCTGGCTGGTGGCTGACCCACTGCTTGAGAGTGGGTAGAGCGTCCAGCCAGGGGAGCAGCCCTGTGCAGAGGCCCTGATGCCTGGAGACAGCAGCACGGGCTGGGGGCACTCCCTGGAGACAGCGCGAGGCCAGCCCTGCTCACCCGCTATGATCATTGTTTAGCCTCCGTCCTGTGGGTAGCAGGCCATGCAAGGGTGGGTGTGCTTGGAATGAGTCCCTTGGAGGGTTGTTGGAGGGGTAGCAGCCCCCCCACCCCTTACCCTTTCTGGGATGGGTTGTGTGTTCTCTGCCCACCCACGGGGTCACTGCAGTCCCTGAAGACTCCCAGTGGACTTGGTCTCCAGCTCCTGGTGGCAGGCCTGCTGGGCCTGTCTGTCCTGTGCACTCTGGTCTCTGGGGGGCTGGGGGATGGGGTGGCAAGCACTTTGCTCTGCCTGCAGCTTGTGCAGAAGGTGAAGGTGTCATATGCCAGTATCCAGGAGGTCCTGGAGCCCTTGAACCTGGACTTCAGTTCTCTGGAGAAGGTCTGTGCCACGGTCATCCCCAGGCCCTCCCCTCCCCAAAGGCCGACCCAGCCAGAAAGTACTGGAAAGGCTCACACCTTGGCTGCTCCAGGACCCGACCCCAGGGCAGGAGAGGTGGCCAGGCCTCAGGGACGTGGGCCTCGGGGCACTAGCACCCCTGTGGGCGCAGCCACTGCGCGCAGCCCGTCCGGGCCTGGGTCTGCCTTGCCTGCACCTCCCAGGCCCTGCGCTCTCGCAGCGCGGCGATGCTGGTCCGTTCACATCATGCTGCCTAGTGCAGCACGGGCTTCTAGAAGATTCTGAGTGCAGCCTCCACCCCACCTGAGGAGGAGTGGGGGGCGGAGGGGCCTGGATCTGCCAGGGGTCCCTGAGATGAGCGGGCCGGGAGGCTCAGCACGGAGCTCGGAGCGGGCGCCCACCAGCCCCGCACAGAAGGTGCTCTCTCCCCCTGCCCTAGTCCTTCCTCTTCCACTTGTACGGCGTGATCCTCAGGGAGAGTGCTGACGCCAACATGGTGAGGAAGCACGTGGTCCAGCTCCTCGAGCTGTCCCACCAGTCATCCAGCGACCGGGAGGTGGGTCGGAGGCCCCAGGCACCCCAGCCCCTCGGGCTCCCTCAGGCCCTGGGCCGGGCCCCCCCTCGCTCACCTGGCTGCTGTGTGACCGAGGTCCACGCCGCCCTCCCCATGGGGACTCGGTGACTCTAAGAGCACCCCAGCCCTTTTGCAATAAACACAGGGGCCACCGGTGCAGGCGCTGACTGTGCGAGTGGGGACTGCCCAGGGCATGCCCAGGCTGCATCCTGGCTGTCAGCCCCCGGGGTGCAGGTTATCTCGGGCAGGTGGAGCAGCCCTGCCAGCCCTTCAGCAGGCTCGGGCTGCATCCTTGGGAGGGGCGGGTGGTCTGCAGGACGCTGCCCTCGGGGACGGGCTCCTGAAGGGGTCCTCTGGCCCCCAGGGTATCTCGCTGGCCATCGGCATAACGTCCAGCTCTCACCTGGAGCAGGTGTGGGGCAGGCTGGAGCACCTGGGCCGCACCAGGTTCCTGAGGTCTGCCCCCCTGCCCCTGGAAAGCCAGGTAGGAACAGTGGTGCGGGGATGGGGAGGGTGGGGGCCTGGAGCGTGTCCCTGGTCACTGGTGCTGTCTGAGCCTCAGTTTGCTCATGGAACCTGGGGAGGCGAGTGGTCCCATCCAGCCACCTCCCTGAAGGGCTGGAGCGGGGAGACTCACGCCTTCCTGTCCTGGCCGGCCAGACCGATGTGAGCCTTGCCCCGGGGGCCCCACACAGGGGGCTCCAGAGCCTGGGTTAGGCTAAAGGTCAGGGGCCGAGGAGCCTGCTCTGACCTCAGGCAGCGTGTACGGCCCTGGCCACGTCCTCGCTAGGGCGCCAGGCCTGGGGCCACGCTGAGTGGCTCCACTTTACCTGCCCACCCTTCATGGGTGCCTCCGCTCAGAGAAGACGGGCTGCTCTAAGGGGCTGGGGTCCTGGCAGGGCGGGTCGGGGGAGCAGAGGGCTTAGCGGGCCCTTCTCGCTTCCCGTGACCCCGCTTCCGACTGTGCTCCCTGCCGCGGCAGCTGGAGCCAGACCTGCACTGGAGGTGGGTGAGCAGCACTGCCCTGCTGTGCTACGGGCAGATGGCCATGCACGGCGGGAAGCAGGTCCTGCCCTGGGTGGACAACATCGCCTCCAGGATGGTGTACTACTTCACCTGCAGCAGCCACGTGAGCCCTGCCGGGCTCTGGGCGGTGGGGAGCTGTGAGCGTGTGTGCGCGTGCATGTATTGTGCGTGTGTGTGCGTGAAAGCGAGCAAGCCAACCCTTCCAATGTCCAGTCCTCGTGTCCACCGCCTTGCCCTTCAGGTGGTTGTACTAATGGCGCCTGGAAAGCAGGGCCTGGTGGGAGTCGGTTCTGAAAACGGGGAGCAGGGGCTGAACGTGAGGCGTGCTGGCGGCGGCTTCCGTCTCCAGGGCTTTGTGTCCTTTCCTCACCAGCAGCTGACCTCTGACCCCGGCCCACTCTGAACCCTGACCCTGGTTGCACACTGAGTGCCGACCTCGACCTCAGCACGACTTTTAGACCCTCACTTCTTTTTCTCAAAAATGTCACTGCGTGAGAGCAAGGATGGGTCAGTGCAGACTTCCGACGGAGGGCTCCAGGCCTTTTAAGCCAGGCGGTGTGTGTGCGTGTGTTCTGTGTATGTTGTATATGAGGTGTGCCTGTGGTCTGTGTGTTGTGCGTGCCATATGCAGTTTGTATTCATGTAGGTGCACTAGGGCTTGCTGTGTGTTACATGTTTTGCAAGCTGTCAACGTTGCATGTGTTATGTGTGTTATGTATGCATATGGGCAATTTTTGTACATGTGTGCGTTTTGTGCGCATGAGGCTGTGCTGTGTATATGTGTGGATGTGCATGGAAGTGGATATGCTGTGTGTATAGTGTGTGTATTGTGTGTGTAGATGTGCTAAGAGCTATGTTGTGTATGCTACGTGCATGTGCTGTATGTGCGTCGCACGTGTGGTGTGTGTGCTGAGGGTGTGTCCTCTGTACCGTGTCTGTGTAGCAGCGCTGTGTGCACTGTTCGCTGTGGGGTGCTGCCTGTACCCGGGCCAGGCAGGGTGAATGACGGCTCGCCCTGGGCCCCGGCGGGGCTCCGGTCTGTCTGCCTGGGCAGGACAGCACCCTGAAGGCGAGCTTCCTCTCGGCCTCCATCATGCTGGTGAAGGCTCTCAGTCAGGAGAGCAGTGCCCGGAGCTACAAGTTCACGCAGACCCCGGAACTAATCCAGTGTCTCCTGGTCAGTGACCCCGGGGGCCTGTGCAGGGTGGGAAGGCCGGGCAGGCAGGTGGGCACCTCCCCCATGCTGGCTCCCTCCCGCCCCCCAGTGCATCCTGGAGAAGGAGCCCAACTTCCTGGCCAACCTCTTCCGGCAGAAGATCATATTGGTCATCATGGAGCTGAGGTAATGTCTCTCGGGGTCCAGGAGCGAGGACAGCCAGGCCTCTGAGTTCAGGTGGGGGTCAGTGTGCAAGGAGACAAGAAAGATGTGAGTGAGGGCTAGAGCGGTGGGCCTGGCATCAGGGGCTGAGCGGAGCCCAGGGGCCACGGGGTCAGGGACAGGTTTCCCTTGCTTCTCATCAAGGTCAAGGTTGATAACAGTGGCACAGACTGAGCCCTGACTCTGCTCAATGCTGAACCCTGACCCTGGTCACACATGTTACATGTTTAGCCCTGACCTTATCATATACTGCGCCCTGACCTGGTCACAGTGACCTCCGGTCACACTCTCAGTCCTGACCCTGGTCACACTCTGAACCCCACCCTTCTCACAAATTGACCCAGATCCTATTCACAGTGTTGATACTGACCCCAGAATCATCCCTCAGTTTTCTCACAACAAACATCACTGAGCTCAAGAGAAGTGAATGAATGAGTTGGGATGGCCCTTCCAGTCCGATTGAACTTCGTGTTCCCCTCGGCACCCCACCCTCACCCTCACCGAGCCAGAATCCCTTCCCTCACTTTGGATGGTGTCAGCCTCTGCCGGCTATCTCTTCCAGCCACTTACGGCCCCGACTCAAACCCACGGTCAAGTCCAGAATCTTGCAGACCTGCCTGCAGAGCTTGTACAACCTCCCACCCGTGGAGATGCTGAAGACCAACTTGCCGCCGCTGGAGCTGGCCCCGGACGTTGTGGTGACTGCCCCGCTCCTGGGGTGGTGGTTCCGGGTGCTGGGCCACATGGGCGAGTGCGGGGAACAGAGCAGAGAGCCCCAGGCTCACTTGCTTTTCAGCCCAGCTTCACGCAGACTTGCTTTGACCTTGGAAAAACCCTGGATCTTTGGGCTCAGCCCCCTCAAATGGGGCTCTGGTCTCCATGCCAGTAGTGTTCCATGAGAATCAGAGGGTGCTCGGGCGAACGCACAGCCGGAGAGGAGCGGCCAGGCGTCCCTCAACCCAGGCCCCGCGTCTGCTCCGCGTGGCATCTGCTCCCAAGGCTCCGCCCCTGCCTGAAGCACATGCTCATCACTCCACACACCTCACTCAGACTCACCTGCATCCCTGGGCACACCTGTCACAAGCCCTGCCTGGAGCCGCTGCCAGCACGGGCACCTCCTTTTAAATTTCAAATTAGTGTCCTTGCTAGTTTTTTACAAGGGGATTGTAGGTGCACAGAATCAGATGATCATAATCCTTGGTTGTGATAGACTCCTGCTGTCGGTCCATGTTATCAGGTTTAGGTATTTACAGTAACAAAACATGTTACCCCAAACCAAAGCTAGTACCTTGACGATAACCTATAAGTAACCGTATATTCCCCCATCTCATCTCCTGCCTCCTACAGCAACAGTTTTAAAAAGTTAAAGTCTAGTTGATGGACACTACTGTGTTAATTTCAGGTGTACAGCAAAGTGATAGTTTTATATATATGTGTGTGTGTGTACGTGTATATATATACATACATGTGTGTTCTATATTATATACACACATGTAGGTACACATGTACATGTATGCACATACACACACATACATATAATATGTGCATGTTATATGTATATACACACGCATACACACAGATTATTTTCCATTGTAGGCTATTACAAGATATTGAATATAGTTCCCTGTTCAATAAGTAACTCTTCGTTGCTTATCTACTTTACATATAGTAGTTTGTGTCCGTTAATCCCATACTCCTCATTTGTCCCTCTCCCCTCCCTTCCCCATTTGGAAACCATAAGTTTGTTTCCTGTAGATTCCGTAGGGTTTGATGCATGGCTTCTGCGAATAAAGGCAGTTGACGTCGTCCTCTCCAACCTCGACGCCTTTTTTGCCTCATTCTCTACTTGCGGCACACCCTAGGACCTCGAGACTGTGCTGGTCAGCAGTGACGAGGGTGGACGCCCCGTCTTGCTCCTGATCTGAGGGGGACACTCCTGTCTTTACATTCAGGCATGCTGCTAGCTCCTTGTCAGGGTGAAAGCTTCCCTTCCCTTCCGAGTTCACTGCGAGTGTTTATGAGGATGGAGGTTGGGCTTTGTCAGATGCTTTTGCTACATCTACTGTGATAATCGATTTTGATATATTTTCATTTTCACTTAGTTCAAATACTTCCTAATTTCAGTTTAGATTTTTAAAAAAATTTGGTCTATGACTTATTCAGAAGTACATTAATTAGGTTCTAGTTTAATCTTTTTTTTTTTTGTCAAAGAAAACACTTTACAGAAGTGTGACTCCTTTAAAATGTATTGGCCCAGATCACAGGCTATGTCGGTGAACATGCAGGGCGCACGAATGGGCCGCGCATCCCGCCGTCCCTGGGGTCGCCCACAGACGCCAGCTAGGTGAAGGGAGGGGGGCGCGCTGCTTAAATCTGCTGTGCGCTCACCGAATTCTGTCTCCTGTCAGTGACTGAAAGGGGTGTGGACACCCCGCTACAGCTGTGGGTGGTCTCTGTCCTGCAGCCCCATCGAGTTTGCTTTGTTCATTTTGAAACTCAGTTCCCCTTGAAGCTTGGTTCCACACACACTGTGGACACGTGTCCCCCCGGGGCGCAGACCCCGGCGCCCTCGCGGAGCAGCCATCCTAACTGCGGGCCTTACTCTCTCTGGAGTCAGCCGCCTGGTGTTAGTGTGGCCTGGATGTGGCAGCGTCACAGGACTTGTTCCTGTTAACTTATTCGTGTCGTAATTTAAGGTGTCTTTTTTTTTTTTCTGCAGGAAGCATGCAGTTGGGTCTTACTTTTCTATCCAATCTGCCAACCTTTGCCTTTAACAGGGGATGGTCATGTTAAACTAACTACACATCAAGATAGTTGGGTTTCCGTGACCATCTGACTGCTGGTTCCAATTCGTCCTGTATCTTTTG
This sequence comes from Bubalus bubalis, assembly GCF_019923935.1. NCBI lineage: Eukaryota > Metazoa > Chordata > Mammalia > Artiodactyla > Bovidae > Bubalus > Bubalus bubalis. The sequence goes on along the minus strand of NC_059171.1, from coordinate 80,218,592 downwards.
TTACTCTTTTTCTGTTAAGTTTCCATTTTCTCTGTGTTTTGGGCTCATTTGGAACAGCTCTTTGTTATCTTACTGGTTATTTCAGGGCTTTCTGCAGACATCTTCAGTCCATTGCTGTGCACTTCAAGTCATGTTACCCCACTTCACATGTGGGGGCTCCCAACGCCACCCTGGCTCCCCCAACCCCTGTGCTCCAGTGTCATATGTTTCCACACATGTTACCAAAGCATTGATATTCTTCTTGCTTTAAACAGCCAGTTATCTTTTGGGCTTCCCTGGTGGCTCAGAGGTTAAAGCGTCTGCCTGCAATGCGGGAGACCTGGGTTCGATCCCTGGGTCAGGAAGATGCCCTGGAGAAGGAAATGGCAACCCACTCCAGTTATCTTTTAGCAAGATTTAAATAATGAGAAATGTGTCTCATATTTGCCAACACAGTTCCGTTTCGGGAAGCCTTTATTCCTTTTTGTAGGTTCAGATATTACGTTTCCATCCTGCATGAAAGTCCTTTCATCCAGAGACTGGCCTTTCAAAGATCTGACAGTTCCAGCACCTTGGCTGTCCTCTATCTGAAAAGGTCTTTATTTAGCTTTTGTTAATGAAGTGCATTTTCACTGGGTATACAATTCTAAATGGACAGGTCCCTCTTTTTTGTTTTAGTGCTTTACACACTTGACCACTGTCTTATCACATAGTTTTATCCCAAAAAATCTGCTGCCATCCTTAACTTTGTTCCTCCAATAACAGGTCTTTTTTCCTTTGACTGTTCAATTGCTTTTTATTTTTTTGACACTTCCTCCTTAAGACCGCTTTTAAGCAATTCTGTATGGTAAAGCTTTTGTAATTTTCTTCATGTTCCTTGTGCTGGGAGTTTGTTGAACATCTGGAACTGTGGACTTATACTTTTCACCAAATACGGAGGAGTTTTGGCCATTATTTCCTCACACACTCTCTTCATACACCCCACCCCACGTCTCGGATACGTCCTCCAGTGCACATATGTTAGACTGCTGGAAGTCGCCCTGCAGGTCACTAATATTCTGCTTACTTTCTTTTTTCTACCACTTTGGAACTAGAAATATATTTTTGTCTGGGTCCTATGTTTCAAATTTCACTAATCTTTTTTACTTTGATATCTCATCTGAATTTCATCCCATGGTGTGTTTTTTTATCTTATACATTTTGGTTTTCATCTTTAAAAGTTCTATTTGCATCATTTTTTCATATCTTCCTTGTCTTTATCTTACAAATTCAATCTTTCCTCTAGTTTATTAACATGTGGAATAAAGTTATAATAACTGTTTCAATGAGTTTGTCTACTAACTCTATTATCTGTCATTCATGGGTGGATTTTGATTAATATTTCTCTTTCAATGTGGGTCATGTTTTCCTGCTTCATTGCATACCTGGTAATTCTTAAACAGATGCGAACCATCATAAATGAGGTTTGTTAATGTGCTGTAAATTTCTGTATTCCTATAATTATTGGGGGGCTTTGTTATGGTACACAGTTAAATTAATTGTAACTCTAAACTCTAAACCTTTTCAGACCTTTAAAAAAAAAACCTTTGCTGGTAGGCTAGAGCAGCACTGATTCTGGAGCCCAATCTGCCTCTAACATACCTCTGGACTCTGCCCTCTCCCCATGAATTAAGACATTCTCTACCCAGGCCAGTGTGTGCAGGCCCAGTCCCAGCATGTAGCTCTGGGGGCCTTCTCTCCCATCCTGGGTGGGGGGGGTCCCACCTTCACCTGCTGGACTCGAGGGGACCCTCTGTTCTCTGTGCACCTATCCCCTCCCTGGTTCTCTGTCTTGTGGATGCCAGCGGCCTTGACCTGCAGTGACATACCTCCATTGGGAGGGGGAGCAGAGGGCAGATGGACCCGCCTGTGCTGGGCCCTCGGGCCCCAGGGTCTGAGGGGAGAGGTGCTCGTCACCTCTTTGATGCCCATCTTCCTCTACAGCACTTAATAGCAACTCAGTCTCAAAGTTGTTTAGGTGTTTATTTTTCTTCTTCAGTCAGTTCAGTTCAGCTGCTCAGTCATGTCTGACTCTTTGCAACCCCATGGATTGCAGCACACCAGGCTTCCCTGTCCATCACTAACTCCCGGAGCTTGCTCAAACTCATGTCCGTTGAGTTGGTGAGGCCATCCAACCATCTTATCCTCTGTCGTCCCCTTCTCCTCCCGCCTTCAGTCTTTCCTGGCATCAGGGTCTTTTCAAATGAGTCAGTTCTTCGCATCAGGTGGCCCAAATATTGGAGTTTCAGCTTCAGCATCAGTCCTTCTAATGAATATTCAGGACTGATTTCCTTTAGGATGGACTGGCTGGATTTCCTTGCTGTCCAAGGGACTCTCAAGAGTCTTGTCCAACACCACAGTTCAAATGCATCAATTCTTCAGTGCTCAGCTTTCTTTATAGTCCAACTCTCACATCCATACATGACTACTGGAAAAACCATAGCTTTGACTAAACAGACCTTTGGTGGCAAAGAATTGTCTCTGCGTTTTAATAGGCTGTCTAGGTTGGCCATAGCTTTTCTTCTGAGGAGTAAGCGTCTTTTAATTTCATGGCTGCAGTTACCATCTGCAGTGATTTTGGAGGCCCACCCTCCAAATTTTTCTCCTTAGAGTTTTACAAAACGCTCTTGCTTCTCTCCGACTGGCCAGGGAGAGGCTCGTGATCAGGAACCAGGCCTGCTTTCTCCTGCTGCCTCCTGCAAGTGGTGTGATCCACGCTCAGTACGCTCCCACTGAAGAAGACAATGGATGCGTGGCTACTGAGCTGTCATTGCAAGGGTGCCAATTGTATTTCTGGTTCCTATTTGCATTACAGCATAGACTGTCTCCTTTGAACCTGAGAAATCTTTGGTCCCAGGCGGCAGATTGCAGCATTACTATGCAGAGGAACAGCCACGGTTCCCTCACTTCAACCAGGCTTTATTGAGTGCTTGCCACTGTCATTCCCACCACTTGGCGTGTTCACATGGCATGGACCACAGTGACACAATCACTTACTCATTCAACAGTCACCCAGTGGCTCCTAATGCCGAGTGCCGGCAGGTCTGCGGTCGCCACCACACGAGTACTGGGGCAGGTCTGCGTATGGCTTTGAGTCTGAGTTCAAATATCTGGGAACATGCGCCAAAAAATGTTCCCAGGGAGAAGCAAGAAGGGGAGAGGAGAGAGGGCAGGACTCACCCCGGGACATGGGTTTGAGCAAATGGAGGACACAGGCTGTGGAGACCGGATCTGGGAGGTGGGAGGGCCACAGGGAGCTGTCCAAGGAGCCAGAGTGGGGCGCTGCCTGCCCCCCGGAAGCACCCGTGGCTCGTGGAGCCCTGCTTCCTCCTGGGGTCTTGGAGGCAGATTTAATACCGCCACAGGCTATAACACGAAGAGTTGGCATCTGTGGGGGCACCCTGTCTGTGGTCATCCCCGAGGTGCCTGGTGGCGGCCAGGCTGACCGGCTACTCTCTGGCCACCAGGCACTGTACCAGAAGTCCATGCAAGCGCTTGACCTGCTCCTCCAGGCCTTCATCTCTGAGAATGAGAGCATGGATGAAATCTGCTTCCTCCTGCAGGTGAGGGCTCCCAGTGCCCACCCCACCCCGGGGGCCACCCAGGGAGCGTCCCGCAGGTGGAGAGCCAGGAGGGCAGGTCAGCCAGTGTGCCCTGCACATGTACCCAAGTGCTGGGGGTGTTCACCTCTTCCCTCAGAATAGTGCGGACCCTGCAAGGAGCAGAGAGGCCCAGTGCCCTTACCTCCAGGAGCCCCAGGGCAGGGAGGATCAGCCCCTGTGGGCTCTCCCGCAGCCTGGAGAGGCTGTCCCTCAAACACCATCCTCCCTCTGCTCCCCCTGCACAGCCCAGGGCCTAGGGGGACACCACTCACCCCCAGAGCCTTGGGAGCCCCGAGGGGCAGTCATGTGGCTTCACCCTAGGGTGCCAGGCTACTAGACAGGTAGGAAAGGGTAATATGCCTCGTAGGCTGTGAGCCATCCCAGCTGCGCCCCACGTGGGTGGGAGCTGGGCAGGAGGGCGGGCCCGCAGGCTGAGGTCCCTGGCTCTGGCCTCCACCCCAGCACACGGAGCCCTGGCTGAAGTCAAGCAAAAGCTATGAGCGGAAGCGGGTGGTGCAGTCCATCTTCCTGCTCCTCAAGTATGTGGCGGACTACGTGAAGCTCAGCGTGAGTGCCCCGCCGGGCCCCCACGCTGCCTCCTCTTGACTCCCGCAGTCCCTGTCCGCTGAGCACAGGGATGCTTGGCGGGCGCTGGGGCCCAGACACCCTCCCACCAGGAGCCCAGTCCTGGGGTGGAGGTCGTGGTTCAAATAGAACAGGGACGACCTGGATGGAAAGGCTCCCCGTGAGCAAGACTGGCAGGAAAGAGGGGGAAGCCGGGGGCTACCTGGAGCCCTCAGGCAAGGCCCAACGGAGAGGGCAGTGTTTGAGGATCGGGCAGCCGATACAAGGACCCTCTGGAGGAGCGCTTAGCTGAGAGCTCTCAGCTCCAGGACCAGTAGGGCGGGGGGAGCCAAGACACAAAGGCCTGGAGGGAAGAGGACGGGCCCTGGTGTGGTCACTCCACCCTCAGCCAAGGCCCCAGGCTGCTGAAATACAAGAGTAAACAGAAAACTATCCCAGAGCAGCCAGCAGGAAAGAGTGCACACACAGAGGCGGGCACACACGCACACAGGGAAGGAAGGACAGGAAGTCCACTAACTTCCGGTCAGAAGCAGCGAGGAAACAGGGGTCCTGAAGGTGAACAAGGGCCCCTCTGCAGACGTGGCGCCAGCACCCAACCCGTGAGACGCTGAGCACAGGAACCGGCTGAGAGCCGCAGGGCTGGGAGGGACAGTGGAGGCCGGTCCCCTGCTCACTGCACACCTCCCCCAGGAGGAGGCCATGCCCTCAGGGCTGGGCCGCCAGGTGGGCCTGCTGCTGCTGCTATGGCGGGACAGGGACCAGCTCACCCAGAGCCACTCCCACCAGTGCGTCTACCTCTTTGTGCAGCTTCTGATCCAGCAGAAGGGTGAGCCGTGGGGCCAGGGGAGGCCTCCCTGGTGGTATGGGGGGAGGGTGTCGTCTCCCAGGCTGCAGGAGGCAGGCCTCCTGACCCAGTGTCCCACCGCAGGGAGCACGGCGGAGTTCATGCATCTGAATAAAATGAAGAACTTTGAAACAAAGGCTCACAAAGATTCAGAGCTGAAGTTCTACAGTTTGGTGAAGGTGAGGGCTGGGAAGGCTGGAGGGTGCTGGCAGCTGGCCCGGGGCTCCTGCAGAGCCCTGGACTGCCCAAGAGCACAGGGCTGGCCTGCCCATTTCACAGATGGGGCCAGGGGAGGGACTCTGCAATCTGGGCAGGGGTCAGGTTAGCAAGCGCCCGGTCCCCAGAGCTCTTTCCAGGGAAGTATCCTGTCTTTCTTCCCCTTAGAACTCCACCCCCACCCTGCTCACCCAACCGTGACAGGGCCCCTTAGGAGACACAGAGTCTGTGGTCTCACAGACATTTACAGAACCTCCCTTCCCAGCATCCTCTCCTTCTGGCCCCCCGTGGCCCCCCACTAGGGTGACAGCTGGCCTTAGCACCCCCATCCCTGGTTAGGGCAAGCAGGATGGCTGGTCTCCCTTCTCTCGCCCCCTCTGCCCCCCGATCCCCACCCAGATCACATCCTTGGGCTCAGCTCTCCCTTTGAGTTGGACTGGGATTCTAGGGCTTGGGTTTGAGTCCAAGCTCTGTGCCTCACTGGTTGTGTGCCCTGGTGGGTCGTCAAACTTTCTATGCCGGTTGTCCCACCTTCCGAGGGAAGCTCACCGAGCCTGGAATCCAGCCACTCTCAGCACAGGCTGGGACGGGAGCACGGATGTCCCTGAGGACCCTCCCCAGAGGCTCACAGCCAAGAAGCCCATCCCTCTAGTGGGTTCCCCAGAGGCGGGGCCAGGGCAGGAGTCCCAGCGCCCTTGATGGAGGAGTGGGGAGGGCTGAGCAGGGAGTGGCCAGAGTCGGCCTCCCCTCTATCCCAGGCTAGGGGTGGAGCACGGCTGCTCGCTGACTCTGCAGAGCAGTTTCCCAGAGAAGGGGCAGCTGTGAGCTTGCAGCGGCCACATTTCTGGCTACTGAGCGGTGGTCCATGGCCTGTGGAGGCCAGCCGGGCCGGCACCAACAGCCTGCTGGGGGTAGGGGTTCAAGTGGGAACCTCCTGGGGTCTCTGCAGTCTGTGCAGCTGGTGCTCACTCTGTCCCTGGGTAAAAGCACAGCCCAGCTTCGTCTCTGAGCACACACGGGGACGGCCGGGACGGCGGCTGACTGGGGGAGGACCCCTCGGCCCTTCAGCCCGGCCCCTCTGCTGCAGACCTTGGACGAGCACCTCACGGTGGCGCAGCACACGCAGCTCGTGCTCACGCTCCTGCAAGGGCTGTGCAGCCACGACTCCCTCAACAGCCACCTGGCCTCGGAGCTGCTCCTGACCATCATGGAGGACCGCAGCATCAAGCCAGAGCAGGTGGGCCACCAGGCGGGGGCCAGGCACACACCAGGCCTCTTCACCGAGGCCCCCTGGGCCCTGGAAGCAGGAAGTCCTGAGGCTGCTCTTGGCCATCAGCTCTGGTCGGCAAGGCTGAGCTTCAGCCAGGCCCAGGGGTTCCCACCTGGCTGGACTCCTCAAGGTCCCAGGCCCCTGCCACAGGCAATCAGAGGGGCACCCTGCCTCTGTCGCAGTCTTGTCCAGCAAGAAAGAGAGAAGGGGGCCCCACCCCTGCCAAGATTTTAACTGCCCTGGTCTGGCTCAGCCAACCTAGTCCACAGCCCACTCGGAAAGTCACCTTCTGCAGCGACGGCCAGGCCCACTGGCCCCTTGAGCTGTTGTCCATTTTCACACGAGCCTGCAGCAATGGCGGGCTCAGCCCAGCTGGGGGCATCCCCCTTGGGGCCTGCACACGTCCAGACACCCCACTGGCTGCAGGCGGGGATGCCCTCCTGGAGGAGACCAGGCATGGGGGCTGCTCCGAGGCTCTCGTGGCCCACCCTCCCCGCACAGGTGGCCGAGATCCTGCAGGAGCTGTTTCAGGAGCTGCCCTACATCGTCTTCACGAGCATCCTGCAGACCACGATGAAGGCCGTGACGGTGCTGGGCACGCAGCACACGCAGCAGACCGTCGAAGTGATGCTGTCCCTGTGCCCTCCCTCAGAGAGGTAGGTCACTTGCACCCATGGCCCAAAGGTGAACATCCGTCCATCTCCGTGGTCCACCCTCCAGTCCAAAGACACTTCCCGAACTGACTCGGTTCCTGGGAAGGCAGAACTGCCCACGCACTTCAGCCCGACCCCACCCACTGCCTAGACTCCAGAGCCAGGGCGGCCAGGGGTCTCTGAAGATGCGCCACGCTGAGGGGCTAAGGCAGAGTGTCCCAAGAGGGGCCCCATGGCATGGATGCATCCCTTCAGGCTCAGAGAGCTCCCAGGAACCAACCTGCAGAGGGCGGGGAGGTCAGCTGGGGAACGTGACAGCACTAACGAGCCCCCAGCAGCTCCCGCCGCTGCCCAGCCCTGAGCACACCATGTCCCAGCCACCCCCTGGGCTAATGCAGGGTTTCCAGGAGCCACACCGTGAGGGCCATGGCGTCATGTTAGAAACACAGCCTCCGGCCAGCCCCAGGGTAGCTGAGTCAGCAGTGGGATTCTAACCTGACTTGAGTGGTGTGTGAACTCTGAGGTCCAGGGGTGCTAGAGTCACAGTGCCTCCTGAAGTATCTCGGGGAGCAGCAGCCTGCTGTGGGGTCAGCTGTGTCCCCCGACACTCACCCCAGGGCTCACCTGTCCCCCAGGCTGCTGAGGGGTGCACCCTGCTGGGTATGAGCCCCACTTTACAAGTGAGGGGACAGGCAAGAGAAAGAGAAGGTTTGCTCACATCCTGGGCAATGGGATACGAGGCGGGGTTGAATGTGAATATTGGGGAGAGCCAGCCCAGACAGAACTTCAAGCAGGGCCCCCCCCACCATGGGTCACCGGAAGATAGCTGCTGGACCCCAACCCCCAGTCTAGGGGCTTCCCTGATCCTGCAGAGCCTGGCTACCTCCACTGCCCTGCTGCCCTGGGGTCATGTCCCAGTGGCCCCTCACCCAGAGTGGCCAGCCAGCTGGTGGGACTGATCCCTGCCTCCCCAGGCAGGTCATCCCCCTGTGGAAGGCCCTGGCCACCAACAGCCGGCTGGCCCGCAAGGTCATCACGCTGCTCTACATGAAGCTGAAGCTGCGGCCCCCCCGAGAGCTCATCAAGGTCCCGGTGCAGGCTGAGTTTGTTTCCCTGCTGGTGAGCCCTTCCCCTGCACCCCAACCCCTGCAATGGAGTCTGACATCCGGGGGCCCTGGGGAGGCCAGGGTGGTCTGGCAGAGGGTTTCCCTGGATGCTGAGTCCCAGGATGGGGCCAGCTCAAGGCTGGCACCAGACCCTCCTCAGGGACCAAGGGCAGTGCCTGTCCTGCTACAGGCCCTGAGCACCATTTATGAACTCCTCTACATACATGAGTACAAGGCCACGGTGCGCTGGGCCTTCGCAGGGATCCTCCTGGGCCTTCTCACCCAGCTTCACTACCTGTTTGAGCTGGATGTGGTGGAGGGCATGTCCGACTACCAGGAGGAGGCCTTGGAGGCCAAGGCCCTCAGCCCCTGCAGGTGAGATGCAAGACTCAGCCTCTGGGCCCAGCCCCCTCTCAGGACCCCAACCCACACCTTCTTTCTGGCTCCTTCCACTCACCCCTAGAAGCCCTGGTGGGCAAAAGGACCAGGGCTAAGGGCTGGGGACCCACCCAAAAAGGATGAGCTCTGGTCCCACCTGGGGGTCCAGGGTGGGGAGCAGGGGACTGAACAGCAGACCACGACCAGAAGGGCAATTCCTGCAGGAGGGGCACGTGGAGGGAGGCCGCTCACACCACCCAATTGGGAGAGCGCAGGTTATGCTGGAGAAGTGGACCCTTGTCCTCTTTCACCCCATCTCAAGACCCTTCTTGCCCCTAGGACATGCCTGGAGGCTCTAAAGGGTCTCTTCTGGACCACCAATTACTGGGAGGTATTTGCCCACCTCAAGCTGCTAAGGGGCTGGGAGCTCTTTGAGCACCTGGAAACCTACACCGAAGGGGTGACCCTCCTGGCCAGGTAAGCTCCAAGCCTGGGAGGGGCCTGCCCCAGACCACACCGCTGATGGACCTCCCCGCCCTCCGAAACTCCTTATGGGACCCTGTACTCCAGACTGAGTCACCTGGGCCATCTCCCTGAGTAAGGAAGGTCTGTTGCGGTAGAGGGGTCCCCTTGGCCAAGGAGGGAGACTTCATGTCCCCTTGTCTGCCTCCTCCATCTCACAGGGCCATGGCCCACTACGACTGTGAGGTCAAAGCGGTCTTGGGGCAGGCGGTCATCTTCCTGAAGAGCCCTGAAGAACGGGACAACATCGTAGCCATCCTCATCATCACAGAGGTCAGCCCCTTCCGGCCACGCCTCACCTCGGCCCCTCACCAGTGCCCTCTGGCCCTCAGGACAGAGGATGGACTTCCATCCCTACTCCTGAAACACAGGCCCCATAGCTTCCGCCTCCCATGTCAGGTCTACTTGCTGCCTGGAAGCGCTGCCGTGCCTCTAGCCCCGCTGTCTCATGCCAGGCTACGGGCCCATCTCCCCTGGCAGCCGTAAGTAACTGGCGAGCTGACTGTGCCGCCCCTGCCTAGTTTCTCAGTGGCCAGGAGCTCACCCAGTACATGTCTCGGAGAACCATAGACAGCTTCCTGAACCTGGGCCTCAACAACCCCAACCCGCTGGTGAGGGCCATGAGCCTAAAGGGCCTCAGCAGTAGCCTCATGCAACCTCAGAAGGTGAGGAGGGAGCAGGGCAGGGAGGAGGAGGGCGCGGTAGAGAACAGCCTCCGCCTAGGTCACCTCGGAAGGGGTGGATGAGGAAGGCGCAGCAGGCCGGGGTGGGGCAGACGGAGAGGGCTGGGGTCACCCTGCTGCACTGCGCAGCGCCGCGGGTCCTAGACTTTCTGGACCAGAAGGGGCTCAGCGACTTTGAGGTCCGCGACCCCGGCCTCCTTTCCAGGTAGACACCCCTCACCAGAGGCACTCCTGCCAGGTCGTCCGTCCATACTCCACCCAGACACCGAGAGCTCACACCTACCTCTATGGGGACGCCCTTCCCCCTCCTGCCCTGTGGGCCTCCGGACACACGTCCTCCTCCAAGACCCCGGCTGGGGGCTGGGGCCGGGTCTCCACTGGGCGCGAAGGGGGTCCAGGAGTGCGGAGGAGAGGCGGCCTCAGAGGGGGACTTGGCCTGGGGAGGTGGCGCCAGGGGAAGGGCATCACGGAGGCCGCCGAGCGGGCCAGCGGGCAGCCGCGTCTCCCGGCAGGTGGTCCTGCTCCGGAACCAGTTGACCAGGCTGCTGGACAGCTTCCTGAAACCCCAGCCCCAGGACCTGCTGGGCCTGATGGAGATCCTGGGTGACGTCCTGCACCACCTGGGTGCCCAGGGCGTCGGCGCCGTCAGCGTCAAGATGGCTCAGCACCTGCTGCCACTGTTTGAAGCCGTGAGGAACCTAGTGCCCAAGCCTGCCAATCAGAACAGCCAGAGCCGCCACACCCCACGCCCACCCCCACTCCTGCCAATCAGAGCAGCCAGAGCAGCGAACACCCTCCAATCAGAGCAGCCAGGGCGACTAACTCCTACCAAGCCAGAGCCGCCACACACCGTCGCCCACCCCACCCCTACCAATCAGCAGCCACAGCAGTGAACACCCTCCAATCAGAGCAGCCAGGGCAGCTAACTCCTGCCAATCAGAGCAGCCAGAGAGGTTAACCCCCTCCAATCAGAGCAGCCGAAGCTGCTGCTCCTGGCGTCGTGGATAACGTCCACAGGTGGAGCCCAGCGGGAACCTGGCCCAGGGCAGGACGGTTCTGTGAGGCCTTGAGGCTGCCTCAGAGATAGTCATCCTCATTCCTCACCCAGAAGTGGCGGTGGGCTGGGAGCAGAGGGCAGGGCCCACCTAGGTTCACATGTAGAGAATGAGTGAGAGCAGGGTAAATGGTTTCAGGGGTTCTGAATAAAGGAGAGGCTTAAGAGTGGTGAGGCCTGAACTGAGGCAGGGCCGCTGGGCCACCAGAAGGACCTCAGGGACGGCGGGCACAGTCCTCAGGGACTGTGTGGTGGGGGGGGGGGTGGGTAGGCAGACTGCCACCGTTCACGCTGTGTCTAGGAGACCTCCAGGGCTGCTGTCCCAAGGTGGTCTAATGAAGCTGGAGGAACTGGGGCGCAGAGTAGGATAGTGGGGTTCAGCACTCAGTGTGGCCCAAGGACAAAGGCGCTATTGTCAGCCCCTTGCCATGAAAGGGGAAACTGAGTCATGCACTGAAGACTTGCTCAGGGTCACAGGGCTAGCGGGTGACGGAGCCGGCTCCAGGGTCTGTGGTCTAACCCCCGTCCCAGTCTCCCTGGGACTTGGAGGTGTGGTTGCTGGCAGCCCAAGGCCCCCAGAAAAATAGCACAGGAGAAACACCGGGGTAAGAGGCCAACCCAGCAGAAGGCGGCAGCTGTGGGAGGGGGCGGCAGGAGTGGGCAGCCAGGAGAGAGGGCAGCCGGCCGTTGTGACCCATGCTGGGGCAGCCCAGGCAGCAGGGCCGGGGGGTGGAGGGAGGGGTTCGGCTCACCCTGTGCTGAAGAGAGCAGGCATGATGGCACCCACTGGCCACTGCCATCGCTGGGCTGGAATGGAAGGTGAGAGGTGGGTGGCAGCAGGCAGGGCAAGTGGCCTGGTGGGGCTGGGGCCGCAGTGGGGCATCGGGCGCCGGCAGATTGCCTGGCTGAGGGGAAGACCTGCCCGTCTCTGGCAGGAGCAGGAGGGCGTGCGCAGCGGAGCCATCTTCCTATACGGAGATGTCATCTACAGCGGTGGCAAGAAGTTCCGGCAGGCGCTCAAGAGCCATGCCTTCCAGGCCCTGGTGCCCTTGCTCTTCCACCTGGCCGACACCTGCCCTGAGGTGGTCACGGTGAGTGGTCTGGCATGCCTGTCTTCGTCAGCTTGGGTTGCGGTTGTAAGCCGCCACTGGCGTTGTCGCCGAGATCCAGAGCCTGGAAGGCCAGCGCCCTTAGGCCGCCCTCCATGGTGTGTGGATGGCCGTCCTCTCCCTGTGGCCTCATGTGCTGGTCCCTCCTGGGTGCCTGTGTCCTGATCGCCCCTCCTTATCAGGACACCAGTCACACTGGATCAAGGCGGCTCTCAGACCTCGCCTTAACTCAGTCACCTTCCTAAGGACCTTTTCTCCAAATACATTCATACCCTAAAGTCCTGTTGTTTAGGACTTCAGTACATGGATCTTGGTGACACAATTCTGCCCATCACGGGGACACAGGGACTCTCTAAAGGAGTCGCGAGACCAGGGTCCACGGCTGGTGGGGGCGGGTGAGCAAACGGCCAACGCGCTTTCCTTGGGTGCCTAGCCCCTGAACTGGGAGACGCACTCAGGGTTGGGAAGGAGGCCTGGATGGCCAAGGCACCGCTGGAACCCTCCTGTGAATGACAGCAGGACACCCGCGGGTCTCGGGGAGTGAAGACTGCCGCGGGGCCCCACTTCCTGCCGTGGTGCAGCTCCCCTGAGGTACAGCTGGGCGGCGGTGCTTGCTGGGCCCGGGAGGGCGCAGTGCGGAGGTGGTGACCTGTCTCTGGGCACCCACAGAAGACAAAGTTAACCTTCCTGCGCTGCGCCATCCTGCTGAAGTGGGAGTTCCGGAAGGAGCTTTTCAGCAAGTTGGCCTGGGGTCATGGCCCAGGCGCTGAGAATGACATCTTTATCTACATGGTGAGATGCTGGCCCCCCCCGGGGGAGTGGCAAGGAGGCAAGGGAGGTGGAGACGGGCTGGGTGCAGACAGGGTCCCCTGAGGGGTTCCCAGAGTGGGCGGGGCAGATGCCAGCACTCCCTCAGGTGCCCTCGCCTCGGTCCTGTGGGTGTTTATTAAATGCTGGCTCCGTGTTGGGTTGGAGGCTTCAGCCTCTGGGAGGACGCTGTTGCCTCTCTGCCATAGCACTCAGGGCCTCCAGGGTGGGCCACGCAGGAGACCACACCCCTGCCACAGGTCTGGACCAGGGGGCCCTGCCGGCAGCAGCCCCACACTGCTGTGGAGGGGCCCCGGGGGACATGGCAGCCCCTGACGTCCCAGTGTGCACGTTGGGCAGGCCCTGTAGGTCCCAGCACTGGCAGTGGGCCAGACTCCCACCCAGCGCGGAGGAGATGTGTGCAGAGGTGGACGTGGATGGGCTGGAGAGAGCAAGAGACACCACAGCTCCACAGCTCTATTCTGGGCCTAAGGCGATGCCTGCCCTGGCCGTGGCAGCTGCAGGCTCTAGGCGCAGACAGGGCCCTGCTCCCTAGCATGGAGGAACAGCAGGACACCAGATCCCCGCACATGCCCCTCTGAACAGAGGAGACCCGCAGACCGCCCGCATCCTGTGGGCTCACCCTGTGGAGCCCAGAGTGCTCCCAGAAGGGGCAGAGGCCACTTCCTGGGAGACATCTGGACCGTAGGAGGGAGGGGCGACCGGGAAGCAAGGTCCCACCGGAGATGGGCCTGAGAAGGGCGGTCTGGCAGAGCTCAGCCCTGCCAGGGCTCCAGATTGCCTGCCCTGGGCCAGCCCTGGACCAGCCCTGGACCCAGCCCGGGGTCACGGCCCTCCCGGTTCCAGGCTTGGAAGGCAGGGCCAGGGAGCATGAGGGCCACCGCCCATCGCCCACCCGTCTCCTTCCCCACCACCCCAGGTAGAGAGCAACTTCAGCAGCTACCACCAGTTTCTGATGCAGGCGCTGGCGTACCTGGACAGCCCCAACAGGCGCCTGAAGCTCACGGCCATGAAGTTCATCGGTAGGTGTGGCCATCGCCCAATCCACGTGAAGCTACACTCCCGGGCCCTGAGGTCCACTTGGTCTGCCAGCCGGGCACCTGCCCTGTCCTTGCCTGCCTCCCTCAGCGGCCCTCCCCCTCCCCCCTGCAGGGGGCATCCTGCAGGACTACTTCACCGATCTCTGCTTCTACCTGAAGAAGGGCGACGTGAAGACCCTCAAGAAGTGTAAGTGCAGGGCCACCCTGAGCCACATGGGAACTCCCCTGATGCTGGAACGGCCTCAGCCCCTCCCCAGGGTGGGCCGTCATCTTCCTCTTGAGAACTGATTCCAGGACAGGCCATGACCTACCTCACACACACACACCCCACGTGGGCCCTGGGGACAGGCCGTGACCCCCCCATACCGCTCTGATGGAGCCCCCGGAAGGGCAGTGTCTTCAAAGACCGGATTCCCAGGGCAGGTCCTGTCCCCTCCCTCTGCGCCTGCCCTCCACACCACGGCCAGCTGCGCCGCGGCTGGAGGACCATTGGGTCTCTGCTGCAGACTTCGAGATGCTTAAGGAGGACCCGGACTCCGTGAGCCGTAAATTCTACAAGCACTTCTCCGAAGACGTCACTGAACTGTCCCAGTATGTGATGATCTTCTGAGTCAGTCTGGGGCTGTCAATGTTTGCAGTTGGTTTTGTTGTGTTGTGTTTTTTTGGTTCTGTATTAAATATGAGGAGTTTCTTCTGGCCTCCTTGGGCTCTTCCTACCCTGAGCCCTCCTGATGCCCCCTCCTCAGCCAGGGCCTGGCAGCCTCCCCTCCAGACCCAAATGCTGACTGGCCCTGGACTTCAAGGGCTGGCAACACAAGGTCCTCAGCATCTCAGCTGGGCATCTCCTTTGGCTGCGTGAGCCAGGCACTCCCCCGAGGGCACTGGGCCTGGAGCCTCGGGGGTTGCCTTGGCACCCCCTCCTCACCCCTCCCCGGCCTTTCCAGATCCCATGATGCTGCCTCCCAACTGCTAGAATCTTCCATGTGTCTCACTCTGGTCCAGGCCCTGAGCTCCCCCCTTCCTGTGCCGACCCTCTGCTATATGGGCATCCCACCCCTGCCCATCCTGCCCTCAGGAACCTGTTTAACTCTGAAGTGTGGCCCTGGGACCCTTGGCAGTTTGTTTCCCACCTTCCACCGCCTTTCGGCCGAGGCCTTCCCTCTGCCTCTGCAGAGTCTAGGGGCCCTGCCCAGCCCTGTCCAGGGTGGCCATCCTTCCCAGTCCAGATTTTACCCCTTCCCCTTCGAGGTCTTCCCTCCTGCCAGGGCCTAGGTGGGGGCCTCTGGCTGAGCCCAGCGAGGACCCTGAACGTCAGCAGTTGTGGGGAGGTGGTATGGAGCCACAGGAGCCAAGGGCAGAGCGTGTCTACAGAGAGAAGGGGGTGGGCAGTGCGGAGTGCTCCCAAGGTTGGGGGTAAGGAAGGCAGAAGGACGCAGGTCTTCCCAAGGTCACTTCAGGGTCGGCAGGTGGGACAGACGATAAAGGGAGAGAGTCCAGCCTCCATGGTGTGCAGACTAGATGCTCTGAAGACACCTCCCACCAAAATACAACCGGATCTTGGATAAGTTACAATAACTGTACTTTTTAATACATGGCTGCTTCTCAGAATCAGTGGTGTGAACAAGTGGAGAGCAGTCTGACCCTTGGATGACTAGAATACACATATCTGATGACCCAGCAATTCCACTCCCACATTTACAAAACAAAGAGATCCTTGTGCAAGTCCGAAAGTGCAGAGCGGTGCTTGTGATGGGGGGGACATTTGAGACGTGGACACGCAGACCACATCCATCTCCCTTGGATGTGACAATGAGTTTTTAGATAGAACACAAAAGTACAATCCATGGAGGAAAAAATGATGCTAATTTTTTTTAATTAAAAATATTTTTTTAAATTAAAAAACTCTGCTCTACAAAAGATACTGTTGAAAGATCGAAGAGACCAGTCAGAGACTGGAAGACAGTACTAGCAAAACACGTATCTGATAAAGGATGTCTAAAACATAATAAGGAACTGAAACTCAGCAATGAGAAAATCAACACTTCCGTGTCCCTCTCGTGTGATGGTTGTGAGGGTCTCAGTCCAGACCTCACCCCAGTCTCACTTGGCTGTGAGAGTCATATGTTGTTGAAACTCATCAAATGTTTAAAATGGGTGATGCTTATTATATATACATTATATCTCAATAAAGTTGGATAAAAATATAAAATTCAAGAACGCACATCACAGTTTCTACGCACAGAGAATGTTGTTATGTATAGCTTCATATAATCTGTGATACACATTCAGCAGTATTTTTTATTAAAAGAAACCATGTCAAGAAAGAAAAAAGAGAAATAGCAGATCAGATGCACACATAGCAACCCAGATGGATCTTTGAGGAAAAAAAAGCTTAGTGGAAAAAAAGTGAAAAACAAAATCGAGATATATAGCAATATAATTTAAATAAATTTAAAATATGTACCTTTTATTACTGTGGTTATAGAAGATGTTCACATTACAGGAAGCTTGCGAAGGGTATAAGGAACCTCTATACTATCTCGGCAACTCTCCTATAAGCTTATTTCAGAATAAAAAGGTTTTAGAAAACACTTTTTTTTTCTCCCTAAGAGCACTTACAAACAAAAAAGGCACATTAACTAAATTAGAGTAGTTGCTTATAGGTTGGTGGGAGGATTATGGGGGTAAAGAAGAATAAATAAACACATTAATAAGCCAGAGTGGGACTTGCGTGGGCAGTGGTGATAACGTGCCAGACCTTAATCCTCTGTGGAAAGAAGAGTTTACCATCAACAGATTGAGGGGCTTAGGAAAACATACTCCAGGAGGAAGGAATGAAACCTAAAATACCCTGGTGCGATAGGGTGATTTATAATAAGAAACACACACGTGGTCTTCTTCCCTCTTCTGGCACAGAGTGCCCCAAACCCTTGCAAGGTCATAAGTGATGAGGTTGAAAGAGTCTTTCTGCATGTCAAAGAGGTAGTTTCTGGACCCACCAGAGGAGAGGGCTGGCTGCCAGGAGAGTTAACCCTGGGACCAGAGGGAACTGTGAACCTACCCCCGGCTCTGGGGAGGGGAGAGGGGCTGGAGGTGGCATCTACGGCTAGAGGCCAGGGCTTTAATCAATCCTGTCTCTGTGATGAAGCCTCCATACAGCCCAAAGGCAGGGATTTGGAGAACAAGTGATGATGGAGAAGAGAGACGGTGGGAGCTCTAGCCCTTTCCCCACACTTTCCCTGTGCGTCCTCCATCGGGCTATTCCTGAACCTTGTCCTGTTACCATAACCAGTGATGCAGCGAGGACAATGCTGCTCTGAGCTCTGCGAGCAGCTCTGGCATATCCACCGAACCCAGGCGGGGGCCTGGGAGCCCTGAGTCGCAGCTGGTGCTCAGAGGCACAGGTGACTACCTGGACTCGAGGCTGGCGTCTGAAGCGTGTGTGGAGGGAGTAGCCATGTGGGCTGAGGCCTTAACCTGTGGCACCTGATGCTGCTGCAGAGAGAGGGTCAGAGCTGAGCTGAACTGGAGGACAGCCAGCTGATGCATAGAGCACGGCCTGTTGGTGGTGTGGGAGAAACCCCCCATGTACACCCATGAATTGGAATTGGTGTGGAATCCAGTTAAGTGGTGAGCCAAGAGACTGTTATACACATAAGTAAATATAACCAAATGCTGTCTGTTTTTAAAAAAGATAATGCCATGCCTGCGTGCTTAGTCGTGTTTGACTCTTGGCGACCCTTTGGACTGTAGCCCGCCAGGCTCCTCTGTCCATGGGGCTTTCCAGGCAAGAATACTGAAGCTGGCTGCCATTTCCTTCTCCAGGGGATCTCCCCAACCCAGGGATCAAACCCACATCTCCTGTGTCTGCTGCGTGGCAGGTGGATTCTTTACCCGCCGGGCCATCAGGGAAGCCACAAAAAGATAATAATATCTAATTAAAGGCAGTAGAAAAATACAGAATGAAAATAATAGAAAATATTACCATGTAAGCCCCAAGAAAGTAAGTGTTCCAAGGTCCTTGTGTTGTATGAAAGGGGGGTTAATATATTGATAAAATTTGGTTCTTAAGTCAAATAACTGGTTATATTTCAACATCTGAAAGGTAAGCTGAAAGGAAATAGAATCTGTATAGTTTACCAACAAATAAAAGATAAAAGTGGACTAAAAATAAATGTGTTAAATGTAACCACTCCAAAAATCAAGAAAGAGGGTTTTGTTTTGTTTTGTTTTTAAGTAGAGTGAAAACAGGACAAATATAGAACACTAAAGAAGATGGGGAAACAAGTCCAAAGATGTTGGTAATTACAAAAAATATGATTAAAACACAAAGCCCAGAGTCTGTTCTTTATAACCGAAAGACAAAAGAAAAGAGAAGGCACAGTTCAAACAACTGGGCACTACAAAGGGACCCAACTAGGCTCCTCAGAAATCAAAAAGATGAGAACAAGATGAGCAATTCAGTTCTAATACATTTGAAAATGTAGTTGGGATAGGTGGATTTCTAAAAATATACAGCGTGCTAAAAGTGACTAAGGAAGAACTAGAAAGCCTGACTAGTTCTATAATTTAATGCTGATGAGCAGGACTAGTTAAGGGGAGACGGGGAAGAGTCGCGTGAAGCCAGGGAGGCAGATTCCTGGAGACGGAGGTGGAGAGGGAGTCAGGGTGGGTGTGGGTCCCGGCTGGAGGAGGAGCGAGGAAGCGAGGTTGCCCTCCCGCCTGAGACCCCGTCGGGGCCAGGCCGGGGTCCGGGCGAGATGGGTCTCCCTTGTGCCCGGGGCCAGTGCTGCGTTGAGAGCACAGCAGCTGCAGCTGAGACCCGTCAGACCACTGACTCGTTCCTGCGACTCCAGGCAAGTTGCCCAGCCTCCCTGCAGGCCAGTCTCCTCTTCTGCAAAGGGGGATGTTAGTAACAGCGCCGGATGCCTGCTGTCCACCCTCTGTCCCGACAGGGAGTCTTGTGAAGGCTCAGGTCCTCACTGAGGGCTACTTCAGGGAGCCCTGCACCCACCGCGACAGTCCCTGCAGGCCTGGGGCGCACGGCGGGGGCAGCGTCGATGGGCCACAGAGAACACTGGAGCAATTTGCCCGGACTGAGCCCACCTCAGCCTCGACAGTCCAGAGTGGCCCCTGCCCTGGGCGTGGGCTTCCAGTCTGCAGCCTGGCCCCCGCCTCGGCCTGTTCTGCTCACTCCGCTTACTGTGCTGTCCCTCTCCCCAGCACACGCCCGGAGGCAGGTAGAGGTGGCCTGTGCAGCCTCCCTGTGTGCTCTGGGGGGCCTGCTCCCCCAGGTTCTCTCAGTACCCCAGCTGTTGGGAGAGCAGGCCTGCTCTGAGGGGGACCAGACCCCCAGGCCAAAGCCACCTGACTCTGGGGACACTCAGGACTGGGGAGGGGCAAGGACGGGGAACTCCAGCCAGACTGAGGCCGGAAGAGTCTCTCTCTCCTCCCAAGGGCTGATACCCCATCAGCAGCCTCTGAACCTGTGTTCAGAAGGCCCACCTGGGTGCCCAGCTACCCACCCCGCCCACCTGCAGGCTCAGCCTGTCCCCTCCCTGGGGGGATCACGTCCCTCTTCTGGTTGCCTGCGCTGCTCTCAGGGTCCCACCCTCTCCTCCTAAGAATCAGCACCCAGCCCCACCCGTCCCTCCCCTTCCCTGCCCTTCACCCCTACCCACCCTCCTCCAGCCCAGAGCTGGCCTTTAGCAGGGACCGGGGTGGAGTCTGTCAATCGCTTCCCCACTAGGGGCTGGGGGCCTCTGAGCCTGGAAAGGATCTCAAGGAGTCTGGAAGGACATAGGAGCGAGGCATGGCACGGGGCCGCAGACACAGAGAGCTAGTGAGTGGACAGGCCCCCGAGGCCAGGGGCAGCCCACCTGTCCTGGCACCTCGACCTCCAGGCCGCCCCCACCTACCATCTGCCCCCCAAGGAACTCCGAGTGACAGAGAGGGAGGGAGCCCATGGGGGCGCCGCCTTCTGCCTCTTCCCAACTCCCTTTCCAGGGTGGGGGTCCATATGGTGTTCCCAGGGAGCCATCTGAGCCCAGCAACACCTCCTCCGCCTTCCTAGTCCGACTACCACCCCCCACCCTACCCCACCCCCTTGCCCAGCACTGGCTTTCCCCATCCTGTCAGGGTGCCCACTGGCTGGGAGGCCAGGCTTGGGCATGGGGTGCAGACGGTCGTAGGGAGGAAGAAGCCCTGCCCTCCCGTCCCCCAGGCCTGGGGAGGGGCCTGGACTGGACTGTGCTGACGCCCCACCCTTGAGCGCGGGTTTCCAGACAGAGTCTCAGGCTCCGTATTTCCAAACTCTGGGGCCAGCGCACTTCCATCAGGCAGCCGCGCCCAGCCTGGCAGGCTCCGGGCGTCTAGCCTGAGTGGACTGCCAGGCCCCCAGCCCGCACCCGGCCCCAGGCCCGGCCACCCTCTGGGGCGGCCCTGGGGCTGGCAGTCCTGGGGGCGAGGCTGGGGAGCCGCGCAGCTGGGCGCTGCTGACGTGAGCAGAGCCGGCGGGCGCTGCTTCCGCCTCTGCCAAGGCCTTATTTGGAGATGCTTCCGCTCCAAGTAGGGCCGTGACTGGCACACTCAGAGCTATTCAGAGGCGCCCCTCCTCGCCTGGCTATTTTTAGGGCCTGAGAAAATAAGTCGGGGAGCCCACTGCTCCCTGGGCCTGGAGAAGTACCGAGCCAGAACGCTGGCCCCGGAAGGGGGTCTCAGCTGAGCCTCAGGGGAGACCGAGAACCAACGGGGAGGGGCCTGCCCGAGGTCGAGGCCGCCTGCTCCGGCAGACCCACGGCCTGGAGCAGGGGCCACCATCGGCTTGCCCTGCCTGGGGGGTCTCACTGCCTTGGGCCCCTCTGCAGGCCTCTCTGCAAACCCGGGCAGGGGCATGGATGCTGCAGTGGGTAGGGGGGAGCAGGGGGTGGGAGGGGACATGCCAGATGAGGTCCCACTGGGGCCAGAATCAGCCCACCGTCTCCCCGGGGGCTGCAGGGAGGGGACTGTGGAATCCCACTGGCAGGGGCTCCGAGACCTTACGGGCTACAGGCAGCCAGTGGCAGAACCAGAACATGGGCGGGGCCTTGTACCCCCCGCCCCCCAGCACTGTGCTCTGAGTTTCTGGGGGCTCCAGGTAGAGCCTTGGTCCCCTCCCCAGGACCTAGGGGTGGGGTTTTCTCAGAATAAGGCCTTTAGTCAAGATACCTGTTGGGGCCTGGGGAGTTCAGCGGAGGGCCCGGTCCCCCAGATTTTACCTCTGTCAGAAAGCGTGGGTGGCCTGGTCACCTCCCAGGGAGGCAGGACCACTGAGACAGGGGTGGGTGGCACTTTCTGGGCTTTTTAAGTGGCACCCCAGCTGCCCTGTCACCTTGGGGATCCACGTGGAGAAGGTTCAGGGAGGCAGCGGTTCTCTGGGCCCTCCCTTCCCCAACACAGACCCTGGTTTCAAGAGGTCACCGTGAGTAGGTGGAGCAGGACTGGGAAGGACACTGTAAGCCAGTGGAAGGTTCTGGAACCAGCCCTGGGGTAGGAAGCACACAGGATTTGCGTGGGAAGCCTGGGGGTGGAGGGGTCGATCATTCCTCTTCATTGAGACACAGAGGGGACAGTGGAGGCTAGGGCTGCTCCCCTGGTGGTCATGAGCAGCCCAGACAGTGATGGGGAGACGAGAACTGAGCAGGTCAGGCACTGGGGGCAGGAAGCGTTCCCACTGTAGCATGAGGTTAGACCGCAGGGACGACTTCCTGACAGCAAGTGTGTCTGTGCTGGACGGGGGCCAGGAAGTGCAGAGGGGGAGAGGCAGGTGGGAAGACTTAGCCAGAAAAAGCCTCTACCTGCCTGGAGGCGGGCCCACCCCAGGGAAGGGAGGGGGCCTTGTTGGATGTCCCTCCGTGCCTGCGCTGTTGGCGCTGGTGACAGGAAAGGGAGTGAGCAGACGGAAGCCAGGTGAGGAGGAGCCGCCTCCCGTCTCAGGAGTGTGGGTGCTGGTGAAATGTTGGCTCCTGACGGCTCCACCCCCAGGTGACTCAGAGGCTGTAGTCACTGTCCTGATGCACCCCTCCTTCTACCTGTCAACCCATTCGCCCTCCAGATGCTCCTAGTCTGTGGGCGTGGGGGACAAGGTGACCCGGTGAGATTCTGCTTTTCAATCCCAGAAGCCCCACCATCAGCAACAAAAATCACGGTTACTGCCATTTTAGGCATCACCAGCACCAAAATCACTCCCACCACCGTCACTACCCCCATCTCCATCTCCACCATCACCGTCACTACCTCCACCTCCATCTCCATCTCCACCACCATCACCATCTGCATCTTCCCCACCATCACTACCCCCATCTCCAACTCCACCATCACCGTCACTACCTCCATCTCCATCTCCAACTCCACCACCATCACCATCACTACCTCCATCTCCAACTCCACCACCATCACCATCACTACCTCCATCTCTAACTCCACCATCACCGTCACTACCTCCATCTCCAATTTCATCACCACTACCATCACTACCTCCATCTCCATCTCCACCACCATCACCGTCACTACCTCCATCTCCAATTTCATCACCACTACCATCACTACCTCCATCTCCATCTCCACCACCATCACCATCACTACCTCCATCTCTAACTCCACCATCACCGTCACTACTTCCATCTCCAACTCCACCATCACCATCACTGCCTCCATCTCCAACTCCACCATCATCACCATCTGCATCCTCCCCACCATCACTACCTCCATCTCCATCTCCACCATCACCGTCACTACCCCCATCTCCATCTCCACCATCACCGTCACTACCCCCATCTCCATCTCCATCTCCACCACCATCACCATCACTACCTCCATCTCCATCTCCACCATCACCGTCACTACCCCCATCTCCATCTCCATCTCCACCACCATCACCATCACTACCTCCATCTCCATCTCCACCATCACCGTCACTACCCCCATCTCCATCTCCATCTCCACCACCATCACCGTCACTACTTCCATCTCCAGCTCCATCCACAAAACTGTCACCACCACCCTGGGCTGCACACGTTCCTGCCCATCATAGTAACCACCACCATGCCCAGCCCCACCCCTCTCCCTTGGGCACAGTGGTGCTGCTGAAGGCAGGCGACGGGCAGCAGAGCAGATGTTCTCGGCTTCATGAGTGACAGATTACATGGCTGCCCTTGGGTAACCCACTCATAAGGGCAAAGATTCAGGAATTAGAGCCTGGAGAATGGGGCTTAGATGCCCCCTCACGCTCACCACCAAGAGGGACTGGCGAGATCTCTTTGCCCCTGAGTCTCGGCGTTCTCCTGTGTAGATGTCCCCATTGGGGGCACAGCATTCTGAACAGCTGGAGGAATACAGGGGCAAGCTGAAGGCTGCAGTGGTCCCTGCCCCAGCTCTGAGTACCTCACGCCCTTGGACCTGAAACGCTGCCCAGCACGGGGCTTACCCCAAGGTGATGGATGGCAGACTCAGGCAGGGCCCTCGGGTTTTGGTGAGTCTTGTGGAACCCTTCCTGGGGGCTTCTTGCAGTGAAAGCCAGGGAGCAGAGAGCAATTTCTGTGCCTGGTTACCATTCCAGGCGTCAAGAGCACTGAAGAGCTGTGAGCATTGGGCCCAGGCAGGATAATGTGTGGCCTCTCTTGGAAGACATGGCCTTCTTAGAAAGAAGGGCCAGGATTGAGGGGAAACTGGGGGAGTCTGGTCACAGGTTGATCCCGATTCTGGTTGCTCTGATCCCTGGCCCTGGTCACATGCTGACACTGACTTTCATTACACGCTGAGCCCTGACCTTGCTCGTATACTGAGCCCTGAGCCTGACCATTCAGTCTTGACCCTGGTCGCACACCAAGCCCCGACACCAGTGGCTCACGCCGCCTGCGTCATTCCTCCTGTGTGCATGGAGTGGGTGGCTTGGGCTCCATTCTGTCTTCAGTGCTTTTCCTTCAGTTTTTCCTTGGTGTATGGTTCTGGGCACAAACAGGACAGGGAAGATCAGGGAGCTGGCCGGAACTTGTGTTGGTCACTCCACGATGATGCTGGTGAGCCCTCTATAGAACCCCAGACTTGCACACTCTGGCCCCATGCTCCGTGCCTCCTTCCCCGGGGGTGTTGCTGGGGACCAGGACTTCCTCCGCCTGGACACCCTGCTCCTAGGGTGTCCGGCTTCCTTCCATAACAGCTGAAGAAGAGGGAGGCAGCACGGGCCATGGTCCTCATCTGAATCCCCCTGGCCAGATGGGCTTGGAATTCGGGACTCTGGATTTCGAGCCAGTACAGTGCACATGTGAGGTTCCACCGAACACCCCAGGGGGAACATGCTAACATGCAAGTGTGCATTTAGAGGTGCAAATGAGCTATAACGAGCTTCATTTTGGGTCACGTCTTGCTGGCCAATCTCACCCCACATTTTGGCTTTCTGGAGTGTTCAGAATTGGACTCAGGCTGTGTGCCCTGGGGAAGCAGTGGTTCCCAAGTGCCTGCTGTGCGAGGCTGGAGGGCTTGGCGCCTCTTGGCTGCCGCATGCCTCCCTCCCTCCCTGCTGTCCACTCACACTGGGTCACAGTGGTCACTCAGCCCCTCCCAGCCAGGCAAGGTCCCCGGTCTCTCTCCATCCTTGGTCACTGTGGTCACTCACAGCGGGCAGCCCTCACCAAGGTCCTCCCCTTCCCCCTGCTGGTGAAGACTATGGGGGAGGGGGCGGGGTCACGGGTGACCCATGCCTGGTGAGATGCCTACAAGCTGGGGAGAGGACGGGCAAGGCTGCTACGGGAATCCTGCGCCAGGCAGCACCCACGGCTTTTTAGCTGGTTCTGACATTGCTTTCCTCTTGGATGACATCGTTAGTGGCCCATAATCTCAGGGTGCTGGGGCCCCCAAATGCACATCTCCTCTGTGGGCAGGCCACTGCCTGCTGCCTCTCAGGGCCCAGGAGGTCTGCCTGGCTGGTAGAGGCCCTGAGGCTCGCCGGGGTGGGGCGCACAGCCCAGGGTGAGTGGATTGGCCACTCCACCAACAGCAGACCCTTAGGTCTCCTGCCAGCTCCCTGCGGAGGTTCAGGCTGCCCCCTGCTGGAAGTAGAGGAGAAAGGCAGGACCCGCAGCATCCACTCGCTCAGCCACCGTTTCAGAGCTCAGGCTGACAAGCAGGTGGGTACCAGCCCCCAGGCCTCCCCAGCCCTCCCCGCCCAGGTGGAGGGCCACCGAGGTCGGCGAAGACCACTGCCAGCTCACCAAGGTCCTGGCGTGTGTGCTGCACGGAGAAGAGACACGCAGAGAGAACTTGGGTTTTTAATTCTTTTTATTGAAGAAAAGAAAAGGAGAGAAAAAATAGATTCCCCACCCCTGTTTCTTCCCGGAGTGGGCTTCTGCTCCTGGCCCTGGGTGGCGTAGGGTAGAGGGCTGTGCTCTCCACCTGGGTCTGGGGAGGGGCACCCAGGCCCTGGAAGGGGTTGGGGGGGAGCTGGCTGCTTCCGAGGGGTGGGGGTGTCTAAAAAACGGTGCCAGGCCGGCCGGGCCAAGCAGGCTGGTCCTCTGCTGCAGCAGCTCAGGCGGGCATCCCCGGGGACGCTGGCCACGCCCGGTCTGGCCGTTGTTCGCGGCTGTCTGCCCGCCCGCCAGGGCTGGGCCCGAGGAGGGCAGAGTCTGAGGCACCTTCGGCCTCCGGAGCCCTGTGCCCACGGGGGCTGCTGTCTCCTGTCCCGTCTGGCTCTGGTCCCAGCACTGCGGGCCTCTGCCTGGCCGCCGTCCGAGCGCCCTGAGGCCGGGGCGCGGGCCTCGCCCGCTGCCCACGAGCGTGTCTGTGCCCGTCCTGCGGCAGGAGCAGGCAGAGCAGCGTCCCTCGTCCGTGGCCCGGTGCGTGGCCGCCGCCCGCCCGCTCAGACCTCGGTCTGGAGGTCAATGATGTCCTGGCCCACCAGCGGGATGGTGGCGCCCGACTTCTCCCACTCCACACTCCGCAGCTCCAGTGGGGATGGCGGGAGCGGCTCCAGCTCCTTCTTCACCCAGGCGGGCGGCCCGTGCGCTTTCCGGAGGCTCTCCCAGGGCCGCTTGTTGGGCGTCTGCTGCTTTTCTGGCTGCTGGCCGGTGGGCAGTGGACAGGTGAGGGCCCAGTCAGAGAGACGCAGAGCAGACGGGGCATGGAGAAAAGGCAGCAGGCCGTGAGGAAGGGGCCGTGCAGGAAGGTGCGGGAGGCAGGGAGACCCAAGCACAGAGTGGGGAGCCTGGGAGCAGAGCCTTTCAAGATGGCACAAGGGCGGCGACCCCCACCACTGAGTAAAGGGTGTGGGAGTGGCTTGTCGGGAAGGACACAGCACCCCTCGCTTGGCTGCTGCCTGGCACCGGGGGGCAGCCTTGCTCAGGCTCGCCCAGGACAGGGTCAGCCCGGGGTGCTGTCTACCCTTCCCGCCGGCCCCAGAACAGACCCGTCCACCCGCCCTGTCCCTCCAGGGTATAGCAAGAGCTGGGCCACGCCAATCCTAAGGAAAGGTTGAATGAATGAATGAATGAAGTAGGACCAGAGGAAGGAGAAAAGGGCTTACCTAAGGGCTCATAGCCCCGTCCATGCCCGGCCCACGCCCCTCCCCACTCTCGGCTCAGCCCCCCGAAGCCCCGCCCCAGCCCTCGCCCTCCAGACCTTGCTGTCTGGGCCCAGCACGTCCTTGTCCTTTTCTGCGTGCTGTAACTTCCGGTTCAGGTCCTGGAACATGTCCTGGTGCCGCTTCCGTGTGTGCATGATTTTCTGCAGGGGGAGGGGAGGCAGCAAGCCCTGAGCCAGGAAAGGGACTGCCCTGCCCCCGCCTGGGCAGGCTCCTGGAGACTGGGCTCCCGATGCGGGGAAGGGGGGGCGGTCCCTCTCCCCAGCCCCTCCCCACCTGCTGGAAGGCCTGGGCCGGGTGATTGGGACAGGGTACACCAGGACCCACCTCAAAGTCCAGTTCCGCATACCGTGATTTCCGCCGCTGTGGGAAGAAGGGGTTGGTGTACACTGTGGAAAGCATACCCTCAGATCCCCTAGACACGAGCTCCTGCCAGAGGCTGAGGGAGGCCAGGGACACCCTGCCCCGGCCCACCCGTTCCCAGCCGAGCCCCGGCGGCCACACCTCCAACTGCACTGAAGCTATGGCTCTCAGCATCCCGGGCCCTTAGAGGCTGCTCTGCCTGGAGACACCTGGCAACCAGGGCTGGGCAAGGGTGTCCAGTTCAGGCAGCCCAGGACACGCTCCCAGGGACAAGGAGACTGCGACACAGGGTCGTAGCACTTCTGGCCGGCCACACAACTGGAACCCTGGGGCTGAATCACCCAAGGCACATGCCAGGAGGTGGGAGCCCGGACTGCAGAGGGTGGGGCTCCCCGAAGGTGCTGGGCCTGGCTGGCTACCCCCTCAACCCTGAGCCCTTATCCTACAGGCTGAGCAGGGCTTGGGGGTCAACTCCAGGTCCCAGGCTGGCCTAAGCGGGGGCGTGCTGCTCAACCACGGAAGGGGCTGGACTCTGTCCAAGCTGAGGGTTTCTGAGCCCTATGCAATCAGCGAGACCACAATTGAGGGCGACCACCTGACTAGTTGTGTCTTTGGCACAGACAGGACCATGTGGGCCCGGCAGGTCCCGGGAGCAGGGCTGGAGGGAGGCAGATGCTGCCCCCCTCCCAGGCAGGACCCTGACACACAGCAGGCGGGCAAGGGGGAGGCAAGCTCGCTCCAGCCCAGGCCTCGGGTTCCCATCCTGCCAACGGGCCTCATTCTACAGAGGAGACGCTGGCCTCCTGGCTTTCCAGGCCTGGGCTCCCTGAGGCTGGCTGCCACCCCACCTGGATGCCCCGCACCCCCAGCTGAGCCCTCGCCTAAACCCGCAGGGCCAATACACCCGTGCCTTGCCCGCTAGGTTCCCCTTGTCCTGGGAGCAGGTCCCTGGACCCCCTTACCTCCAGGGAGCTCACGGACAGCGTGGAGACATTCTCTGTCTTCGTCCCGGGCCCCGTGCTGGACCCCTGGTGGGCAGCAGGCTCCCCGGGCTCCCCCAGGCTGGGGGGTGCCGGCTCCATGGGGGGCGGTGGGGGCAGGGGCTGCTGGGGCGGTGGGGGTGGCGGGGGTGGGGGCGGCGGGGGCTGGGTGGGGGGCGGCTCGGGGGGCCCGCCGCCGGGGGGCTGGCGGGAGGGCGGGCTGCGGGCCGGGAGCCCTGCGTCAGGCGCCATGCTGAGGTGGATGAGGCGGGTCTGGGGCATCTGGTCGATGTGGATGCTGTACTTGGGCTCCTCCGGGGGCTTGGGCCGCAGCGTGGCCGTGGCCGTGGGCAGGATCACGTAGCTCGTGTCCAGGGCTTTCTCCTGGGCCCGGCTCAGCTCCGAGTCCAGCTTCTTGAAGATGTCCCCGTCGCCAACGAACGACGACTTGGGCGCCCTGTCTTTCTTGAGGGTCAGGGAGTGGTTGGGGAAGTCGGGCAGGGGCCCGCCGGGGCAGCGGGGTGAGCCGTGCAGGTGCAGCTTGGATACATTGGCCGGCAGGCTGTTGAAGTTGGAGGGCGCCTTGGCGTGGGCCAGCTTCAGCTTCTCCTCCTCCGGCAGCGATGGCCGTTTGAGCGTGCCCGTGATGGTGGCCGTGCGGCAGGCTGCAATGTCCTTGTTCAGCACTGTGGGGACAGACGAGGGGGTCAGGGTGGCCGAAGGGGGTGGCACCAGGCCCCCTGGGTCTCAGCTGCTGACTGATCTGGGCACCTGCCAGCCTTGTGTTTGGTGCTGTGGCAGCCTGTGCTACCGTGTGCCTTCAGTGGAGGCTGGCACGCAGGGGTGCCTCCCTGTAGAGCACAGACGACTGCCACCCACAGCAGCTGGCGGGTGCATGGGGGCAGCCCGTGTTGCCTGGCGGCGTGGCACACAGCCCTCCTGCGGGTAGGACCGCATACCAGCCTCTCTGCTGTGCAGCTGCAGGACCAGGCTGCCTTGACCTCCACCCGATCTGGGCTGCAGCGTCCCCACTGCCTGCCTCGTCCCTGCTGGTCAGCTCGGCCTCTACCAGCCCACAGAAAATGCAAAGCGACAGGCAGCGCTGCCCACAGCCCACTGAGGCCCAGTCCTCGGGAAACCTGGTCTGGAGGTAGCGCCCTCCCCGCCACCCCCCGACACCGGCACAGGCGGTGGACAGGCGCCCATGTCACACCCTGGCTCGTCAGCTGCTTCCTGCTTCCTCCTCCTCTAAGCTGCCCAGACCAGTGGGCACTGGCCCACCCTGGTCCTCCTTCTCGTCCTCCCCAACAGCCAGGGTCCCAGGCCCCTTCTGTTCTCCACCCCCTGAACACCAACACTAAGACCCAGTCTGCAGTCCTGCTCTGCCCTGGAACTTGCGGCCCAACCAACCTACCAACTTCCCTGCCAAACCTGCTCCCTGCCACTCGTCTCAGGTTCAGGGTCGGGAAAGGCCCCCTCGCTGCTTCTCCCATGCGTGTCCCTCCCCTCCGGCTGTCCACCTGGAGCCTGGGTCTAGCCCCGTGGGCCTCCCCTGAGCAGATTCACTGCAGACCTCCTGGGCACTCGCTGGGGCCCCCATCTGCCCTGTGCCGGCCTGGGCAGGCCCCTGTGCCAGCCTGGGCAGGCCCCTGTGCCCTGGCCCCTGACTCCTCTCGAGGAGACAGGCCAGGCTGAGGCAGGTTACCAAAGACAAACAAATTGGACGCTCACAGAGGCCAGCTCCACACAGGAC
Source organism: Bubalus bubalis (assembly GCF_019923935.1). NCBI lineage: Eukaryota > Metazoa > Chordata > Mammalia > Artiodactyla > Bovidae > Bubalus > Bubalus bubalis. The sequence continues at coordinate 80,188,978 of NC_059171.1, read as the reverse complement.
CGGGCCCAAGACCCCAAATGCTTTCAACTCTGGGGGTCACCTCTCAGGGAGGTTGGCACATGAGGCGAAAATGGAGCAGGAATCAAGCCAGAGGTCACCTCCTCCAGGGAGCCTTCCTGGTGTTCTGGCAACACCTGACACTGTGCACCCAGGACTGGCCCCGCCCCTCCCCACGGCCACCTCTAGAAAAGATGCTCCCAGACGTCTGACGGGTCAGAGGGGACAGAACCAGCTGGTCCTGCGAGGCCCTGACACCTGGCTCACAATACGACAACACCTGGACAGCTTCCTTTCACTGGGCAGCGATCCTGGTTTTGCACTTGCTTCCTGGAAACCCGCCTAAGGCTCACTGCTCCCAGTGACGTCCCCCCAGCCTGGAAGCTCGGCCAGCCCCGCCTCCGCGGATGGACCAACAGTGAAGGAATGACGGCAACACAGAAGGCAGGCCTGCGAGGGGGCAGGAGGGTGGGCCGCTCCGGGCCTCACAGAGCTGGCTCAGCCACACTGCCCCACAGGAGGGACAGAGGGCTGAGGATGGGGGCACGCGAGGGTGAGGAATGGGCCGGGCTGGGGTCGGGGAGCCCCAGAAGGTGCTCTCCAGTGCTGAGTGCTCCCCGAGCACAGACGCCCCTCCCCTGCTGGGCCTGAGCCTCAGGACGGCTCTCTGAGCCCGCCGCTTCTGCCCCCGGGACCCTGCAGGCAGCCTCGGGGGAGTGGCCGGGGGATGGAGGTGGTTGGTGGGTGTGAGATGAGGACAGCGGACAGACGCATGGAGAAAAGAAGAAACAGTGGGCCCAGGCCAGGGCCACCTGTCGCTCTCACCTGTCAGGCGCTCACCTGATCTACAGGCCAGATCCACGTCCTTCTCAAAGTCGGTCTACGAGACAGAGATGGGCAGCGTGAGGGCCTGAGGGCGGGCGAGGCAGGGTGGGGCAGGGCTGCCTGCAGGCTGGGAAGGAGGGCCGCCCCGGAGCTGCAGCCACACCTCAGAGTGCCGTGTGTGATGCTGTGCATATGCACGTGTGTGCAAGCTCCAGAGGGCCCAGGGTGTCCACAGGTCCAGGGTGCCCGTGGGTGATGCGCTGACGCACAGCGAGGCTATGCGCCCCTGCGGGCCCACGTGTGCGCAGCTGTGTGCCCGCGCCTGTGTGCGCATGCACCCGCACACATGAGCATGCCCCCTTTCTGGACATCTGTGATTAGGAACGGCTCGCTCAGACCCTTGGCCTCCGGTCTGTCCAGAGGGATGGAACACATGGAGGGTCCCATATCAGAACCCCTGCTGCCCACCCACTCGTGTGTCAGGAAGGGGCCTGCCCCCCATCACCCCTATGGCCCCCACCACAGCCCTCAGGACGAGGAAGTGGAGGCCAGCCAGCCCGGGATAGGTACGGTGGGGTCGGGACGCAGGCGTTAATGCCAGGGTGGGACCCGCCGCCCCTGCAGCAGCACTCGTCCTGCTGCCACCCCCCAAGGCCAGGAGGTGGGAGAGGCGGAGCGGGGTGGTCCCCGCCCCGCTTCCAGGGAGCACCCCAGTTGGGGAACCCGGCTCTGGCCACCCAGGCAGGGCAGTGGCCTTCTCCCAGGCCTTGGGGCCCCGGGGGATGGCAGGGCCCTTAGTTAAGACTGGAAGTTCCTTCCTGGCAAATGTGGAGACCAAGTTGTCAGAAAGATCACAGGGTCTTTGCCCAGAGGTCAGAGGCCAGGAGAAGTGTCAGGGGATCCAGGACCTGGCTTCCGCCCACCCCGGACCCCTGCCTCACCCTTGAAAACGCCTCCCTGAGCCCATCCGCCAGCTTCTGCCAAGGCCCTGCCTGTGAGGTGGCCGGCACCCCGAAGACTGAAGGAGCACTTCCCACCTGCTGGGGGCACCCAGCAGGCAGCAGGCACCAAATGATAACATGGAGAATTCACGCAGGATGTTACCAGGGTCTGAACAGGCGGCTTGGTGGGGCCCAGGGAAGGCTCCCTGGAAGAGGTGGCACCTGGAAAGCAGGCACAGGAGTGGGCAGGGGTGTGCAAGTGCCCGAAACTGGACGGTGTGCAGAACAAGAGGGCCAAGGAGTCAGGCCCTTGGGGATGCGTGAGCACAAGCTCACGGCGGGGAGGGCAGCGGGGGGCGCAGGTGTGCGCACGGCCTGACATCCAGAGGGCAGCGTGCGGACAAAGGGCACGGCTGGCGCCAGAGGATGAGCCCGGGGCGGACGCTGGCCCCGCCCAGCTCCCTCAATCTTGACCCTGTCCATGCCCCTGGACTGCGGGTTTCACCTCGGCGAGACCCCAGCCTCAAACTGGGCTCAGAGGTCCTCCTAATGGGCTGCTGGGGCCGAGCAGGGGCTGCCTGTGTCCCGGCCCCGAGCCCTACCATGAGCTGGGCGTGGCCGTTCTGGAAGGAGCCCCCTGAGTCCCCGTTGCCCTCCTCCTGGCGGTCCACCACGCGGCACTTCACAGCGTCCTGGACCTGCGGATGGAGAGCAGAGGCAGTCAACGGCTAGCTACGCCCCCAGAGCCGTGAAGGCTGGTTTGAGTCCAGCAGGCAGGATCTTGGTGAGGGGCGGGCCTATCATGGGCTGCACGGGTCCACGTGCCACGGCGGGGGTGGGTGGGGGGCGCTCACAGGGGCACCTGCTCGTCTGTGGGCCAGAGCGCAGCACGGCGCGCAGGGCAGCTTCAATAGCAGCCACCCAGGGCCCGGCCTCTGCTCTGACCTCTGAGATCTCCTCTATGCCCGTTTTGGGGTGAAAACTCAAAAACCACGGAGCTCTGGGCCCCTGAAAACACGCCTCAAGGCTCCTGTTAGGAATCTGTGGGTAAGAGCCCACACCGCCGGCCTGAGTCGGCTAGTGTCCAGATGTGTCCTGAGTCACTGTGGCCAGCACGTCCCTGAATGTCTGGGGCCAGCTGGGGTCAGGCCCTTGCTCCCTTATCACCAAGAACAGAGCGTTCCGTGGAAGCACTGAACCATCACGGCCTCGGGCTCTTCAGAGGGGAGAGAGAGGGTGGCTGCGAGTGAGGGGCTGGGGAGCAGGAAGCAGCAGAGGAGGAGGAGGAGGAGACCGAGTTAGCCATGGATGCTGCTGGTCTGTGAGAGTGGGAGCCATGGCCGCCACCTCCGCCTGCTGCAGACAGCACTAGGCGCGGGGACAGCAGTGAGCAGAGCGCCTGTCCTCAGGGCGCTGACACTTCAGAGGCCACAAGGGGGGCACAGGGAATAAATGAAGGTGCAGGAAGCTAAAGCACGGAGAGTGGGCTGGGCTATGTACCGAAGGCTGCCTGGAGGCAGTGTCCTGAGTTACGGTGGGGAGAGCTGGGAGGAGGGCTTCCAGACACTGACCCAGCACACACCCAAGAACATGTGCCCAGTGACCCCGGCCACTGAGCCTGTGCTCCTGTGAGGACTGGGAGAGCCCAATGCACACGGCCACCTGGCCGGTCAGGTCTTGCTGGCCCTGGGGAGCACACTCCCAGTCTCACGCTCACAGACCGGCCAACAAACGACTGCTCGGCCCTGCTGCATGCCCAGAGGGCAGGCCTGGCCCAGGAGACGGCGGACTCGAGGGTACGGAGGACACGCTGTCCCCTGGCACGGACGGCCGCGGGCCCCCCATGTCTCATTTCCTTGTGCCGCGACCGACTCCATGGGTGCTGGCGGGGACCCTGCTTGTGCCCCTGTTGGGACGTCCTGTGCCCACAGGGCCGGCATCTGAGTGCCCCTCCTGGCCCGTCCTCCCCAGCATAGCTGAGCAGGCACAGGCGGCCAGGCCCCTCCCATGGGACCCTGGAGCTCACCGAGGGCAGGGGAGGCCGGCCCATGGGTCCTCCGGCCCAGCCCTGCAGGCGCACGTGGGGGCTTCCGAGCCCACCATCTAGTGTCCCAAGGGGCGGCCAGGAGCTCCAGACAGCCCGGAGCTTGTGCCAGCCCACGCAAGCCCACCCTCAGCATGGCCTGCCCTCCACGGGACGTCCGTCACCTGAATCCACCTCTGACTTCTGCCCCCACCCCTCGGGACACAGCCCCTGCTCCTCCATCTTCCAAGCGCTTCCGTCTCTACTCAACATCTTTGCCGCCCACAGGCTCTCTTCCTGACCCAGGACGTCACTCTGTCGTTGCTGCCCGTCTTGTTTCGCAGATGGAGAGGCAGCTGAGGGCCACAAGCCCGGGCCACCGCAGCCTCAGTCCGTCCAAGGTGAGTGGGCACGAGCTACTCTGGGGGCTGTCCCGAGGCTCCTTAATGCACGTGTGCAGGGGAACAGGCCCAAGCAGGTGCTGGGCTGGGGGAGCGAGGTTCTCTCTGCAGGGCGTCAACGTGGGTCCGTAAAGTCACCTCCACCTGGGCCATCTCTGGCTCCAGCACAGGCGGCCCCCGCCTGTCTCGGGGGAGGCTCTCCCTGGGCCCTCAGGACTAGAGAGCGGACACACAGGACCGACTGGACGTCTGCAGATGGTGGGGGCACCACTCCCTTGGCAGAAACGTCGGGGCTCCGCCCTGCTGTCTTTCCTGCAGCAGGAGCCCCTGGAGAGGGGCGTCCCCGTCTCCCCCAGGTGTGAGCAGGGCAAGGGGTGGGCTCAGCTGTCCCCGCCAGGGCGGCCCTATCTTCAGCTGTGCAGAGCCCCAGGCAGGCCAGGGCCCTGGCGTCCACGCCCAGAGGAGAAGCTCTAGGCAGGGAGGCTGGGTGGGCCGCGCCGGCTCAGCAGACAGAAGACAGATCGCCCCTCAGGGTCTCAGGACTCCCCTGCACCAAGGGACGCTCCGGCCTGGCCTCCTGGGCTGCCCAGCGTGCTCACTGCCCTCCACGAGACCCTGGGGTGGGCTCTAGTCCAGCAATGTCTGATGCTGGCATGTCACACTCCCTCCCCCCAGGATGAGGCATATCCCCTCCGTCGTTGCTACCAGCCAGAAGACGGTCAGGCAAGGGTTCGGTAAAAGGCCTTCTCCTATACCTTCCGGAGAAGCCCAGAAAATGCCACAACGGGAGTCCCAGCTGCCCCGGGAGCCATTCCCACCTCTGGGCCCCCACCAGCCAAAGTACAAGCCCCGTCTCAGCTGGAGCCAGCACAGGGCACCGGAGCGGCTTCTACAAGAAACTGTTGTGTTGACTGAGCCCCGGCTGCATGCTGGGCCCAAGTCCAGTCTCTCGGAAGAGTCAGGGCCCAGGAAGCTGCCCCTCCCCCACTTCCTGCCTCCTTCCAGAACCTTCTGGCCGCGGGGAGGTGGCTTCCCAGTGTCCAGTGCCAGGCTGACCGCTCTTCCCCAGCCTGGAGGGCAATGCGGGCCCCTGGCCCCGCTGCGAGGCCCGGGGAGGGAGGGTGCCCCCCGCCCGCCGGCCCACCTCTCTCCGCAGGATGCAGTGCACCATCACGATGACGAAGCCCTCCAGTGAGTCGAAGACAGCAAAGAGGATCTGGAAGAGGGCGGACCTGCGGTCGGTGACGGCGAGCACAGCGGACATCCAGGTCAGCGCCAGCAGCGGCAGCACCACGCAGGAGCTCCACAGTGAGGCCCTGCGGACGCGGCGGGCGTCAGGGCTGCCCTGGAACCTGATGCCCGCCGGGCTTGCCCCGGGGACAGGCCGGGTCACCTCCCTTCCTGGGCTCAGGCTTACCTCCCTTCCCGGGCCAGTCCCTGCCGCACCCTCTCCCCCAACCGGAGAAACCCGCCCCCCACCCAGCCCGGCTGCCTCCTCTCCTGGGAAGCCTACTTTGCCAGCAACACCCCCAGCTGGGGGCTCGCGGGGCAGCTGGGGACACGGGACGGGGGTCCCAAGCGGCTGGGTGGCAGTGAGGGCTGGGGGGACGGGTCTCTGGAAGATGCAGGTGCTTGACCGTCCTGGAGGCCCCAGGAGGGAGACACGCATGCTGCAGGGAGGGGTGAGCTGGGGGAGAAGGGGTCTCCTCCCAGGGCCCCCAGCCCCAGCCAGAGGCCCAGGGCCAGGACTGCAGGAGGGCCGCAGGGGAGGGCATCTGGCCAAGCCTCTGAGCACTGAACAGAGAGACAGGGTTGGGATCAGTGGGGTCAGGGGTGGGGGGACCGGAGGACCCCTCAGGGAGAAGGAAGGAGCGGACCTACAAGGAAAGAAGACAGACGACAGACAGACAGGGCCGTATGGGGAAGGGACAGGACAGACAGACAGGAACAGAAACAACAGGGGCATCCCCCTCTTGGCGGGCCCTGCTCTGCCCTCCCCAGGGGAGCAGCTGCCCTGTTCTGAAGCCTTTGCCCCTTCCTCCAGGAAGTCCTCCAGGAGCACCTCTGAGGCAGGCATCACCCTCTGCACCCGCATGGGCTACACGGGAGGCCACTCTGGGCTGTCTCCTTGTCCCCACAGTGGGGACATTGTGAGTCAATAGGTTGTGTGGGGACAGAAAGTGTGCCAGCAGGATCCTGGGGGACAGTGTTAGGAAACCTGCCTGACGCCCTGTCCCTGCCGCTATTGCCACTCTCAGGGCTGCCGGGCCTGAGGACCGCAGCCAGGGTGGGCTCTGCGGTGACTGCCCACAGGGGGCTCTGGCGGGCCTCTCTCCCCAGGAGCAGGTGGGGCAGGGCCGCGGGCGGCCACTGGGGGGAGCTGGTGGGAGAAAGGCTGGGGTCCCCTTAGGTCCCTGAGCCCCAAGCTGGCGGGGCCTCCAGACAGCTCAGTGAGATCCCACCAAGGCTGCGCCACCCCTGCAACGGACCACCCGTGAGGGGCCCAGCCCCGCGGGACAACTGCCCTCATCGACTCGGACGGAGTACGCCGGCCACACCTGCCTCCCCGGGCCTCCACGTCCTCCCCCTGCCCTGCCCGGCCGTCTCGAGGGCTCGGGTCCCCACCTCAGGGCCAGCCCCGTGTCTCCTCCCAGGGGATCCCCTAAGGCCACCCCAGGGACGGCCCCCCACCCTGGGCACATTCCCTGGACACGGCGGGCCTCCAGAGCTAGACTTGGCCTCTCTTGTCGCCTCACAGGCTCCCCAGACCACTGGCGCTGAGAACAAGGGGGCCAGGCGGAAGCCCCCGGGCCGGGCACACGCCGCAGGCTGTGTACCCTCTACGCCCGCCTGCCGTGCCCACGCCTGGCCCGGCACCTCAGAGCCCACGACGGGGCCCCGTCCCGGCCTGGGCCTGTCTCCCCCCAGGGTGGGCAGGGCCCTGCCGTCTGCCTCCTCTCTTCCACGGCAGGCCCTCTCAAGCCGGACCCCGGGCCCAGCCACCCCCTCATGATCTGAGCAAGAGGGCCCGGGCCTCCCCCATTGAAACGCTTCATCCTGCTTTGAGCCATTGATCACCGGGCCCAAGGCCTGGCGCTGACAGCCAGGTGCTGCAGCCGGCTGGCAGATGGCTGGGGCCTGGGGACCTGTAAATTACTCAGATGCCTGCAGTCCATCCTCCTCAGCTTCTGAAGCGTTTCTGCCTCGCAGCCGGTGGGGGGTGGGGGGGGTGGGGGGGGTGGGCGTGCAGGTCCAGGTGTGACCGCTGGGCAGGAGGAGGGGCAGGTGCATAGCCGCCCCTGTGGGAAAGTCAGATGCCCCTGGGGGAGGGGTCTGGGCGTGAATGGGGCTGGGCAGGCCCACTGCCACTGACCTCCCGTGCGACCTGCCCAGTACGTCCCCCAGGGGTCCGAGGACAGCCTCTCAGCACAGCCCGAGTCACAGCTGAAGCTGTCTTCCGCCCCATGGGCCTGCCTGCCTGCAGAACAACGGAGGGGCTCAGCTGAGCCCCAGGTGTCCGGGCTGTGGACCCCAGGACAGAGGAGCAGCCCATCCCCCTCCAGAGGATGCTGCGTCTCCACCCCGAGTGTCCAGAGGCCAGGTGGGCTCTCCCCCAGGAGGGTTCCGGGGACCTCTGTCTCTGGGGACCAGACGACCAGACGCTCCTAGGTCATCTGAGCCCCCAGGCTGCACTGCCCCTGCCCTGCTTGTGGCCCCTGGAGGCGGCCAGGGTCAGCAAACAGGCCAGCTGCCCCAACACACCCGGTTTCCACAGGTGTGGCGGCCTCTCACACACTGCAACTCCCGACCAACACACAACTCCTCCCACACTCCACCACACTCAAGCGGAGCACGGTGACCCCAGCACGACCACACTCTGACGACGGCCACCAGCAGACCATGTTCTCACAGCCAGAGGCCCAGCCCGGCTCCCTGCCCTCGGGCCTGCCTGGTTCCCCGAGGCCCTGGAGGATGGGAAGGGAGAAGAAGGGCCGGGCAGGGACCACGGGACCGCAGCATGAGGAGACTGGGGGGGCTGCCGAGGCCCAGAGGGGACAGCAGAGACGACACGAAGGACAGAAAGCGTAACACGAACGAGATGTGACCGCAGGGCGCAGAGCCCGCGGGCGGGCGAGGGGTGGCACTGACGTGGTGTGACTGGCGGCCTCTTCAGCCTCAGAGAGGGCTGCACACTTGGCACATTTCGGGGGGCACCTGAGGTGGGGCCCAGGGCAGCTGACTGCAAGTGAAATTAACAGACTGAAACGAGAGCAAAACTGTTCTCGCAGAAACAGGCAGGGGGAGCAGGAGGGGTGAAGCCCCAAAACTAATCAGAGGGCGTCCAGCCTGAGCCTCCCCAGGTTGGGGGACGGGGTCCGGGGGGGCGAGGCTCCAGGGCAGGGGTGAGGATGGGGGCCAGGGGTCCCTGGGTCTCTTTCCATCCGGGGTCCTGGACCTGCTAGGTGGCAGGGAGAGCCGAGTGCGGGCTCTGAGGCTGGGTGCGTCTGACCGCAGGGCAGGGACGGCCCAGGCCCGTGTACACCCACGTTCAGCACAGCGTGACATGAGCTGCCCACATTCACACCAAGCAGCGGGGCACCTGGCCGAGGCCACGGTCCCCGCCCTCGGGTCCCGCACATCCAGCAGGACCAGGCGCTGCCCCACCCAGAGACGGAGGGATTCGCTCGATGGTCCCAGGGGGCACCTATGAGCTACCTGGGCAGCAGCCCCCCGGCTGGCACTGAGCGGGCGGGGTGCTGAGGTCAGGCCCACAGGTGAGTCCAGCTGGGCTTTTGAGCCCTGGCACCACTGCACCCGGGGGAGGCCCAACGGGGCAGGCGGCCTGACCTGACTCCAGCCCTGCTCCACCTGCCCCCTGCCCCCTGCGCCACCCCCCAACCTCAGGCTCAGTCTGCACTGCTGTGAGATGGGAGCAGGACTGCAGACCCTGCCTCACGAGTCACTGCAGGAGACAAACAGGACAGCGCCACAGGCGGACGGGCCCAGCCTCGCCGCCGCCCTGGCCCCCAGCCTCGCTGCCGCCCTGGCCCATGCTACACCGATCCCAGAGCAAGCGTGGCTGATGCTTCACAGCCCCCACTTCGCAGACTCAGAGCAGAGGCCCAGGCCGTGCAGGGCCCAGGCCCACAGCCAGGCCGGCTGGCTCCCAGCCCCTGCGGGCCCTCCAGGGTCACATGCCTCCCCCAGAGCAGGTTTCTAACCGGGACAGAGCCCGCCAGGGGCCCATGGGGAAGGGCTCCTGAACCTCTGTTCACGGGGAACGCAAGAGCAGGACAAGGCGAGGAAGAGAGACAGAGAGACGCAGACCAGGCAGGAGTGACACAGAGTGGGGTGGGGAGGGGCGTGGACCCCCACACAGACACTGGCCAGGGCAGAGGTGAGGCGAGGAGGGCTTGGCGCTGGGGCGGCACAGGCCCCGTCCGTGACCGCAGGGGGCTCCCGGCCCCTACAGCTGGAGGAGCATCGCCCCACCCCCACGTGCCTCTGTCCAGGTTGGGCACTGCAGCCCCTGGGCACCGCCTGCCCAAGCGCTGCGGGCCTGTCCCAGCGCCACCATCTTGGGGCTGGCTCCCCAGGCAGGAGGAGCATCCCGCCTGGCCCCGCACCCTCCCCGTGCTGAAGGCACTGCAAGGATGGGGCGCTGTGCCAGTTCAGGGCCAGCCGACCACAGAGGGGCAGGGAGAGGCTAGGCGCACCGCCCTCCACCCTGTGGGCCTGGGGTCTTGGGAAGCAGTCAGTTTCATGGCCTCTGAGAACTCGTGAAGCCCCTGCTCTGTCAGGGGCGCCGTGCCTCCATCTCCCGACCCGCTTGGTGGGGGCAGGGGCTCCGGGTCATCCCGACTCGAGGGGGGCGCGGTGCGGCTGCCCGGTCCTACCCTGCCCGCTCCTTCAGCTTCTTGTCCGTGATGCCGTCCTTGGACACAAGCTTGTTGAACACCAGGATCCCGATGACCATGTTCACCTGCAGGGCGGGGGGAAGTGGGTATGGGGGGGTGCCCCAGGGGCACTGGGGCCGGCCCCCCAGCCCCGGGCAGCACGGGACGTCGCACAGCCCCCCGCGGGTGAGGAGAGGAGCTCCAGGGAGGATGCAAAGCCCCCCGGGGACGGGGGAGCTACCAGCTCCACCCAAACTCTGGTGCCTTTGCCCTGTTGTCCCCTCCTGGAGCCCCAGTCCCTAGCGGGGGTTCTCCACCCGACACGGTCCTGCCAGACCCCAAATCTCCCATGTGACGGGTCCCCAGGCCCACTGCCACCCCTCCTGGGATCAACAGCAGTTTGTGAAGCCAGGAGTCCATCTGGGATGGAGTCTAGAGGTCAAGCTGGGGTCGGAGCAAATCGGCCCCTGCCTGGAGCGGTCAAGCACGCGAGTAGGCTGGCCGTAACGCCCCGCGGGGCACCTGTCCTGCGCAGACCACAGAAGGGCCCGCAGGTGACCACCAGTCCAGCTGCTGCCACGCCCAGGCTCACCCTGCGCCCCCATCCTTAGCATCCCGGCAACTCATGTGCGTCCCACGAACGAGCTCGCCCAGCTCGAGCCCGACCTGACGCCGTCTTGGGACACCCCATCCTGGCTCCGCCTGGGGCCACATTGCTCTCCACACGGGGCAGTCCTTCAGAGACCTTAACTCAGGACCGCCGCCCCACAGGTCTTCCCTGAACCTGCTACCACTGGGCACCTGCCCCGGGAAGTGCTTCTGGGAGCCGAGGCAAGTCTCGTTCTACTGCTCACACTGCCGCCCGCGACAGAGACAGGCTGTCCCCAGTGTCCCCACCGGCCACCAGGCCCTGGTCTCCCCTCTCCCTGGAATGCCCTCCCCTCAGGCTTCCACTCTGCAGAGGCTGCTTGACCCCTAGCCAGGTTTCTGCATTTCAGAGACCCTGGGATTCCAGGGGTCCCTGGACCCGTGACCCTAGGCCCAGAGGTCTGGGAAGACCGACTCCCTGGGCCCCCTCAGCTCCAAGTGCTCATGGCCGCACACACAGCGGCAGGCCTGTCCCTGCCTCCCGTCCTCTGGCTGAGAGCGGCTTTTGTGGGTGACCTCGTTTTCTGCCATGGCTGGGGCGGGGTGGGCAGGACACCAGCGGCTGCCACCCTGCCTGCAGCAGCTCTGTGTCCTCCTTTACCTGCGTGTGCCCGCGTTACATGTGGAAAAGACCCTCAGGCTGGGAAAGGCTGAAGGCAGGAGGAAAAGGAGACGACCAAAGATGAAATGGTTGGGTGGCATCACCAATCAACGGACATGAGTTTGAGCACACTCCGGGAGATGGTGAAGGACAGGGAAGCCTGGCGTGCTGCAGTCCATATTGGGTCACAAAGAGTCGGACACGTGTGAGCAACCGAACAACCAGCCCGTGTTACAGGAAGGGCCCCAGGCAGCAGTGCACAGCGGGTCAGGACCAGGACCAGCCTGCCCTCCTTGCACAGTGGGAAGCGACGTGGGGGACTCCTGCCTCTGACAGCCCGCCTCCCCAGGCCCTTAGGAGGCCCAGCCCACTGACTAGTAGCACTGAAATGCAGAGCACGGGGCCTCCCTCCCTACCAGTCTTCCAGACTAAAGGAGCAGGCGGGCTGGGGCTGGGGGCAGGGGCCTGGGGGCCGCCCACAGATCCTGCCTACCAACTCTGTCTGCCCTCTGGCTCCCCCATCTCCCATCCCTTGCAGGCTCAGCCTCCCCTGGGTGCCTTGGGCCTCATTTTCCTCTCCAAGTCCAGTCTGCGCCCCCAGCCTGGCTCAGGTCTGACAATGAGGCAGTGAGGCCCAGCCCGGTGAGCAGGACTCTGCAGAGCGATGCCCTTTCCTGGGGGCAGGTGGGAGAGGAGGGCGAGATGGGCTCAGATCTCCAGTCTCTCCCTGCTCACCGGTGACCCAGGGATGGTAACCCTGTGTGTCCGGGGCACTGCCATCCTCACCAAATGGGAGGGGAACCACAGAAAGGAAGTGCCGGGAGGCATGGGGGCAAGGGAAGGGGCTTCCTTCCTCCAGTGAATGACCAGTTGAGGAAAAAAAACCCCAGTGTGGTCACATCTCTGCTGGCCTGGCCATCTGTCTGCCCACCATCCCCTCACGGTCACACACCCGCACAGGCCTCCCGACAGGTACACGGCCGCTACACAGCCACCAGGCAAGCTGCACCCAGAGACACAGGAGGCCGCTGGCCCAGCCTCTGCGCCCTGGCTGCTCTGTGGGCCCTGCCGGCCCCTGGTGACGGGGGCGACCCCGATGGGGAAGCAGACGCAACTGGAGGCCCGGCTCGAGGGGAGGCAAGGGGCAGGGGTCCCTACCAGCACGACGGCCGCGGCCGGTCCCACGAAGGCGTACAGCAGTCCCCCCTCCAGGGAGAGCCAGCAGCTGGGGGAGGGAGGCAGGCTGGTTAGTGGCCAGACACAACCCCACCCAGGCACAGGCTGGGCCCCATCAGCTTCCAGGCGGGCAGGTGCAAAGCCCAGAAGGGGCAGGAGCAAGCGAGGACACTGCGCAGGATTAATTCTTTGGCTTCGCAACTCGAGGGAGCCCCCAGGCGGCGGACAGGTGAAGTTCACGGGTGGAATCGGTCCAGAGCACGGGGTTCCGGAAGCCCTGATGGTCCCCCTTCCCCGACTCTTCCCCAGGCCTGGGCTCCCCACCTCCCCCCGCAGACCCTCCCCGATCTCACGTGCCGACCCTTTCTCTTGGCATCATGCTAAAATGTTAGGCTGGGTCCCTGGCCTGGAGTTCTTCCTGCCCGCTCAACCCAGGCAGGCCCGAGGCCTCAGCATCGGGCCTCCTGCTCACGGGAGGACCTGAGCCCTCTGCGCCACCACACTTATTTCCCTAAGTCTCCTGGACACCAGCCGGGTGGCCCCCAGGAGCCCTGAGCCCAGGGAGGGCTGCTCTTCTTCCCCCGTGTTCTGTTTCATCTGCCCTGAGCTTCCATGCTATCTGCCAAACACACTCATCTTCATCCTTCAGAACCCCACTGCAACGTCCCACTTCCGCCTGATCTGTCCCCAAGCCGGGTAGACTGGTGTTCCTTCCTCTCAGCTGTGGGGTCAGTGTCCATGCTTCCTTCCCGGTACTCACAGCCCCCACCCCCGCCAGGGTCCCCAGTCAAGTGCAGGAGATGCCTGCCCCAGGGCCTGGTCACGTCCTGGCCCCCTGGGCTCCCCAGGGAGCCGGGCCTGTGCAGCCCCTCCTTCTGCACGTCGCTGCCTTCTTCCTCCCCACATCCACAGCCACAGCCTCCCAGGCCTCGGTTCTTCGCCCCACACCCTAGGAAGCCACATGGCATCCTGGTTTGGCATTCAAGGCCCCTGGACCTGGGCTGGCTGAACCTTCAAGGCCTCAGTGACTTCATCCATGAGACAGCCCCGCCACGTTCCACCCCGCGCCTCCCCCGCCCGCCCCCCCCCCCCCGACTAGGGGCCATGCGCTGTGCTGAGTCGCTCAGTCGTGTCCGACTCGCTGCAAACCATGGACTGTAGCCCACCAGGCTCCCCTGTCCATGAGCTTCTCCAAGAATACTGCAATGGGTTGCCATGCCCTTCTCCAGGAGATCTTCCCAACCCAGGGATCGAACCCAGGTTTCCTGCATTGCAGGCAGATTCTTTACCGTCTGAGCCACCAGGGAAGCCGCAGGGGTCATACAGACTCCTGAAAACCTGGACCCTTTGTCATGCAGATGGGAACGGAAGCTCTGAGGGGCTAAGCAGCTGAGGACACGGGGGCTCCTACCACCCGGGGCCTGTTTCTCTTGAGCCTGCTGCCCACCGCCAGGAGGAGCTGGCGGACAGGGGGCAGAGGGCTACCCCCGGGCCTGGCCTCCAGCTCCCAGGGCCCCCGCTCTTGCCAGGCCTCGGCGTTCTCAGCTCTGAGACGGGTGCCCAGCCAGCCCTCACCTTCCAGGGTGGTGGGAGGGTCTGGGGGAGCCGCGCGGCCTCCACCACATCCCACCCCGCCCCAACTCACTAGTTCATGGTGCTGTACCCTCTGGCCTTGGTAAATCCCACAGAAATAGCCACGACCAGCGCAGGGAGCCCTAGAAGAGCAGAAAGAGAAGGTGTCGGACGGACCCCCACCGTCTAAGGCCCAGCTCTGCAGGTGGGGGAGGGGAGGGGACGAGGCGCCTCTGAAGCCCCTGAACAGAGGATGACAGTGAGCACGTGAGAGAGAGGACACGAAGTGGACCAGCACGAGAACCCACAGAAATGGGCGAGGGCTGCCAGGCCAGCAAGTAAAGCAGGTTGCCCAGCCACCTCTGGACTTCAGATAAGGAAGGAAACATTTCCCGTCGTAAGTTTATCCCAGACATCGCCTGGGATCTACTCATGCCACCAGGTTATTCCTCACCTGGCACTCAGAGCCAGGTGACCCCCTGGAGGCGGAGGCTGGAGGGGCCACTGGAGCCGGAGGGTGAGGGGGGACGAGGAGGGGGCCGGGTGGGGCACCCCGCCGCCCTGCAGCGCTCACCCCAGCCCAGGCACAGGAAGCGCTTGCGGACGAGGCGGTTCCGCAGGCGGCCAGTCACGGCCATGTAGGACTGCCAGGCCTCGGTCAACACCCAGCAGAAGGAGGACAGGAAGAAGAAGTGCAGGAAGGCGGCCACCAGCGTGCACACGGCCTGCGAGGGCGGGCGGGCGGGCAGGCACTGGCTCACTGGCCCCACGCCCACGCCGCGACCTGGTCGAGTCCCCAGGCAGGACACCACCCAGGGTCCACCCACCCCACTGCTGGAGACAGGCTGTGCGCACTGAGGCCCTGGGGTGTGCTTGCCTGACCCAACTCCCAAGCTGCCAGGGACAGACACCCTTCTCCCTGGCTTCCCCGCCCACTTGAAGACACCTCAGAGGCCACAGGAGCCCACCCAAGAGCTCCGGCCCCAGCCCACCCGCTCATCAGCTGGCGACTCTGAGACCACACCACAAGGCACAGACAGGCTTGGGGGACCTGGGACCGACACTGGGCCAGCGTGCTGGAGCTTGAGCCGGTCATCTCAGAGCACTAGTCCCACTAGAGACTCTAGACACCCAGTCCCCACGCCTGGCCAGGTGACAGCCAGAACAGTGAGGGGTCTGCAGGGCTCTGCCCCCGCCTCAAGCACCCCAGGGCCTGGGGCCCTGCTGTGGAGCCTCCCCATCACCGACGAGAGCCACCCCCCAGGGCGCAGAGGAGGCCGCTCACCTTGTTGCGGGTCTGGGTCTGTCCAATGAGGATGAGTGCGTTGGAGGAGATGATGGACAGGCAGAAGTTGATGAGGATGACGGACCGCTCCGAGCGGATGTACCTGTGGGTGAGGGCGGGTGGCGTGCTCCATGCCCAGCAGGGCCTCAGCTCCTCAGGAGCTGGGCGCCACGGCCACGAAGGCTGGGCCGCCTCCTCCCTGTGGGGCCCTTGCCTCCACCGCACCCACATTGCTCCTCGTGTCACCGACTCGACAGAGGCCACGGGGTCCTGACCACCCCACACGCCGAAGGAGGTGCTTTGTAAACCACAGCGGCCGCAGGGGAGGGTCTGGGCCGGGGGGCCAAGCAGGCCCACGGTGGGTCAGGGTAGACGTCCGAGGAGGGGCTGCTGGGAGGGGCGCCGGGTATTTCAGGGTCACTGGTGCCTCCACCCTTGGGCAGGAGGGGGCGGGGGCGGGGCAGGAAGGCACGCCCCCCCCCCCCAACTCCACCCCGTGGCTGCATCGACCCCTCCTTGCGGGCCTCAGCTGCGGTCATGCTGCCCTTGGAGCCGACACACTGGGGATCGGGCTGGACCCAGTGGGTGGGGCAACCTTGGGTTGACCCTTGGTGACCCACAGTCCCAACCCCTGCCCCTCAGGGCCCACTGGAAAGGGAGTCTGCGCACACACGCCCCCATCCCAGGGCTGCTGATGGCTGGACGGGGTCGCCCCCACACTGCCCCACCCCCTGGGGACCAAGGGACCAACACCAGCCAGACAGCACCCGGGCACGGGGGTCCGTGGTGGAGAGGGCTTGCAGCCTGGGGCAGGGGCCGGCAGAGGCTCCCACTGGACACACGCACCCAGGCTCAGGGAGTGGCCTGGCACGTCCAGGTGGCGACAGACCACAGGCACGGAAGTCGGGGTCTCGGGGCCCAGCAGTCATGGGACAGGGTGCTCAGCTGGGCGGGCCCACTCAGAGGGTGGGAGGGAGCAGGGAGCCTCTGTGAGAGGCCTGTGGGCACCTGGCTGGGCAGGAGCAGGAAGGCCCGGCGCCCTGGGCTGCCCCGCGCCTCCCCGCTGCCCACCAGCATCCAGGGGACTGCAGTCAGGAGGGCTGGGGGGTGATGACAAAGGTGATGGATGGTCCCAACTGGGAAGGCGCGAGGGAAGGACGGCTCTGGGCTCCCAGCCCACGGCCACCCCGATGGGAGAAGGGGTAAGGCGGCCCCAGCCACCCCTTCCTGGGGACCGCCCCTGCATGGAGCGCAGTCATCCTTCCTGGGGGCAGTCCGCACCGTCCACCCCTACCTGCGGGGGGTGCCACCTCCCCGATGGGAGGACGGGTAAGGCAACTGCAGTCACCCCTTCCACACCTCCCGGGAACCCCCTGTAGTCACCCCACCCGGGGACCCCCCCTGCGGTCACCCCTCCCGGGGGCCGCCCACCCATGGGGCGCAGTCACCCCTCCTGGGGACCCCCCAGTCACCCCACCCTGGGACCCCCCCCACGGTCACCCCTCCCGGGGGCCGCCCAGTCACCCCTCCCGGGGACCCCCCCTGCGGTCACCCCTCCCGGGGACCACCCCCCCATGGGGCGCAGTCACCCCTCCCGGGGATCCCCCAGTCACCCCTCCCGGGGACCCCCCACGCAGTCACCTCCACACGGAGACGTAGATGATGATCAGCATGAGCAAGGTCAGGGACGACACGCCGCAGCCCACGATGAGCGTCACCGACGGTGTGGCCACCTTCTCCATGCTCTGTGGGTCCCGGGGGGGACAGAGAACAGAGTGAGGGGCGGGAAGGCCTGCGGGGGACGCTGGGGGATCCTGCCCCCTGCACCCCCGGGAGCCCCGCGTCCAGCAGCCCTCAGCGCCCCAGGCGGTCCCTGGGGCGGGGTCTCATCTCCGGCGGGTCTCTGTGCCCCCACTGGCATAATTGTGTGGCAAGCCCAACCACAGCGCCCGCCCCATTTCAGGAAGGGTCCCCCCGCATCACAGGTGAGCTCACCAAGGCAGCTGTCCCTGACCCTGTGGCTCTGCAGCACCAGCCAAGGGCAGGGGCCCGGCTCTAGCGGGGAGCCGTGGCCCCTCAACACCCGCCACAGACCCCAGCCCTCCACCCTGGCCCACCCCGGGGCTCTGCAAACAGCAGCTGCCCTCTGAGGCCCACGCCACCTCCATGTGAGACCGCCCCCACGCTGGGCGCCCCAAGTCTGCCCCCAGACTCCAAGCCTGGCCCCGCGGCTCCGTCCACCCAGACGCGCCTCAGGGCCCTCTGGTCTCGGCTCGTCCCCTCCCAGGGGGCCCAGGGCAGCCCTGAGGTCCGGCCGGGCCATTCCCATGCCTCTGTGTGCAGCCCGTGTGAGCGTGACCCCAAAGTGGGCGGCCTATGCTTGCTGAGGAAAGATCTCGGTCCCTCTACATCCGGAACCCAGAGACAAACTGGGGCCCTGCAGCCCCTCCCACCCGCCTCCCCCCAGAGGAAGGAGGGGGTGAGTCCTGGAGCCGGGGGGAGGGGCCGGGGGGAGGGGCCAGAGGACAAGGGGAGTCTGGTGGCCCCTACCGCAGAGCTGACCCCTCCGTGGCCCGGCCCAAGTCTAACCTGGCTGGCACGTTGCTGACCCTGCACATGCAGAGCGAGCCTCCAGGTCGCCTCCTGAAGCCACAGCGGCCCTTCCTGCCCCCAGATGGGACCGTTCACCCTCCTCGGGAGTCCATGGTCTGGGGGCTGCTGCACAGGCACCCCAGGGCCCACCCACTGGGCACAGCTGCTCCCACCTGCTCCATCTGCGGCCGGACGGCCCTTCCCCCCACCAGGGCTGCTGTCCACGCCCCAAGCCACTGCTGGGGGTGCCTGTCTGTCCCCTGAGCCTGCTGTCCTCACATCTGGGAGCCCCCCCTCCGCCAGGCCCAGCACGGACAGGCGGTCAATGTGACTGGCTGCATGAACGGAGCCTGGGCAGGCAGGCTCCTGGAAAATTGAGAAAGTCGTTCAAGGTCAGCCAGGCCGTCCGCTGTCCCCGGGGGCTGGCCCGGGTGAGGCTCTGGAACCAGCTCCTGCGTTTCCACACAGGGAGCTGGAGGGCTCTGGGGAAGGGGGACTTTGGGCTCCAGCCAGCGCCCCTGAACTCGCTGGGCAACCTTGGGGCCCCGGTCAGCCACACAAGTCACGGGTGGCCGAGCAAGCGGCTCAGGCCCACTCCTAGGCCGCTCTGGCCCCGACCTCCGTGGCCATCTGCCTCCATCTGCCCCCGTCAGGCCTGGCAGCCACCCGCCCGCGCCCTCCTCCTCTCTGCCTGGCTCGCCCGTCGCTTCTGACAGCCCTAACCCTGCAGGTTCTCAACAGTGTGGGGAAGGGACAGGTGACACAGCGGTGGACAGGGGTGTCAGGGACCTCAAGGTCTTGCTGGGAGGGCTGGACCGGAGACCTCAAACATGAGAGATGGGCCTCAGTCCACACCGAGAGCAGGCAGACGCAGGCCAGCCTCCTGCCGGAGACGGGCTCCCTAGCCAAGCTGCATGCCACCCCAGGGCCTTTGCACAGGCTGGTCCTACCCCAGCGCTCCTTCCCTGCCCTCCACACGGTCAGCTCTTCTCTCAGCTTAGCTGTCATCTCCCCAGTGGCTCAGATGGCAAAGAATCTGCCCGCAGTGCAGGAGACCTGGGTTTCATCCCTGGGTCGGGAAGATCCCCTGGAGAAGGGAATGGCAGCCCACTCCAGCAATCTTGTCTGGAGAATCCCATGGACAGAGGAGCCTGGCGGGCTACAGTCCATGGGGGTGCAAAGAGTAGGACACGACCGAGCGACTAACACTTCCCGCGCTCCTCACAGTGAGGACTGGACAATCACTCTGAACTGGTCCCACATCTGTCCGCCCATCCTCTTGCCTTGAGCCTCTGCAGGGCACTGGCCCCTCCCACCCCACACCCAGGCTTTTACTCCTTTGTGGTTCACAGGGTTACTGTCAGTTTCTGCCACGCGTCTTCTCCCAAACCATCACACACCTTACGCGCCCTGAACTTCTCTCCTAAGGCACTGTCCTTAACCCAGCTCCACTCCAGCACCGCACATGGCTCACAGCCACCCACACAGACGAGCCCTGACTCCAGCACTGACTGATTCCTGGTCCTGGTCACACGCTGAGCCATGATCCTGGTCAGGCCGGCCGCACAGCTCCGGGCACATCCCAGAAGCGATGCCACCAGCCACTGTGCTCTGCAGACCGTTTAGCACATGCCAGGCTGTGTGGACCCTGCCAGTACCTCGCCAGGTTCGGTCCCCACCCAGCCTCGCCCCCTCAGATGTGACTCAGAGCAGTTACTCAACCTTCCCGTGGTCACAGCCTGGCACAGGCCACAGAGCCAGGACTTGACACTCCAGCTGCAGGCAGGGCTGGGGTTGGGGGGATGCCAGGGTCTTGTCTCCCTTCGCTTCCTTCCCCCCAGGATCTAAGCCCTCCCTGGCTCCTGGGGTGTGACTACAGTACCCCTTCTCTTCCGTCCTCTCTGGGGCCCTTGCTCTGGACTCCAGCCCCAAGACCGCTCTGCACCCTAGGAGCGCAGCCTCCGCAGGCTCAGACAGACTCCACACCCAGCGCACAACCCCCACTCCGTGGGTGCTGGCAGGCAGCACCCACCCCCACGGCCCAGCTCCCCGCTGCCACCACCCCCTGCCGGCTGGGTCATTCCGCCTTCACGCTGGTGGGACCCCTGTAGGACCCCAACCCTCTCACCTCCCTTTCTCACCGCCCAACTCCACTGACCTCAGCGTGACACTCCTTGCTAGAGCCCCCGCCCCCGTCGGGCAGGCCCTCCGGACCCAGCCCCCTCCCCTGCTTCCTGCTCATCTCTGCCTTTCTCAGCCTCCCAGGGGCTGCCGTCGCTCCCCCCAACCCTGGAGCTGCTGTGAACTCCTGTTCATCCCTCAGGGCCCTGCTCCGCGCCTCCTCTCGTGCCCGTGTCCCGAGCCACCCCCGGGAAGGAAGGAGGCTGGTGCAGAGCCCCCAGAGCGGCCCTCTCTCCACCTGGGCTGTCTCTCCAGTAGACGTCGTGCCCCCTGAGGGCCCAGCCCCGGGCACACAGAGGGATGGGCTGCCCGGAACAGCCTCCCTCTCGCTCTCAGCCCTTCCCCATCAGCACCTCTGGGGCTGCCCTCACTGGGGCCGGAGCCGGCTGGGAAAAGACAGGAGAGTGGCGAAGGTACTGATGGCAGCTGAGCATGAGGTGGGACGCCCGTCTGAGCCACGCCCAGGCCTTCAGGGCTGCAGCACATGCCCCAGCCCACTACTCTGCCATCTGACAGAGGAGGACCATGAGGCTCACGGAGGCCCGGCAGCCTGCTCTTGGTCCATGGCCGAAGGGTGGCTCTGTGGCTGCTGAGAGCTCCCATACTGCCGGATTCAGCTGCCTCTTCTGGGACGTGGGGACGGGGTGTCCCCACGGGTGTCCCCGCCTATATGCAGACCAGGCTACCACAAGCCCCTCTGACTGCGGCTGCTTCCCGCCCCCCCGTCCGCCCCCGGACCCAGGCACAGCCTAGACCCCTTCACAGACCAGAGCTATGCGCTCGCCTGTGCACACTGGCGCAGGGCCCTGTCCTTTCACCCTCGGGAGAGCCAGTGCCAGGCCAGATATTCCTAGAAAGGCCCCTTGGGCCTCACACTCACCCCCAAGCTCCACCAGCGTCAGCCACCCACCTGCCCCTCACCTAACGCTCTCCCTGCTGGGCACCCACCTGCCCCTCACCTAACGCTCTCCCTGCTGGGCGGCCCCGGGCTCGGCAGGAGACCACCCTTTCAGGATGCGGGGGCCTGCCTGCTGCAGGCCTGGCCCAGGAAGGTCCCTGTCAACTGGCACAGCCCTCGCAGTCACCCTGAGCAGCAGAGGCCACTTCCGTTTTCCAGGGGGGAAACCAAGGCTCAGAGGGACCAAGGGCCAGTCTGTGGTCGCCACATGTGAG
This sequence comes from Bubalus bubalis, assembly GCF_019923935.1. Classification (NCBI taxonomy): domain Eukaryota; kingdom Metazoa; phylum Chordata; class Mammalia; order Artiodactyla; family Bovidae; genus Bubalus; species Bubalus bubalis. The sequence goes on along the minus strand of NC_059171.1, from coordinate 80,167,666 downwards.
GGACAGCCCCGTGTTTCAAGACTAGAGAAGCACTGACCTCCTGCGGGCCTCACCTCAGACTTGGAGAGGGCATCTGGGCAACGCACCCTGTTCTAGAGCCCCCCAGCACCTCCCACCCCCCAAGGAAGAGCAGCTCCCAAGGCAGCCCTGCTCCGCCTGCTCAAGCTGCAAGGGGACCCAGGGAACCCCAGCACAGTGGGCTGCTTCCCTGTGCAGAAAGTCACCTCTTCCAGGAAGCCCCCAGCAAGGCCCCGGCTGCTGTCCTCAGGGCCAAGCCCCCAGAACAGCAACACCTACAGTTACGTCACGGGGACAGCCTGAGGGGGACGGCACTCCGGGATCTGGGCCAAGAGCACAGATCCGGGTCCAGCAGCGTAGCCCCAAGATCCTGAGCAAGACCTGCCCCCACTGTGACCTCCCTGCCGGTGGATGGAGGAGTTAGAGGCAATGACCTCCAAGGTCCCACCCAGCTCCTACCCTCTAAGGGGTCCTGGCTGACATTGCCCGCCCTCCCCACGTCCCCGAGGACAAAGGAGGGGGCAGACTGCTCTCAGAGAGGTCTGGGGCCATCCTCCACATGGAAACTAGGGTTCTGTGACGGGGAAGCGGTGCCACCCCCATCTGATGAGGGCCAACTACCCCAAACACCCCCAAATCCATGTCCCCCTCCCTGTCTGTCCACATCTGCTGCCTTGGGCACCCTCCCACGCCAGGCCTGGGGGCTCAACAAGCAAAGACCCTACCCCCTATGCAGGGGCTTAGTGGGCCCTACCCCCTATCTGGGTACCCCACTTTCCTGGGTCCAGAGACTGAAACTCAGCCTTGGGCAAGAGCGCCCCCCAGCTCTGGTTGGCTGGGCCCAGCACCCAGGGCCCCAGCCAGCGAGCTGGCCCCAGATGCCGTCGCCATAGAAACTGGCAGCCCCCACAAGGATCATGGGAACAAAAAGGAGGCCCCTGAGACGATGGGGCCTTCCCAGGGAGGGCTGCGGGCCTGGGCCAAGCCCAGCGCCCTCTCCATCCAGGACCCCTACCTGGGGACGAAGGCGCCTCCGAAGACCAGGGTCCATTTGGGGTGGGTGGGGAACCCCCCCAAGGAGGGTGGCAGCTCCTCCCCCTCCCTCTCCAGGGCAGGCCAAGACCCTGCCATCCGCTGGGGGACGGACCCTCGCCAAGCATCGACCTGGCTGGCTCTGCCAGGCCATGCCTTCCTGCAACCCCAGCGCCTGGCGGGGGCTGCCCATCTCCTCTGAGCACCGGCTCTCTCCAGGGTCCTAGCCCCCAAGGAGAGTGCAGAAGACTCACCCGTCAGTCCCTCCCAGGGGCCCCAGCCTGGCTCCTTCAGGGCCAGTCCCCAACTCCACACCGCCACCCACTCGACTCCCACCCGCCCTCTCCAGAGGCCCGAGCCTCTCTGGCCGGGCCACGGGGGGCATAGATGTGCAGCCGCCCCTCCCCGCGCCGGCCCTAGCGGCGACCGTCCTCCCCGGAAGCCCCCTCCCCGCGCGCCCCCGCCCGCCCGCCAAGCGCCCGGCCGGGGTCTCACCGCGTCGGCGCTGAGCTGGGCTAAGATGGCGAAGGTGGAGAGCCGGTCACAGAGGCAGCGCGTCCGGAGGGCGTCGAGGGGCACCGTGCGGCAGCCGCGCCACGACCAGGGCCCGAGCTGCGGGGGGGCGGGGGAGGAGGGTCTGGGGGCGGGACACACGGGGGGAGGGGAGACAGGGGCGGCGTGAGCGGCGGCCGGCCGCGCCCCGGCCCCGCGTCCCCGGCCCGCGCCCGCACCTGCGCCCGCCGCCGCGCGCGCCCCGCCGGCCCCCGGAGCCCCGCGCCCCATGGCCGCCGCCGCCGCCGCCGCCGCCGAGCCACGGGAGAGCGACTCGCGGGAGCGCGGGCCGGCGGGGCCGGCGGGGCGCCGAGCCCTGGCCCTGCGCCCGGAGAGCGCCCCGCCCCAGCGCCGGGCAGGGAGGGGCGCGTGGGCGCACGTGGAGCGGGGCGCCAGCCGGGGGCCGTGGCGGCCTGCGGTGCGCGCGCGGGCCGGGCCGGGTGAGGGGCGCCCTGTGCCGCCCGCCCCCGGGCCTCGTGTCGCGCTGGTGACCTTGGGGCCGCCCCGCCCCCACAGCCACCTCCGGGGCCGGGCTGCGTAGCCAGAACGTGCCCCCTGGCGTCTGACCCAAGGCCCTCCTGCTGTCTGCCGCTCGGGGTGGCGCGGGTTCCCTTGAAACGAGCACTTGTTAGGGCCTCAGTGCGCCGGACTGAGCTATTCTGCAAACCAGTCGCTGTTGATCCAAGTTCCCCATCCCCAGGCCGGCCCACTTGTCCGGCAGCATCCAGCCAGGCACGCAGGCAGAAGGTGCCCATCAAGTGTCTGCCCCAGGGCCCTGGACCTGCAGGCTAGGGGGCTCCAGGCTGCCTGAAGAGCTGAGACTGAAACGGTGGTTCAGGAGCCACAGCTGGGAGGGGACTCCTGCCCCTAGGGCTGAAAAAGCCCCTCTCCTCCTGCTCACAACTCAGACCCGGAGTCTTCCCGGGGGAAAATTCCAGGTCTCTGTGGCCAGGGTCTACACACGGCCAGCCCTAGATCCCTCGGCCCCAGCCCAAGCAGTTGGGAATTGCAAGGCGCCTTCAAAGGCCTCAGTCTGCCTCTCCCATCCCAGCCCTTCTGTATGGGGTGAGTGACTCCACCCTGCACTCCTCCAGGGGAGCCACGACCCACCCCTCACCCCGACACCGAGAGGGCCTCTGCTCGACACCTGGATACAAGCCACCACCCTGGGCTACCTCCTGGCTGCATCACCTGGGAAATCAGGTACCAGCCCGAGCTTCGGTTTGCGGGGAGGGGGCAGTCCAGAGGATGACGCGGGGCACCCAGCCAGCTGCCCTTCTCCCCAGCACCCACATGGACGCTCAGGAAAGCAGAGGGGCTCAGCCACAGGCATCCCGGAACCCAGAGCAGCTTGTGCTGAATTTGAGATGTTACACAATCTCTTTTCTGAGCGTCAGGCCCCAGGGGAGGAGGGACACGCTCTGGACCTGCTGGAGGCCCTGGAATCTGCTGTTCTCTCTTCACTTCCCCCACGGGTAGGGACCTGCTCCCATTTTACAGAGGAGGAGAACTGAGGCAGCCCAAGGTGACAGCTAGGCAGAGGCCAGGCCTTGGCTCTGAGGGATGCATCAGGGCTCTGTGGCCCCAGAAGATGCCTCCCACCCACACTGTCTGTTCATCTCTGAAATGCAGGGAGGGGAAGGGACATCTCTCTCTTGGGCACTGGGGCCGGAGTCCTGGGGGCCAGAGTTTGGGGTATCCAAAGCTCTTCCATCTTAGGGGGCCTCCGTAAGGAAAGCCACGGGAGGGTCCTGGGGGCTTCTGCCTCTTCGGCTCCCGACCACGCCTCTGCATGAGCCCGCCTGCCTCAGCCCACCTGAACCCCGCTAGTGTCTGCTGAGCCGAGTGGAAGTCAAAACCTATTAGGCCTCGCTAGAGACCCTTCTCCCCTTCCTTCTCTGGAAAAGAAGATCTCGATAGCCACAGGGCCAGAAAGAAGACCTGGGTGATGGAGGATGGGGAAAGGGAGCATGGGGTCCTGGAGAGTGGGCCTCTTGGGAGGCCCAGCCTGGTCCTCCTGCCCCCTCGGTGAGGGGCATCGAGGCCTCACTCAGCTGCCCTGGGCCCATCACATGCCGTCTCCCTCATCCCCCAGCATCACACAGGACAGGGGTGCAGAGTACTGAGCCCCAGCTGCCCCCGGTCCCTCTCACCCCTGGGGCACCCCGTCCTCACACTTGGGATGGGGCATGCAAGCCCTGGACCAGACGCCAAAGGGCCAAGACAGTAGAGGCCAGAAGTCCCAAGACCCCAGGCGCTTGGGGGAGGTGGCCTCTCGAGGCCGTTTCAGCCGGGAGACAGCACCTCCGTCTCTCATACTTGTCCACAACGTCGGCCACGTGCCTGATCCTAAGAGCCAGAGTCTGTGGCCAGCCGGGCCATCCCGGGTTCAAATCTCAGCTCTAATCTCCACCGCCCAGGCATGGATGCTGTCTCGGCACTTCTCTGAGTGGAGGGGGGGACCCTGACCCCAGCTTTTCTGCCCGCTGAAGGCTGTTGGGAGGGTCAGGAGAGGACAGCACCCCAGGCCTGGGGCGAGGGGAGCTGGGCCGGCCGGGGCCAGCAGCCTGGCAGGTTCCCAGGCAGCGCTGGCGGGTCTGCTGGGCGCCAGGCTGACAGCTGCCGGCCACCTCCTGGGAGAAGGCCAGCCCCGGTTGGTGGCTGGCCCCACAAGGCTCCTGCCATGGGCACTAATTAGCTTATCAGCCTCCCAGAGGAGGGGAAGGCGAGGGGCACTGCCCGCTGCCGATGGGCTCAGCCTCAGACCACGGAGGACACGAGGAGGCATCCACCCTGGTCCAGAGAGCTGGCCGCTGGGGTGGGCAGCCCCGGAGGCGGGCAGCTGCTCAGCTTGCCCAGACCCCGCAGGACTGCGGGCGGGCTCCCTGGCGCCTCCCCACAGCGGGGCCCCCCGGGCTCCAGCGGGCCGGGTGGAATGTGCCTGGGCTCCTGACACACGACAGGGATGGGGACCCGCTCCTTGCCCCTGCCCCACCTCAATATCCATAGCTTCGTGTGCATTTTGTCATGCAATCTGCAGTGATCCTCAGCTCAGCTGTGTAGATGCAGAGATCACAGCTCAGAGAAGTGGGGTGATTGCCTGAAGCCATGGAGCACGACGACAGAAGGGCCCAGATTACAGTTTTTTATCTATCTGATCAGCCCATGCCCCCGACAAGGCCTACAGCATCTGAACCGCTGGGCTCTGAGAGGTCAGTCTGAAAGGGGCCCTCAAGGATGGTGTACGGCCCCTCCCCAGGCCCTTAGCTGAGCTCTCTGGTCTGGGCCGGGCACAGCGGAGGACCCACTGGAGCAGGACGGGTGGGCAGAGGTCCCTGACGGGAGGATCCTCGCCAGCATCCCAGGCACACCCACCCTGACATGGGAGAGCGCGGGCACACTCAGCCCTCCTCCTTCAAAAAACCTCTCAGACATCCTGGGACACCGACGACCTCTGACAGAAATCCCCCCTGTTGCCGTGACGCCATTACCATCTCTGCAACACAGGCAGCTCATTCCCTGCACGCCCTCTCCCCGACCGCTCCGCGCGCCGGAGACCGCTGTCTGCCTCTTCACTGAGCTTCAGAACCTTGGGAATATCTGGGTCACAGAGCCAGGCCCCCCTTCCTGGGCCCAGGCCTGGGGAATCTGGGTCAAGGACACCTGCTCCACCCCAGCCCCCAGGTCCAGAGCCAGAGAAGGAGCTGGAGCCGCGGCCCCTCCCTCCCTGAGTGGAGACAAGGGTGTAGGGGGCGCTGGGCCCCTCAGAGCAGAGCTCCCAGAGAAAGGCTGTCTCTGCCCCGTGAGACCAGGGCCTCCAGGACACGACCACGCCTGCCCCATTGGACCACAGCCCCTAGGACAGAGCTGTGCCCCCCGCATGTGCTCTCGGAAAGGTCCAGCACTGCCCACCCCCCTGTAGGCCACCAGTTCCTCACCGTGGGCTCCTCCTACCCTGCTCCTGCCAGACCCCGTGTCACCAAACCCAAAGGACAATTCCCTTTACTTCAGACAGAGCCAGCAACCTCTAAACACAGCCTCCGCCGTGCGTCCTGACCCTGCGCTGAGACCTAAGTTTCCCCTAGCTACCCCCAGCCCCCGGCGCCTTGGGGTCAGTCCTGAATACACCCTGCCTCTTCCCCCCACCCCCGTGCCAGCCTCACCCGCCAATCTTGCTCCCTGGGCAGCTGGCCTCCCGTTCCCGCCTCCCCACCCACTCCCGCCCACCCCAAGTAGTCCTTGAGAACGTGTCCCCCAGTGGCTATCTGCGGCCTGCATGCCCGTCAGCTGGGCCTGGCCTGGCCAGCTCATCCCCCACACCCGTAGCCACGGGCTGTGCCCCAGCTCTCACAGCAAGGCCATCTTGACCCGCGACCTCTGCCTGCGGCTGGAGGGTCCTCCTGCCCTGTGATGGCCTAATGCTCACGCTTGTGTCCTGCTCTGAGAGGGCGAGAGGGGGGCCCGGCTGGTGCTCCCCACTGCCCACACCCTGGTGGGAACGGAGCACCAGCCGGGACTTGCTGTGGGTGGGCAAGCGAGGCCCTGCTGCCTGGTGGTGACCCCCAGGCCCCCGCCCCTGCGGCTTACACCTGCAGACCCAGGGGTGTCTGGCCTGCCTTGCAGACGCGAGAGTCACTGCTGCTCCCTGCTCTGTGGCCACCGCCCAGCGGGACCCCCCTCACCACCAGCTTCCGCCCTGTCCTCCGCCGCCTATCTGTCCCCCGCCATCATTTGAAATGTGCCAGGACACGCTGTCCTCTGCTCAAGACCTCCCCCAGCTCCCTCCTCACTCAGGGGCCCACAGCCCCGGGGACTGTCCCCCTCCCCAGCACTCCCCTCCAGCCACACTCAGACCGTGAACCGCAGCGCCCTGCAACCCCACCTGGGGCAGCCACCTCACTCAGCACCCGGGCAGGAGCCGCACCTTATCCTGGTGCCCAGGTCAGGTGGCTCAGAGAAGGCAGCCTGGGGAGTTAGCTGGGCCCCACCCAGCTCAGGAAGCCCCACCAGGGACCTCCCCCGGGGCCCAGGGTAGATGGGAGGAGGCTCAGCCTGTGGGAACCCCCGGCTGGCTCCCTGCAGGGAGGGAGGGAGCATCGGGGGCCAAGGTCTGCTCCCCTCCTGGGCAAATTCCCTCCAGGCCACTCAGAGCTGCGGCCCCCTCTGTTGAAGTGGCACCAGCCCCCCGGTGATGTCCAGGGACCACAGGCACACCGTGCCCAGCCCGGGTTCCCGCATGCTTATGGCACATCAGGGACGGCCGTGGAGAGCCCGGCCTGCCCACGGAGCCAGGGCCTTCACTGCGCTCAGGATGCCTCCCACCGGCCCACAGAGCAGGCGCTATTATGGGACTGTGCCTTGGGGTCCCCTGGGGTTTGATGGGCTAATTCACACTGGAGTGTGAGTGACTCATAGGTGTCCTCCCACACAGCAGAAAGAAGCCAGAGTGGGCACAGATCACCCTAGTGAGGGAACAGGGAGTGGGCACGGTGTCTCTGCAGGCAGGGGCTCCCTCAGCCTGGCCTTTGTGCTCCCCAGACCACCCATTCCAGGCACAACCCCTGCGGGATCGTACGGGACACATCCAGAGTGCCTACCTCCCACCTCCCTCTATTGACTGTTGACCCCCTGTTGACCACTGATCCACAGATCAAGGCTTCTGCTGAGCCGCCTCGTCCAGGGAGCCTGCTGGGATACGCAGTGAGTTCCTAAGCGTTGCACCTGGCTCCTGCACCAGGTGCTACCCTGGTGCTGCTTTTCTGGGTCCTACCTCAGCCAGCGGCTGGAGCTCAAAGTGACCGCCAGGCCCTCCCCACCCCCAGCCTGGCAGCCCCACTTGCATGTACCAGCCCAGAGGAGCCACCGGCGGCTCAACACAGGCGCCCCTCCTGCCTCCAGGTCTGGGTCCTGGCCAGTCCCTCTGACCACACACTCATCTGTCCCCTGACTCAGCCTCATCTTTTGGGGCTCCCCCGAGGCACTGCCATCTCCAGGAGGCCTCCTCAAGCTCGAGTTCCGTGCCCAGCCCCCGTCTCCCCGTCTGGCTGCTGAGAGCCCACAGGGCAGACCCACGTCAGTTCCATCTCATCTTGGTTCAGGGTCTGGGGACCCCGGGGGATGGATACATGTCAGGGCAGAGCATACCCGTCCAGCCTGCACCCCTGCTCATGGGCTGCTCTCCCAGCGCTGACAGCGTCTCGGGCTCCCTCAGCATTCATCAGGCAGTGACCAGGGCCTCCGGGGCATCTCACGTTCCCCACAAAGCTGCGATGGCCATCTCCTGGCTCTCAGCTGGCGCCGCTCCCTCTGAGTCGGGGCCCTAGGCCGCAGGCCCGCCCCAGGCTGGGAAACTGGCTGTCCTCAGGACCTGGTGGTTCTTCACTGACTGACCCACCCTCCTGGGCAAGGCCACCAGGGCCCCAGGTGAGTCTGGGACCCGGAACTCCCCAGCCCTGCCAGGAAGTCCTCTGGCTTGGGAAGGCTGGGGTCCTGCCAGCCTCAGCCCACCTGCTGACCCTTGCCAGCTCAGCTTCCATGAAGCCTACCTGAGCCTCTGCCGCCCACTCAGACCTCCGCCTCCTGCACCGCAGGCCTAGCTCTGTCCAGCCTGTCAGCTCCCCCCGCCAGCCAACGGGCTGTGCCTTCACGCCTCACCCTCACGCTCCAGGCTGGCTGGTCACTCGCTTTCAGGACGCGAGTCCCTCGCCGGCCTGCTCAGGCCCTCTGCTGGGCATGGGCACCTCCACGGCCACTTCCTCAGCTCCAGGAGATACCAGAGCTCACAGCCTCAGCCAGCCCAGCTCCTCCAGGACACCCTCTCCTCGGCCCGTGCACCCAGTCCTCTCATCTCCCCGGGCTGGTGTCTGACCCTGTGTGCTGCAGTCGGCCTCGAAAACTGTGCCATGGGCAAGTCCTAGTTCCTGGGAGGGGCTTCAAATCTCCCAAAGAGCTGAGACCACCATAACTGTCACCACGACCTCCACCCCACGGCTCCCACGGAAGCCGCCGCCACCAGCAGCAACGTCACCACCATCAGCAGCAGCACAGTCGTTACCTCCGCCACTGTCAGCACCGCCACACCACCACCAACACCAGCGTTCCATTGTTAACAGCACCACCAGCACCAGGAATGACATGGGCATATCACCGTATCACATCATTGGACCACCTTCACCACGACATCATCGCCATCTGTTGTTCAGTCGCTCAGTCGTGTCCGACTCTTTGAGACCCCATGGACTGCAGCACTCCAGGCTTCTCTGACCTTCACTATGTCCCGGAGCTTGCTCAAACTCATGTCCATTGAGTCAGTGGTGCCATCCAACCATCTCATCCTCTGCCGTTCCCTTCTCCTCCCGCCTTCAATCTTTCTCAGTGTCAGGGTCTTTTCCAGTGAGTCAGCTCTTCAAATTAGGTGGCCAAAGTATTGGAGCTTCAGCATCAGTCCTTCCAATGAATATTCAGGACTGATTTCCTTTAGGAATGACTAGTTTGATCTCCTTGCAGTCCAAGGGACTCTCAAGAGTCTTCTCCAGCACCACAGTTTGAAAGCGTCAATTCTTTGGCACTCAGCCTTTTTTATGGTCCCACTCTCACATCCATACGTGACTACTGGAAAAACCATAGCTTTGGCTATGGACCTTTGTTGGCAAAGTGATGTCTCTGCTTTTTATGCTGTCTAGGTTTGTCATAGCTTTCCTTCCAAGGAACAAACGTCTTTCAATTTCATGGCTGCAATCACCGTCCGCACTGATTTTGGAGCCCAAGAAAATGAAATCTGACACTGTTTCCCCATCTGTGTGCCATGAAGTGACAGGACCAGATGCCATGATCTTAGTTTTTTGAATGTTGAGTTTAAAACCACCTTTTTCACTGTTCTCTTTCATCTTCATCAAGAGACTCTTGAGTTCCTCTTCACTTGCTACCATTAAAGTGGTATCATTTGCATATCTGAGGTTGTTGCTATACCTCCCAGCAATCTTGATTCCAGCTTGTGATTCATCCAGCCTGGCATTTCTCATGATGTTTCCTGCATGTAAGTTAAATAATCAGAGTGACAGTATACAGTCTTGACATACTCTTTTCCCAATTTTGAACCAGCCCATGTTGCATGTCCAGTTCTAACTGGTGCTTCTTGACCTGCATACAGGTTTCTCAGGAGGCAGGTAAGGTGGTCTGTATTCCCATCTCTTTAAGAACTTTCCATAGTTTGTTGTGATCTACCCAGTCAAAGGCTTTAGTGTAGTTAACGAAGCAGAAGTAGATTTTTTTTTGGAATTCCCTTGCTTTTTCTATGATTCAGTGTATGTTGGCAATTTGATCTCTGGTTCCTCTGCCTTTTCTAAATTCAGCTTATATATCTGGAAGTTCTCGGTCCATGTACTATTGAAACCTAACTTGAAGGATTTTGAGCATGATCTTGCTGCCATGTGAAATGAGTGCAGTTGTATAGGGTAATTTGAACATTCTTTGGCATTGCCTTTATTAGGGATTGGAATGAAAACTGACCTTTTCCAGTCGTGTGGCCACTGCTGAGTTTTCCAAATTTGCTGGCATATTGAGTGCAGCACTTTCACAGCATCACCTTTTAAGATTTGAAATAGCTCAGCAGGAATTCCATCACCTCCACTAGCTTTGTTCGTACTGATGCTTCCTACGGCCCACTTGACTTCACACTCCGGATGTCTGGCTCTAGGTGAGTGACCCCACCATCGTGCTTAACTGGGTCATTAAAAGCATCACCATTGCCGCCCCAATACCATCCTCAACACCACTGCCGTTTCCACCGCATCACCAGCAGCAGCAGCACCGTGCAATCAGCAGCAGCATCCCCGTTACCACCACCTTCACTGTCACCCCCACCGCCAACACCGTCACCGTTACCACCACTGGCAGCGGCCCTCACTGCCACCGTGGTCATCACCACTGCCCATCACGCCATCAGCAGCAACAGCGCCGTTGCACCGACATTATCACCGCCGCCGCCGCCGCCGCATCGCTGCCATAGCTGCCACTCTTGCCACAGTCACCTGGTCACCGAGCTCACCAGGCCACCTCCGCTGTCAGCAGTGCCCCGTGGCTGCCATCACTGCCGAGCCAGCCCTGTGTCTGTGGACTGACACTAGCTGGGAACCCCCATCACCAACACTCAACCCTCCACGTCCAGGGCCCTGTGTAGGCAGAAACCGTCTTGCAGGAGGCCTCATCACCCACCATGACCGTCAATCACGATGGGCTGAACCCAGGCAACCTCACCATCAGCATCATCTGATCCTCCACACCACTGACCACACCCCACCCTCCAAGGTGAACCTCAAGGTCATTCCATCAGGGGCATTTCCAGGCCAGGAAAGGATAATGGTCACCGTGGTCACTCCACCCTTCCTGCTAACATGGAAGCTTTCCTGTCTCCTGCACCTCTTGCCATCTGCATCCTGAGTTGGTTCTTTGCAGAGAAGAGGACCTCAGACCCTCTCAATACCACCAGCAAGCCACCGGGCAGCCTGGAGAGCTGGGGTTTTGATGAAGACTTTTCTGCCTCAGAAAACTAGCAACTGCACATCCCAAGCATGGGGAAGCAAGTGGCGCAAGGGAGGAGAGTCACCTCACACCCTCCAGGCCCATCCCGGTACACGGACCCCCAGTCCCCCAGCCCCTCGTAGCTGTCTCTGTTGCCCCAGGCAGCCCCTCTTGGAGCCCCCAGATCTCAGTGGAGGAGGGAGGTGAGCGCCCTCCCCACTTGCGAGCACTGCCCCATGTGCTCAGGGCCCAGCACTGACCTCCCTGATGCCCCCTCCTCCATGAGGGCAGGGAGGGACAGGCTCTTCCTTGTCCCCTCATCCCCAGATCAGTGCGGGTGCAAGAGCCAGGGCGGGGGGAAGATTCAAGTGGCCCCTCCCAGCCCCCCTGACCACAGGCCACTTGACCAGGGACAGAACATGTGGTTGGTCCACTTGCCCCTCCCCACCTCTGGCAGCTTCGTGAGCACCTTGACATCCTCCCAAACCGAGCCATCCAGTGCTGCCCCCACCCGCATCCAGCAGATCCCGGGAGCTCAGGACAGCCACACTGTGCCTCCCCTGACGTGCCAGCCCCGACCCCTCCTCCATGACCACCACCGACTCGGGCATCCAGACTCACGGAGCCACAGAAGTGGGGAGGTGCAGGAAGGGAACAGCTGGACTTGACACAGTAGACCCACAGGCCCTGACTCCACCCAGGAAAGCGCCCACCCGCCTTCAGCACTCGAATGCATGTCCACGTGTCTGTGATGCTCCCTCTCCTGGCAGAGCCCCACCCCTGCCCCAGTGTTCCTTCCAGCGGGAAGTGAAAGCAAGCGGGTGGGGGACACTGGATGGGGACACCCAGGCCCTGTATGAGGAGAGGGCTCACACTCTGCTGGGGGGCTCACACTATGATGGGGGGCTCACACTCTGCTGGGGGGCTCATACTATGCTGGGGGTTTCACACTCTGCTGGGAGTTTCACACTGCTGGGGGCTCACACTCTGCTAGGGGAGCTCACACTCTGCTGGGGGCTCACACTCTGCTAGGGGAGCTCACATCCTGCTAGGGGGCTCACACTCTGATGGAGGTTCACACTCTGATGGAGGGTTCACACTCTGCTGGGGGCTCACGCTCTGATGGGGGTTCACACTCTGATGGAGGGTTCACACTCTGCTGGGGGGCTCACACTCTGCTAAGGGAAGTCACATCCTGCTGGGGGCTCACACTCTGATGGGGGTTCACACTCTTCTGGGGGCTCACACTCTGATGGGGGTTCACACTCTGCTGGGGGGCTCACACTCTGCTAAGGAAAGTCACATCCTGCTGGGGGCTCACACTCTGGAGGGTTCACACTCTGCTGGGGGCTCACACTCTGATGGGGGTTCACACTCTGCTGGGGGGCTCACACTCTGTTAAGGGAAGTCACATCCTGCTGGGGGCTCACACTCTGATGGAGGGTTCACACTCTGCTGGGGGCTCACACTCTGATGGGGGTTCACACTCTGCTAGGGGCTCACTCTGATTGGGGGGGCTCACATTCTGCTGGGGGCTTACACTCTGATTCGGGGGCTCACACTCTTCTGAAGGACTCACAATCTGCTGGACGGGCTCACACTCTGGGGGCTCACACTCTAATGGGGGGCTCACACTCTGATGGGGGGTTCACACTTTGCTGGGGGGGCTCACATTCTGATTGGGGGGCTCACACTCTGATCAGGAGGCTCACACTCTCATACGGGGGCACATGCATATACACAGAATTTTGGCAAATGGGAGTCAGAGCTGAGAAGCAGGGGACCTGGGGGGCATGTAGGAAAACAGGAAGAGAGGCCTCCAGAAGCAGGTGGCTTTGAGGCCAGAGAAGAGGCACAAGGACCAGGGACAAAGGCGCCAGGCGTTCTAGCTGGCGCCAAGGAGGGGAGTGGAGAGGGGCCCGTGGGGCGGAGGACTGTGGCTTGGGAGCCGGGCTGCCTGCCAAGGTGGGGGACTCACTGGCCCAGGTTCTGAGCACAGCTGCTGTCCCTGGGCCGTGACCCATGCTGTCTGTCCCCTCCAGGTCCCAAACCCAGCCGAGACGGGCAGGCCCGGACTCAGATGCCCCTCGAGGAGGGCAGGCTCAGAGCGGGCCTCTGCCAGGCCCCCCACTCCACAAGTACACAGTCCGGGGAGGCTCAGAGAATGGAGGGGGCGCTGGGGAAGGGGCTGGGGCTGAGTCCAGAGCAGGGGCTGGGGGTGGGTGGTCTCACCGCTGAGAGCAGCCCTGCACCCCTCCCCCGGCCCTAGCTCCCCACCCAGGTGGGGGCGCAGAGCATGACCCCACCTCCCACCCACGCTCATGAAGGGCCACCAAAAGGCCTCTGTATCCAGCTGTCTCCCCTTCCCCCGCCTGCCCCCCTCGCCCGCCTTCTCTGCCCCCATCAGGAACCAGACGGCGTGGGAGAAATCGGGCTGGGAACCGGCCGCTGACAGCGACCTGGGGACCCTGCCAAGTCTCCCTTCCGCTTGCCCCCCTCGGCCTGCCCCCTCACGGCCCTCTCCAAGGAAACCAAGGACTTTGGTGGGGGAGGGGCAATGCTCTTAAAGGGACCAGGACACGCACTTGGGCAAGGACCCCAGGGAGGGGCCCGGGCCTGGGTCATGAGCATCCCCCAGGATAGCTGCACCTGCAGGGGGTGGGGAGAGAGCCCGGACTGGCACACCTACAGGGCACCCGAGGCTTGTCGAACAGAACTCTGGGCCCGGTCCTCAGCCCGACTGAGAAAGCTGTGTGAGTGAATGCTGGAAGGTGTCTGGCGGGCAGTCAGGCTTTGGAGAAGACCCTACAGACTGGGGGAGCACCCCGCCCTCCACCAGCCTGTCCCAGCGTCTGCTCTCCCAGCTCAAGTTCCAGAGTGTAGGGGTGCCAAGCGCCCACTAGTTAGGGAAACCCCCAACCTGACTCAATAGCAGCCCGCTGCAGGACTTCTCAGAGCCTTTACAGCTGACTCGAGTGTGGACCCGGGAGCACAAGATGTGGTGGGCATGAAACCCTGGAGCCCGCGTGGGCCTGGTATAGGGCACAGCACCTTCCGAAATGGGGGCACAGCACCCAGGCCTGTCCTGTCCTGACGTCCCCACGCTGGGGCTCAGCCAGAGCAGGTGACTTCCGAGGGCCTGCCCGCTCTGACTTCTCTGCTCTGTGTAATTCTCAGTTGTTAATTTTTAAAAAGGAAACCGCAAAACATTTGCAGCTTCTGAGAAAGACACAGGGAGCTGTCCTTTCAGAACCACAGACATGAACTCCGGGCGGTGCTTTTGGCCTTCGTCAACCCCGCCACCACCAGCCCATCCTTCCAGACTCCCCTCCCCCGCCACCTAAACATCTGAGAATTCTGAGAAGACTCCCTTTCCCTCCCTAGCAGCCCTGCCCCCTAGGCCCTCACTGCCACTGGCCAGGCTGGCATAAGGGTGTGGGGGTGTAGGGGGGCGGCCGTGAGCCTCGCTGTGAGCAGTCGCCCCAAGTGTAGACGCTGAGCCTGTGTGTGCAAGAGTGCGTGTGTGACTGGGGGCGAGGCAGGTGGAGGGTCTGCACTGTGGGTGGGAAGCCTGACTCAGACTTTCCGAGAAGAGTGTGTCACATGCTTGACGGGTGCGTGTGTCTGCAAGAGGAGGCGGCCCTCCACACACATGACACGTGCACAGTTGCATGTTACATGTGAGCACGCGCAAGTGACGCCGGGTGAGACGCTGCTCAGTGTGTGCCCGGGGCCAGGAGTCAGAGCGTGCCAGGGCTGGGCTCAGTGTGTGCCCAGGGCCAGGAGTCAGAGCGTGCCAGGGCCGGGCTCAGTCTGGCTTGGGGTCTAAGCTCCTGCAGTGACCAGAGCCAAGACAGTCATGGGTCAGAAGCTCACTGCTTCTCAGCTGAAGGTCGCTAGCTGCTCTCAATTCCCACCGATCCCTCCCCCCCACCCACATACACACAATTCTGCAGACATGAGACCCTTTCTCATCCAAACACAGGCCCATGCCAACAGAGACCTGATCCGTGGGCACACCGGTGGAAGCAACCTGGGGCCCTGGCCCTGGTCCCTGCTTCAGGTCACCTGGGAAACCATTGGCTCTTCTGAGCCCTTTTACGTGAGAGATGGCCTCACCTGGCCACAGAGGGAGGTGCTTCCAGCACAAACCATGGGCGGGGAGAGCCAGCTGCCTCCCTCCTGCCCCGTGCCCCCACCCCATGACTTCTGGGCCCCGGGCTGTCCAGTTCTGGGGCAGAAGCTTCGGTCCCTACCCTGAGCTGAAGCACCAACCTTCCAGAGCCTTAGCTTCTCCAGAAGTAACAGGCAGGGCTCCCAGGGCCACCCCGGGACTGAGCAGGGAGCTGGTGGGTGCATGCGTTCTGGGGCACCTCCAACGCGGCCCAGCTGTTGGCACCTTCCCCCTGCCCACAGGGCCCTGGGCCCAGGCACAGAGGCCTTAACAGTTCCACCTGTCCAGGGGGTACCGGAGAGGGCAAAGGAAGCCTGGGGTGTGGGCAGGCCTCAGGTTAGTGGAGGCCACAGCCAGACGTGAGTGTCCCATGGGCCTGGCCACTGTCCACCCCCTACCCCCGCTCTGCTCCCACACACAAGCAGGCAGACTCCGGCCACGGGGACACTCCCAGGGGGCGGGATCTGCCCCGACCGTGCCCCGGGGACAGTGAACCCGACACTCATTGGGCTGGCCAGGCCTCTCACAACCTGCTGCCCCTGGAGAGCAAAGGGGAAGGATGGGTCCACCTTTCTGGAAAGCAATTTACTACCAAGGCCTTGAAGTTGTCCAGGGATTTGATGCCAAAAAAACAATCATAAATGTGAGCAGAGCTATCCAAGGGCAGGGCTGCTGGGTGAACCAGCCACCTCAGGGGCTCCGGGCCACCTTTGAACAGCCCAGTGGGAGGGTTTCTGGACTGTGGGGAGGGGCTTGTGCTGACGTCAGGGGCCAGACGGAGTGGACAGCAGTCACATGATGGCCACAGGGGCCAGCCTGGGAGGACGCGAGCCCTCGTTCTTGCCTTTTCTTTTTTCACCCTTTTCTGTCAGTCCATTTTGTGCAAAGTTTATGCTACTCGCGAAACTCAGAGAAAAACAGTCTCCAGCACAAAGCCAGAGGGCTGGTTTCCTGGGGTCACAGGGTCCACCCCGGTGCTTCCCCGACCCTGTCTTCAAACCCCAGAGCAGGCAAGGGCAGTGAAGTCCACGCACGGGCCTGCACTCTCTCACCACGGGGCCTTTGCACTGTCTGTTCCTTCTGCCAAAATGCTTGTCCCCAATCACCCACGTGCGGTGCTGAGCAGGCGTCTCTCAAACACCACCCCAGAGAGGCTTCTGTGAACCTGCTCTCGGGCTCCTCACCCCACCTGCCACCAGATCCACTGCTTCCACTTCTTGGCATGTGGCGTGACTGGACAGTTTCACAGGGATCTAGATGTTCCTACTTTCCTGTCCTTCCTCACAGGGGACAGGAGGAGGCTGAGCACCAGCACCTCGTAGAGCATGCTCTGTCAGTGGTCAGGAATCACTGAGGAGGGACGGGTGGGAGGGTGGGAGGATGGACAGATGGGGTGGATGGAAGAGTGGATGGGTGGATGGGAGGATGGGTGGGTGGGAGGATGGATGGATGGGAGGATGGATGGACAGATCAGTGGGTGGACAGATGGATGGATGGATGGGGTGGGTGGAAGAGTGGATGGGAGGATGGGAGGACAGGTGGGTGGAGGATGGATGGATGGGTGGGTAGATAGACAGATGGGTGGATGGATGGATGAGAGGATGGATGGACAGATGGATGGATGGACAGATGGATGGATGGGAGGATGGATGGACAGATGGGTGGGTGAAGGATGGATGGATGGGAGGATGGAAGGACAGATGGATGGATGGATAGGATGGGAGGACGGGTGGGTGGAGGATGGATGGATGGGTGGGTGGGTGGACAGATGGATGGAAGGATGGATGGATGGATGGATGGATGGGAGGATGGATGGACAGATGGGTGGGCGGAGGATGGATCGATGGGAGGATGGATGGACAGATGGATGGATGGATAGGATGGGTGGGTGGAGAATTTTGATGGACGCATAGTAATCACATCCCTCCCCAACAACTTCCACAGGTCCACAGCCCCTACAAACTGCCCCTTGTAGCCTCCCTCCCGCCCCACACCCCTGCCCCTATGGCTGCCCACTCTTACTGGCCATGCCTCACATTCTTCCTGTACCTTCCAAACTCCACACTTTTGCTTAAACTGCTTCTGCCTGAGACCCCCCTCCATCCTCTGCCAGGAGAACGTGTCCTCCTCACGGGTCGGCCACTCTGGGAGCCTCCCCTGACCTCACAGGACACACCTCCATCACTGCACTGCCCACGGCATGAGGGACGTACCCCATGGCCCTGGGGCTGGCCTGGGGACTGGCAGTGCCAGGGCTGCGGGAGGCAGGTGGTGACTATGGCATGCCGCTCTCTGACCGCCCCTCCCCAGTGGGCACCAGACGCCTTGGGGGAAGGCCGGGTCCCCCCCTCCCCAGTGGGCACCAGACGCCTTGGGGGAAGGCCGGGTCCCCCCCTCCCCAGTGGGCACCAGACGCCTTGGGGGAAGGCCGGGTCCCCCCTCCCCAGTGGGCACCAGACGCCTTGGGGGAAGGCCGGGTCCCCCCCTCCCCAGTGGGCACCAGACGCCTTGGGGGAAGGCCGGGTCCCCACCAGGCCCACCTGGTCCATCAGGTTCCAGCTGCCAAGCTCTCTCCTGCCCAGTTTCCCCAAACTCTGACCCTCCTTGCCTCTGAGGGCTGCCCCCACTTTGGGGCCTTTGCACAGACTTTCCTGTGACTACACGAGCCCCCACCTGCCTCTCCCCTTGTCTCCCTGTGTCTGGGAGGAACCCTGCTCTGGGCGCCCATGCACGTGCTGTGACCCTGAATCACAGCCTGGCCAGTCCAGCCCGGTGCCCCGCCCCCACTCATAACAGCAGGGCGACAGGGCCTGACACAGGCGGGTGCTGTGTGCCAGGCAGGGAGCTGGGCCCGAGACCCCAGGAGTGCCCACCTCTGCGTCCCATCGGTCACCCTGGGTCTCACCCAGCTGCCCGGCTCTGTGGCCATGCCCCTTCCCCTCACCTGGCCTGGGGACCCCCGCAGGCCTCTGGGCCCGCAGCCACGGAGCTCCCTAGGAGGGGTGGGAAACTGGCTGCATGGCCCCCTGCACCGTCAGTGTTGGATCAGGCAGGGAGACACCGTGCCCGACGGGTGTGCGGGGTCGGTCAGCAGGTGGCCCCGAAGCTGCAGCCCAGGCCCCTCCCTCCTGGCCGCCGAGCCCGCCCTGGAGGCCGCACAGCTGAGACACTTACGGGTCCGTCTCGTCCCACAGGATGCAGGTCTGGTTGGTGGTGCCCTGGGAGAGATGGGGGAGTCAGGCCACCTACCCGTCCTCGAGCCCCACCTGAGGCGGTGTCCACGCAGGGTCCCGGTGCCCCGCCTGGCGCCCTGCCTCCACTGCTCCCCAGAGACAGCGTTTGCAGAGGAGAAACTGAGGCCCAGAGCAGGGAAGGGGCTGGCTCAGCCCCCAGCCCACTGCCTGGCCTCGGGGACCCCTGTCCCCTCTCTGAGAGGGGCTGGGCAGCAGCGGCCGATTCCGCTTAATACGAAATGGCCACTGGGAGGGTCAGGGGCACAGACAGGGCTCGGCAAGCACCCCTGCCCCACAGGCTGCGGGGTGATTACAGGGGGGCTCCCGCCTGATGAGGGAGGGGCCAGGCACAGAGAGGCTGGGCATGGCCCAGCGCCGGACGACGCTGCCCGTCCTGGCTGAAGAGCGGAGCGGGTGTGGGCAGGCTCTCGGTGGTCAAGGGTGTCTTAGGCCCAATGGAGAGCCCGGGGAGGAGAGCATGGTGGGCCTGCCGGGGGGAACACGGCAGAGGATGGCTCCATCCTCTCCAAGGAGCAGCTGGCCTGGCAGGGCCCGGGAGCAGCAGCCTAGGACCCGGCTTAGGCTGCATTCGGCTCCTTCAGTCCCTGCCTGTGACCCTGGGCAAGTCCCCGAAGCTCTGCCAGCCACTGTCCCCGCCCACCACTCGGGGGTAAAGGAGCTCTCTCTCAAGGCCAGCCAGAGGCCGCGACGTGTGTGCACACGGGGACAGGTGGAGGGGTCCATGCACGCGGATGTGCACACGGAGGGTACTCACGTTGTACATGTGGGCGAACTCGATCTCCAAGGGTGTGAGCAGGGAGCGAGGCGGGGGCTTCACCGTCACCGAGATGACCTTGGAGTTCAGGACAGTCGTGTTCCTGGGGGACAGCCGGCAGGCCATGCTGGGGTCAGGAGCCCCTCGCCCCATCTCCCTAGGCCTGGCCTCCCAGGTCCCCACCCGCCAGGCCCAGCCTCCCCAGGCACCAACCCCCCAGACCCAGCCTCCCCAGGCCACCACCCCTAGACCCAGCCTCCCCAGGCCCCCACCCCCGAGGCCCGGCCTACCCAGCCCCCACCCCCCAGGCCGGGCCTCCCCAGCCCACACCTCCGCCAGACCCAGCCTCCCCAGTTCCCACCTGTGCCCGTGATGCCCACCTCTGCAGGGCCAGGAAGCTGCCCAGGTTTCGGTAAAGCACAGTGCCCACCACAAACACAGACGAGTCATCAGCCTCTGGAAGAGAGCACGGTGGTCGCCCTCCTCCCACCACCCCCAGGCCAAGGCCCTGCTGGGCAAGAGGAGTGTGTGTCCCCCCCTGCCACCCCCACCATGGACACAGCACTGCCGTGGAGCTGAGGTACCTCCTCGGTCTCCCTGAGTGGCCCCTGAAAGCCAGGGGCAGGCAGGGCACAGTTTCTCTTCCTGGGAACTGGAATCGCCTGCTGTGTGACACCAGGCAAGACCCTCTCCCTCCCTGTGATGAGGGGGTCTATTCAGCCAAGATTGCTTGGGGCCTCCCAACATAGGGAGGTCAAAGAGGGCTTCCTGGAAGAGGGGGCAATCTCAGGAACACTGAGATTGTGTAGAAGCAACGGACACCACCCTGGCCCTTGATGCAGCACGTCAGAACTTCTGGAGTGCTTCTGGAGTGGGGCTGGGAAGTTCTTTGGGGGGACTGAGAAGTTCTAGACTCTGGGGAGCTCCTCCAGCCCCCTGAGGCCCTCACCTGCCAGCCCCGTGGAGAAGACACTCTTGGACACAGTGACCCTGTCCTCCGGCACCTTGGCCCAGTCGCCTGTGGCCCGCCAGCCCTTCATGGGGAAGCTGATGTCGGTGGCTCCGCTGGCTGGGAGCTTGTGGATGCTGAGGACTGCGGCGGGGTGGGGGGTGGGGGGAGGTGAGAGACAACAGCGACAGACAAAGGGAGACGGAGACAGAGCGGTTTCAGGGTACGGAGCCTTGGCCCTGGGACGGGAAGTTGGGTGGGACCATCACGGGGCTGCTCCTGGCTCAGAACAGGCGCAGTGTTCGTGGGGCCATCCAGCCACACCATGCGAGGGGTGTGCAGGGGGTACACGGGGTGCGCAGGGCGTAGGGCATTGGGTGCATAGGGCACCGGGCTGTGAGTATATGAGTGGGGTGAATCGGGGTGTGGGTGTACAGTGGGTGCAGAGAGTGTATATGTGTAGGGTACACAGGTGCCAGTGCGTGAGTGGGGTGTAGGGGAGAATGGGGGTGTGTGGATACATGGGGTGGGAGGGCTAATGAGGGGTGATGGGAGGAGTCCAGGGCCTCCTTTGGTGACAAAGGCTGGGCCCTGAATGTCCACTGGCTCCGGACAGGCTCCCTGGAGGTGGAAGGTCAGGGGACTCGGCCTGGGCCTGGCCCACCTTCAGGGGCTGTGGGTGGTGCTGGGTGGCCAGGGGTCCAGCCTCTACAGAGAGGTCCAGGGCTGGGGGGCTGAGAGCTGAGGTGGCCTCCGGGCCACGCCTGTCACATGTGGCCACAGAAGAGCCCGCTTTCCGGCCACTCCCATCTCACCCAGAACAAGGGCCCTGTCAGCCCAGTGAGAAAGGGACCCAGCAGCCTGGAGCCCTGCTGACCCTGCCTCCAGGGGACCTCCAGGCCGGGGTCTCCCCACCTACAGGAGGACGCTGCTCCCACTCCCCTGGCCTCAGGGGTCTCCCCAGCTCTGGGGTCCTGAGCTCAAAGGCGTAAGGCGGGACCAGGGCTCTAGGACCTTCTAGCTTAGCAGGCGTTCATCCCTGCATGGGCAGGTCCCCGGGTGCGTGCGAGCAAGCACAGTGGGCCCAGAGGACACATCCCCAGAGGCCCAGGAGCCTCTACAGAGGCAGTGACCATTGCCCTCCTCTGCGCTGTGTGGACCACTGCTGGGCCCGGGGCCGCACCCCAGCTCCTCACTGTGAGAAGATTATCTGGGGAGGTGCCCTGGACAAATGTGGCCAGGAGAGCTGTTTAAGAGGATGTGGTGGTGATCATTGAATGCAGCTGCTGCAGGTCCTTGTGCCATCGTCAGCCTCCCAAGTCCAGGCCCGCCTTTGGCTCTCTCCAGCCCCTCGAGGCCTGCACCGCCGCCTCCCCATTTGAGATTCTGTCAGTGCTACTGAGCTGGGTGTCGCCAGGCCCCTCTGACAAGCACTTCTGGGAGCAGAGTGCAACCTTGCCTTCAAATCTCCGAGGTCCCAGCACAGCAGGTACCGAGGGCAAGGCACTGTGGGCCCCCAGCCCCGGGGAGATAGAAGCTGTGGCTGGGGCTTCCTGCTGCACCCCAAGACTCTTAAGTGTCCAGGGCCTGGTCTGGGTCCAAGAGCCCCCACACCGACCCCCTCCCAGGATCACATCCGACCATCGTCAGGAGACTCAGGTCTGTGCATTGAGGATCATCCTAGAACCCGGCCCGGGGGTCCTGAAGTTCTGGCAGACATGGCCAGAATCTGAGGCTGGAGGGCCCCGTCCAGGTGTGCCAGGTGAGGCCCGAGGGTCAGAGAGTGAGGGCGGGGCTTACCCAGGTTGTCTGTCACCTGGTACGCGTCCCGCAAGTCTTTCATGCGGAAGCCGATGACGTCCACAAAGTCCTCCACTAGCCGGAAGAGCTCCTTGGCATTGGGGCCCATCTGGGGACGGGATGGGGGCAGGGTCAGGGAGCCTCAAGGCGGTGGGGGGCAGCCCAACCAAGAAGGCGCCAGAGCTGAGTGTCACCCGAGTCCCCTGCCCCCGCAGCAGGGACTCAGCTGCCTCCTTCCCTCATCTGTTCCCTCCTTGACGGGGTCCTGCCGGTCACTCCCTACCCCGCAGGGCTCTGGACCTGAGTGTCCACCGCATATTTGTGGATGAGAACACTGAGCCCAGAGGAGCTGAGGCACTCCGGTCTATGGCTGGGTGTCCAGATGGGAGGAGAGCAGGGGTCTCTGGGCACCGCAGCCCCTGGGTACAGGGAGTGGCAGGTTCCCGGTCAGTGTTGGGGGGAGGCCGACCATTCTCTCCAGATGAGAAGGGACTGCCACGTCCCGGCCCGCACCCTACGGCCAACACGCTTTCTCAGACCCCTCCCTGAGCCCCGTGCAGTGGGCCTGTCATCTGACGGACGGGGACACTGAGGTTCAGAAGGCTGAGTGACTTCCTGGGAGAGGCCCATCTGGGATTTGAACCCAAGAGCCCGCCCTGAGCCGGCCTGGGGAGTGGGGAGGCGCGGAGACGCCCGCAGCACCCCAGGCGGGCAGGCGTACCAGCTGCGCCTCCTCCCACTTGTCCCGATTCTCCTCGGCCAGCAAGTTGCTGATGATCTGCACAAAGTTCTGGAAGGAGAAGGAAGAAGGGCCAGTGAAAAGGCATGTGTGCGCGGCCTCTGTGACCCCAGGGCCTGCAGCCCGCCAGGCTCTCTGTCCATGGGATTTCCCAGGCAAAGAATACTGGAGTGAGCTGCTGTTTCCTTCTCCAGAACAGAGAATCAGGCACCAGAGTCATGGCTCAGTGTGGCCGGGGTCAGAGTGTGGCCGGGGTCGGGGCTCAGCGCAGGGCCCGGCTCAGGGTTCAGTCTGAGGTCGGGACTCGGTCTAAGGCTGGGGTGGGGAATGCCCTCCTGGGTACCCACCTGCACGTCCCCAGGGGTCGGGCTGTAGTACGCCCGGCGGAAGATCTCTGTCATGTTCCTCAGGACGTCGATGGTGGACAGCAGGTCCCCGCTGTAGCTGGTCCCGTCCTGGGAGATCTCCACCAGGGTCTGGATGACCTCGGAGACGCCCTCCCCGGGCAGCCCACGCTGCGCCTTCGCTAGGTGCTCCCGGGTCTAGGGGGACGGATGGTGCGGGTGCTGGACTGCAGGTGCCAAGGACCGCCATGCCCAGAGGGCGCTCTGCAGCCCCAGCCACGCTGACCCGCGTTCACAGAGCGTGCCACTGGGGACGCAGGGTTATGTCTGAGAATGGGGGTAGAGGTGAGCCCTGGAGTGATGGGAGGGGTGGGGTGGGAGACCTCGGGGCCCAGCCTCACCATCATTTGGATGTTCCGGTAGTCAATGGACACACAGCGGATATAGGTGGGGGGCTCCCAGTAGGCGATGCCTTCTTCATCCAACTCACAGCGTCGCAGGATGAGGCCTGTGGAGATGGGGGGTCGGCTCCATCGCCCACTTCTCAGGAGGATGCCCACGTCTGCTGCAAGAGTCCCTCCCACCCAGCCACAGCTCCCAGGTGCCTCCAGCTCTCTGGATGGCCCCCAGCCCTGGAAGCAGACACTCGCCTGTGGCTGTGTTCCAGGAGCAGGGCTGGCACAGGGACCAGGCCCCCGGCGACTTTCTTTCACTCAAAACATTTCTGAGCAGATGCTGCCAGCCAAGCACTGGAGCCTGGTAGGAGCCAAACCTACAGGCATCCTACCTGTGTGGAGGTTGAACCCTGGGCCGAGTGACGGGCTTCAGAGTTCAGCCCAGGGCTTCTCCCGGAGCCCCTTCCTACCCAGAGCCCTGGGGAACAGCCCACCACTGCCCGGCTCCACCTCTGGGGTCAGGGGGCCCCTCATGACCCTGGTGTGCTGTGGATGCTGGGCAGCCTTGGGGCTGACTGGGGTCAGGTTGGACGGCCTTGAACATGGGCACAGCCTATGACCCAGACCTTACTCCCAGGGAGCCAGGCACAGCCGTGATGACCCTAGGGAACTGCCAGGACACTGTCCCCCAACAGGAGCCACAGGGCAGTTCGGGACACCTGGTCTACAGCACGGTGCAGAATGAAAATGAGGGATCACACAAGCAAAGGCTATAAAGGTGACACCATCCTGCGACTCGTGTTTCCACTTTACTTCCCTGGGTTTGCAAGTTGTTCCCCAGAACCTGTATTATTCAGTAAACAGAACAGGGCATGGGGGCTGAAGCCACGGCTGGGAATACACAGCCTCCACCACGGTCACCAGCCTTATTGGGGGGTGGGGGGTGGGGAGTCCACAGCAAGTTCGTTTTACAGAAAGAAATAGAAGTTCAGAGAGGGTAGGTACTTCCTGAATGTCACACAGCACACGCTCCTCAGACAAGAGGGGAAAGGAACCCAAACTGTCTCTGCACAGGGAGCCCACCCTGCTTTTCCCACACTTCATATCACTCCATAGGGTTGCGTGGGGATCAAGACCACTGTGTCCAAAGCCGACTTCCCAGTTACTGGCCACGCAAGCCCAGGGCAAGGGTGTGGGCTCTGTGCCTCTGGTTTCCCACATGTAAAGTGGTGACATCGTGGAACGTCACACTAAAGGGCTTCATGCTGGCACCGGTTCCGGTGACTTAGGACACGGCAGCCCTGGGTCCCCGCCCGCACCCCTCCGGCCTCGGTGTACACGGGGCTGCCCGGGCGGGGTCTGGGCCACGTGCCCTGTGCTGACAGCTCTCGGGCAGGCCTCCAGGGGCATCTCGGTGCCTCCAACACATCCCACAAGGAAGGGACAGGTGCCCCGCCAGCCCCTGCCCCCTCGGCCCTCACCTGTGGCATTACGGGGACACCGGACCGCAGCCACCTCTCCGGCCGGGGTCTCCTTCCAGACCACAGTTCCGAAGTTGTCCTCATCACAGATCTCGTGGGGCTCTGACAAGGGCCAGAGACATGAGTCGGGGCAGGGGAGAGGGAATGCAGGGAGGGGCAGAGAGCTGGCTGCAGGGTCAGGAGGGCCCAGACGCCACAGGATATCCACCCTCACAAAGCGGTCGTCCCCCAGCTGCGCCCCGAGTGCCTCCCCCGCCACTCAGGGTCCAGCTGTGGGGTGGGGTGGAGACACTCACCGGGACACCGCTGGGCGCCACACTGCCGGTATTCGTCCTGGGGGCCCTGGCAGGCCACTCCCCCAAAGAAGGGCCCCAAGCAGGTGCGCTCCCGCCGCTGTGTGCCACCCCCGCACGTGACGCTGCAGCCGCCCCAGGACGCCCAGGCCTGCCACTTCCCATCCACTGCAGGACACGGCCACACATGGAGGCACAAGAATGGGGACGAGGGGTGTGCAGGAGCCATGGGGACGCAGGGGTGGGGAGCCGGGAGCGGAAGGAAGTTGACACCAGGGAGGGGAAGGCAGAGCTCAGCTTGATACACGATAAGACAAGTGCCCCGTGTGCACCGGCCCCCGGGACCCCCCACCACCACCCCCATATCCCTGGGGTCTCGTTGCAGAGCCCCCCAGCAGCCCCCAGCCCGCCAAGTGACTCAGGACTGCAGGTCCCCACCCGCAGGCCCCGGGGCATGGCCTGACCTGGACACTGCTGCAGGAAGCAGTCTCGCGTCTCTACCCAGTGGCCCTGGCACTCAGCACCCCCATACGAAGGCCCGTTGCACTCGCGCGTGCGCTGCTGCCGGCCCTGGGAGCAGCTGGCGGAGCACGTGCTCCAGCTGGACCACTCGTTCCAGTTTCCATCCACTGCCCGGCCCAGGGGAAGAAGGGAACAGGAAGCCAGTGTGAACAGCCAGGGCCCACACCCCATCTGGGGTACAGGTGTGAGCACCCCACGAAGTCTGAGGCATGGGTGTGACACCCAAGAAGGTCCCAGCACCCCAACACCCCTGGCGCACCAGTGAGAACATTGCAGGTTCTCTGGCCTACAGCCTGATCACAGCCTGGGGTTCCAATCTCACCTCTGAGGCCCCAGCAGGTGGGTCTGAGTGGGCAAAGTTGGGCTCCGCGGGCTGGCCGGTGGCCCACGGGGTCCTTTCCTGTCTCACCCCACCTAGCGCCCTCCCTCTCACCTACCAGGGCACAAAGCGATGTTGCAGAACTTGGTTTGCTTTTCCGGGCCCTCACAGGGGTTGCCTCCAAACTGGGGCGGCCTGCAGGTGCGCGTGCGGTCCCGGAAGCCGCGACCGCAGGTGCTGGAGCACAGGCTCCAAGGCGACCACTCGTCCCAGGCGCCATGCACTACGGAGGGAACATAGCGCTCTGCAACCCCTGTCCGGCCCAGCCGGCAGCCGAGCCACCTGCCCCGGACTCCCCGCCCCCAGGCCGGCGCCCCGTCCCTACCCGGACGCCCCGCCCCAACCCCTGACGTCCCGCTCCGACACCCCGCCCCTACCAGGACGCCCCGCCCCCTGCCGGCGCCCCGCCCACCTGGACACACGGCCGAGTTGTTGCAGAGCCGCTGCTCCCGCAGGGGCC
This sequence comes from Bubalus bubalis, assembly GCF_019923935.1. Classification (NCBI taxonomy): domain Eukaryota; kingdom Metazoa; phylum Chordata; class Mammalia; order Artiodactyla; family Bovidae; genus Bubalus; species Bubalus bubalis. The sequence goes on along the minus strand of NC_059171.1, from coordinate 80,141,001 downwards.
CGCTGCACTGCGTGCTGTAGGAGGTCGACACGCAAAAGCGCGTGCGGGTCTGCCAGCCCTCGCCGCAGGTGCTGGAGCACACGCTCCACGGGGACCACTCCTCGGCCGCGGGGTCACCTGTGGGCCCAGACCTACAGCATCACAGGCCTGCTGCCGCCCCTGTACCTGCGCTGCGGTCAGACCCCCCAGGTGGCCGCAGCAAGGCCCGTGAGCTCCCCCCTCCTTTTTTTTTCTCGACAGGCCCGTTCGCCTCACACCATTTCTCCTAAATCCAGTGTGCCTGGAGACCAGCGCCTGGCACCTGAGAGGTTAGTCTAATTATGGGAAATTATTACAGTCATTAATTGGAATCAGCAGCAATTAATGACGTACAGTATTTGGCCAAAGACCTAATACCCTGGAACCAACTTTCCCCACTTCCCAGTTTTAGTGCATTTGCTGTCAGCCCCACCCAGACGCTGCCACTTACCTGTCTGCGGGGCCGGGAACCCAAACTGCTGCAGGTCGTCCCCCAGCTCCTCACGCCGCCGGGCATCCGTGGACCGCAGGGACTGGCTCCTGGAATTGGTGCGCCCGGCGGCTGCAGGGCGAGTCCAGGTAAGCGCCCAGGCCCTGGCCTGCGGCTCCCGCCCTGCAGCTCTAGAGGGGCGCTCTTGGCCCTTTGTCCCTCAGTCCTCAGTCACAGTAGGGCCCAGGCTTGCCAGCACCAGGGCCACTTGGTCCCACTGGGCAGCTGAGAAACCTGGGACCAGGGCACCCTGGTCTGGTGCCAAGCCCTGTTCGGTCCAGACTCCACTGTCCTGCGCCCCTCCCTCTCTTCCCCCGGGGCCCGCAGCGTCACCCGCAGGGCGCCAGGTGTGGATGGCTGCTGCTGTCCCCTCCTTAGCATCCCGCCTGCGGTCCTGCATCCTGCCTGCGGTCCTGCGCCCCGCGGCCCAGCCCAGACACCACAGGGCCCTCCCCAGGCTTCTGAGATGAGCTCCTCTCCCCAGGAAAATTCATCGGGGAAGAAACAACCCGAAGAATGACAGTCTCATTATAACTTGATTTAACTTTATGGAAGCAGCTAAAATATGCATGAGGTCATTAGAGAGCCTTATTAGAGAAATACATCCTGGAGGCAAGATGCAGCTGGGACAGGCAGCTCTGGTCAGGGCTGGGGATCGGGGTGGAGGGAGAAGCCCACTGACGGCCTTCCCCGTGCACCCCAGAATTCCCAGTCCGCAGGTGCTAAGACAGCCGCATCCAGTCTAACACCCGGTCCCGCCCCTCCTCCTAGGCCGTTACTTCTGATGCCCCTCGGCCAGGACGAGGAGTTGGCCCCGCCCTTGGCTAGGCCCCACCCCTGGTCCCGCCCCTCACAGCCCAAGCCCGGCCTAGCCTGGCCCCGCCCTTGGATAGGCTCCACCCCTCCGACCCCGCCCCACCCCAGGTCCCGCCTCTCACAGCCCGAGTCCGGCCTAACCTGGCCCCAGCACCTTCCCTGGTCCGGCCAGACCCAGCCCCCCGCCCTTTTCCCCACCTGACCCTGCCCGGGCCCCTTCTCCCCACCCCCCCACCCGCGACTCCTCCCGTCCCACCCTTCCGCGCACTCACGGCCGCAGGCCTTGCGGTTGCACAGGCGGCCCTCCTCCAGCACCCCTTCGCAGCCGCCGCCCTGGATACCCGGCGCGGGCAGACAGGTGCGCGTCCGCGTCTGCAGGCCTCCCCCGCAGTCCCGCGTGCACTCGCCCCATAGGGACCACAACTTCCAGCCGCCTGGTGGGAACCAGAGGGCAGAGTCAGGGCCGGGGTCAAAGGGCTGCAATGTCTTTCAGGCAGCGTCTCAGGGATCTTGCAGAGGTCTGGGGGTAGAGCGGCCCCTGCGAAGAAGCCTCGGTGTCGTAACCAGCGCAGCGCCCTGGAGGGTCAGCCAGGAGGCAAGAATGTGCCTGGATGAGGTTAGCGATGCGGTGCGAAGCATAGGCGGCCGGCAGGGCAGGGAGAGGCAGAGGTGCAACCCCAGTTCCCTCTGGGGTCTGAGTGCTTTCTGGCTGTTTACAGGCTCCCAGGCCAGGGTCTCCACTGACCCTGAATTTAGGTCCCCAGTGTAGGGGCTGGACCCAGAGCTGGAGCCCTAGGCAGGTCTGAAGAATGAATGAATGAATGAAAGGCACCCCGCCCACTCCAACAGCTGTCTTATTCCAAGGGCCCAGTGAAGGGGTGGGGGCAGAGGAGGCTCTTCTACTTGGCACAGAGCTTCAGCCCCTGCGGACCCCCTCCCCATAGTCCTCAGTCTAGTTTCCTCTAGACTTGTTCACCCTCCCCCCATGATCTGTGTGTTCATTACCCCATCACTCAGGGACGCCAGAGGCCCCACACCTGGTGGCCTAGTGAGGTCTCACACCCTGGGCCCCACCAGGCCTCCCCTCCCCTAGACACAGCAGAGACTGGCCTCCAGGCCCCTCTGGCCACCCTCCTTCAGCCCTCTCACAGATCTTCATCCCGTTCCTGTCCCCTCAAGCATCATGACCTCATGTCCCTGAAGGTCTGGGCCCCTTGGTGGTCCCAGTGCCACCGAGGATACTAAGAGCCTTCAAGTACTGGGGAGCCACCGAGAGGTGCGGAGCAGGAGGCCAACATCTGGGCAAGAGCTGGGCTGCACTGATGGGTTCAGGGAGGGGCTGCTTCATCCAGGCATTCAGTCCAAAGGTCAGATAGCTCCCGGCCTGAGGGGCTCTGGTGCTGCCACCCCATTTGTCCCCAGGAACTTCAGGGCCCCTTGCTCCCAGAACAGCAGGGTCAGGGCAGACCCAGCAAGGGCATGCGCAGGTCGCCAAGCACCTACTGTGGGCTGGGTGCCCTGCACGCAGCCCCTGACACAGCCCCCAGGAATGGGGCAAGGAGATGGCACTGCCAAGGCCCAGCACTGGGAGTTACCCTGGAGCTGGGCCACTGCCCCACCTGGGGTGGGAGCAGGGGAGCCAGGCTGGCCAAGGGCAAGTCACACCTGGCCTGACAGGAGGGCCCCTGTGGCCTCTCAGAGCCTGGCTTCTCTGGGGAGACGTGGGGTGAGAAGGCAGACTGTGCAGATCCCTAAGGTGGGTGCTGGAGCTGAAAGACGGGGTTCACATGGGGGCCCCACCACCCACTGCCCTGGGATGGACAGGTCCACCCCACCCTGCCCTCATGCCCTCCACCTGAGGATGAGGGTGCTTCTTCCCAAGTCTGCCGCCTGTGATGGCAAGCAGCAAGAAACGATGGGGAGACCACAGGCGTGGGGTCTCAGTCGATGTTAGAAAATCCCACTTTGTGTGTGTGTCTTTTGGCACACTGCCCAGCATATGGGCTCTTAGTTCCCAGACCAGGGATCTGAACCGAGCCAAGGCAGTGAAAGAGTCGAGTCCTAACCACCGGCCCTCCAGGAAATTCCTCCAGTGAGCCTGCTTTGATGCGCAGCAAGTTGGGCGTCCAGGTGCTGGGTTCTGTGGAGGGCCACGCGAAACGTGTCAGCTGTGCTGTGCCTGTGCAGGAAACTGACCAGCAGGGGGCGCTGGAAGCAAATGAATGGCAGGCGGGGAGTGGGCCCAAGTCCCCCAATTCAGAAGGCAAGGCTCATTCACCCTCCAGCCCCCAAGCCATCAAGGATCCTTCTCTGCCTTCACAGAGCCCCCCCTTCCCAAGCATCCCACCTCCCCTGGAGCCCAGAGAGGCAGAGCCTCAAGGGCACACAGAAGTCAGGCCTGTTCTCAGACCTGCCCTGCAGTTGGGACACGCAGGTGGGTGGGGCAGGTGGGCAGGCCAACGCACCCCGACAGGGGAGCAGCAGGAGGGGCCGGCTCTGACCTTAATTGTGTGGTCTGTGGGTGGACATGGGCCCTGCTCTCCCCCTCCCGCACATGCAGTGCAGAGGGGTCCGGGGAGGACTTTGCCAGGGCTGCAGAGTAGAGGCCGGGCTGAGCTTTGCAGGGACCTGGTTCCAGGGGGTCAAGGGCCCTGGTTCCGAGCCCCTCCTGGGCCTGGGCTTGATGCCCTGTGCTCCCACAAGGGCCTCTCTGCCCCCATTGTCCACGTGAGAAGTCTGAGACTGCCCTAGTGACAGAATGCTTGGGCTCCCCTAGTCAGGAGGGGCTGAGTAGGTCATTGGACCTGGGCCCCCACCCTTCAAGGCCCGGTGCTCCCCCAAGGCTGGCCCTCAGGAGGCATCCTGGGCAGCAGAGTCCTGTCTTCCCCACTTCCTGTCCCCCCTCCCTGCTTGGCACCGGATGCCTCAGGAACCTTGAGTCCCAGCCCAGGAACCAGGTGTGGACCCACTTACAGCAGAGGAAACCGAGGCTCAGAGAGGGGTGGTCCAGACAGTCGGGAGCTGGTGAGGCTCCCCCCACCCCACCCCACAGGACGATCTGCCCTGGAGTTGAGGAGGCAAGCAGGCCTGAGCCTCACCAGGCAGGGGGCTCCAGGGTCCCCAGGGCTGGGTGGGAGCCCGAAGCATGGAGGCTGCTACACAGATATGATGTGGTTTTCCACTGCAACTGCCTGTGTCCCAGGGGTTCGGGCTGTGTGGCCAGCAGACCAGGGCACAGGGGAGTGGGTGGGGGGCCCCAGGACAGCCCTCTGTGCATACTGCCCGTGAGTGGCTCTGAGGGTGTGACGGGCTGAGGCTGCCCAGACGCGGGGCCTCACTGCCACCACTTGAGGCGCCTTCCCTCGGGGTGGTGGTCGGCAGGAGCCCCACAGCCACGCCCATTTGATAGCAACGGGAGCCGGGACCAGGCCCCCGATCAGATTCCAAGCACTGCCCCTGTGGCCGTGTGGCCGTCAGACGAAGCAGGCTGCCAGCAGCACTCTAGGCCCCTGGCCTGGGGCTCCGTCTCACCGGCTGAGCCCCTGTCCTGTCACGCTGACACGGAGGAACAGGGAGGCTGGAGTCAGGGGCTGGCCTGGCCGCAGGGACACGGCGGGCCTGTCCTGCTTGTCCCCCCTTGCTGCCCCAGCCCAGCCCCCGTGTGGAAGCCTGAGTGACGTGGAAGCTGGCAGTGGGTGGGAGAGAGAGGGTGTCCAAGCCAGGCTAATCGGAGGATGCCACTTGGTTCCCATGGCAACTGCTGCAGAGCTCAGTCTTTCAGGATAGACTCAGGTTAGGCCTCAGCTGCCAAAACACCCACTATTTCAGGGCTGGTTACCTTGGTGACCCAGGTGGTGGGGACGTGGTGGGGGGAGGGGAAGGAGAGGAAGGGTCATATCAGGAGAGGCCAGGCAGGGGGTCCAGTGGCTCAGAGGACAGACTGCCCCCCGGGCCCAGCCCTGACTCTGCTCACATGCTGGTTCCCGATCCTGATCACACACGGCCTTGATCCTCATCACAGAGTGACTTCTGATCCTCGACACAGGATCGCTGTCGCACACCGAGCCCTGACCGCCGATGCACGCTCGGTTAATGGCAGCTGCTGCTTTGTTATCGTTTTTATCGTGTGTCGTCACACGTGGCTGACACCTGATCCACGTTCACCAGGCAAGCACACCCACGGCCAGGGAGTCCCCCAGGCAGGTCTCCTGGGGCCCGCAGAGCTGGGCACAGAGGAGCTCAGCCCACCCTTTGCTGGGTGACCATGGGGCTCTTGGGCTGGGTGGGCTTTGAGGGGGCAGCAGAAGAGTGGGCAAAGCTGGGGGGTGGGCTGCCCCTCCAGGCCCGGAAAGAAGCCGCCATTCTTCCCAGGCTCAATGCCCCCTCTGTCTGGAAGCCTCATTTCCATCTCATTAAGGGATGAATAGAGCCAATTAATGGCCGCCAGGCAGCCTTGGCCACCCATGAGAGTGGACACACGGCGAGGGGGCTCCGGGCCTCCTTCCCACCCCAGCACCCCCGTCTGGAGGCTGTGGTCGCCCCGGTACCGGGGTCCCTGTGCCCCAGTGGGCTGCGGCGGGGCACTCAGGGAGGCCCTCTTCCCCCTGGGCCTCCCCGCCTCCTGGGTCCCCTTTGGAGGAGGCAGTCTGCACTTCCTGTCTCGTCCAGCAGAGGTCTCCCCAGTCCAGCAGGTCAGGCTGCGCCTCCTGTTCCCGCCCCGCCCCTAACCGTCAGGCTGGGGTCCCTACGCAACCACAGCTCAGTCCAGCCCCTGTGAGGACCGCAGCCCCCAGAGTCAAGGCCTGTCCTGCGGCATGCAGGTTCTTCCTCTGAACCCTTTGCATGGATGTGCAAATGAAGGCCACAGGGGATGGGCAGCTCTGCCCCCACCCAAACCACAGCCCCGCTCTGGCTCTATGAGTCCAGACTTGGTGCATCCTTTACCAAGGCCTGCAGCTTCCACTGTCAGGGCCAGAGCGACCAGCACACCGTCCAGCTGCAGGAGGCACTGTGGGATCTCAGGATGGGGCTGAGAACCACGGCCACTGCCCACAGGCCACTTGCCAGAGGAGGTGGACAAGGAGAGTTCCTCCATGCATGATAGAGGCGCCGGACCCTACAGGCAGGTACTGTCCCATTCCCATTTCACAGAAGGAAACTAAGGCTCGGCAAGTCAGTGATAGGACCCCGTCTGCAGGGTTAGTCCGGCAGGCGCCCCCTGTCCTAAGAAGGGTGCCAAGGCCTGGGTCCTGCTAGCTTTGCGCTTCAATGTTGGATGACCTGGGCAGGTCTCTTCCCCTCCCGGAGCTTTGGCTATACAACTCACAGCCCTTCCCTGCTTTGGGGGGAAGCGAGACCCCAGCACAGCCACAGCTCCCAGCCTCCCAGCTGCAGGGCTGTGTGGGAACGCCACTCTGGGCGGCCCCCCGTGTGCTCTTATGGGCTCCACGGGGTCACGTCTTCCTCTGTCCGCCTACAATGCCTGGAGGTTGTCTGCCTGGAGCTGGAAACCTTGTTTTCCAGGTTTTCTAAGTTGGCCTTTGCGCAAAAGAACAGCTCCCTGGGCTGGGATGAAAACTGTCCTGGCAGGGAGGCCCTGACCTTTCCTGCTCCTGTCCCCCCCCGTCCCCCTAACACATTCCTGGTCACCCCTAAACTCCAGAGACACACCCTTCCCCCTCGAGTACCTCCTCCTATCAGAGCCTCTCTGATAGCCTCTCTGATAGCCTCTCTCCACAAACTGCAGCCCCTAGAGAGGGTAGCTGTGCGGCATTGAGGGTGGGAATTACTCCAAAGCCCATGGGGTGTCAGGGCAGGGGCACCCCGGCTGAGAGTGGACGGGCCTGGAGGCACCGGGGCACTCAGCCTGGGGTAGGTCACGGCCCTAGGCCCAGCATCCCTGCCTTACACACGCTGGGGATGTCACACACTCAGGCTCCAGCCCAGCCCCACCCCACCCATGCAGGCGCTTGGGGGAGGCACACATGTGCACACGCAGGGTCATGAGCACACAGGGACACACACATGCACAGGGACATGCATGCACACACACAGGAACACACGCACACACAGGACACACACACAGGGACACATACACACAGGGACCCACACACATCCACAGGGACACACACACACTGGCCCCCAGCCCCCAGGATGCTGCTTTTTCATTATCTTACATGTCGCTTCTGCAATAAAATTCTTTAATTAAAACATGAATATTTAAAGCAATCCTTGAGAGAAATGGCCCCATCTCACCAGAGGCAGAAAAACGCAGAGAGACTCTGGAGGGGGCGGGAGCGGGCAGGCTGTGCAGAGGGGCAGCCGGTCGGGGGTAGGGAGCGGTGCTCTGGCCCAAGGAAGGCTTGCCAGTCGGACGCATGGCATGGCCATGTGGCGATTGGACAGGCCGGGCAGGGGCAGGGCTGAAAGTGGGCCACGGGCTGGCCTGGGCCGCCTGCTCGCTCTGGGCATCGCACGGCCCCCTTGAGCCGGGACGGAGGACATGCCTGTTCCAGCCTCCCCTGCTCGGGGTGGGGGGCGCAGCTCCGGGGCACAGGCTCCGCAGCACGATATGGGGTCCGGCTCAGCTGTGTGTCTTCTGAATGACTGCTAGACCTCTCTGGCCCGTGGGCCACCTCGCCCCTACACACACACACACACACACACACACACACACACACAGACCCTCTCACCTGAGCTCTTGCAGGAGAAGCCCCAGGTGGCCAAGAGCTGCTCTGCTCCGGGTCTCCCCTTCCAAGCTGTGTGAGCCTGCCCGCAGCCTGGACGCCTCTGTGCCTCCCCCCACTCAACACGCGTTTATCAAGGGCCTGCTGCCGCCAGGGGCTGGGCCACAGCAGGGCGTCCCCAGTGAGCAGGGCCAACTCCCCTGCCCCACGATGTGGACATCCTGGCAGGGACAGAGTCAGGACACGGGAAATTCTCTGGTGTTCACGGGCGATTCCATGTGGGAAGAGAGGGATAGAGAGTGAGGGGACAGTGGGCCCGGTGCCTGCTGCCACCTGCCATCTGGACAGCCCCTGAGCAAGGGGGCATGTGGGGAGGGTGATCCGGGCCAGGGAGCACCCCAGGCAGAGGCCCTGGGCCGGGAGGCGGGTCCTCGCTGGGAGCCACCTAGGCGGCTGGGAAGAGTGAACTGGTTAAGATGCCGTGGTGTAACCTGCTGACGCCACGTGTACTCCCAAGGCCTCAGAAGCATCAGGGCCTTCGGAGTCCAGGCACGGGCACGGGGTCTGCGCCGCCCCTGGGTGGGGGTGACCACCTCCTGTTCCTGCCGCCCTGTCCTGCTCCTCACTTCCTGGTGGCAACCCCAGCCCGCATGCCCTCCAAACTGTCTTCCACGAGGCAGTCGGCCCTGCCACGGAGCCTTGACTTGAGCTTTGTCAAGACTTGCACAGAGCCAACCTAAACACACACACACGTGAGCACGTGCGTGCACAGTGAATTCAAGTACATACCAGTGTACACGTGTACATGCTCACACACACGCATGCACAAACACAATGCACACAGATACCTGATGCGCTGTACACCAGCATGCACACGTGTACACGCCAACCACACAAACATGCAAATACTCACACGTGTGTGTGTGAGTGTGTGCACACACACATACTGGCAGTGCCTGTGTGAACACACACATACATGCCCCCCCACACACACTTGTACACATGGATGCATGAACACACACATGTTCACATAACGCACTGAACACACATGCGTACATAACACTGTGCACATATGCTCACGTAACACACTACACACACGTGCACGTAGATGTATGTGTGCAAGCATGTGCACACGTGTGTGCACACACACACACCGGCCCACCTCCCTCCAGCACCACGTGCAACCATTCCCCTTCTCAGAATCCCTGCTCAAGTCCAGAGTCCCCACATAGCCCTCCTCCTCGTCTAACCTGTCTCTGCCCGCCAAGCCCTCCAGATCCCCTGCCTAATAATGAACATACATATTGACATTTCATCACTGATGTTGCTTTTGCTTAGAAACACTTTCACCCCAGTTCTTCTTTCCTCCTTCATGACAATCAAGGAAAGAAGATGTTTTACTCTCTCCATTTTAAAGACAAGGAGCCTGAAGGGATTGGCCCGGGGACACAGAAAGTGCAGGGCAGGCTGGGATTAACGTGAACCTGACCCTGTGGTCCCTCTCAAATGACATTCCCGCTGGATGGCCTATGGGCCTCTCATAGTCGGGTCCCACTCTGACCTCCGGATCTTCCTCCCTACCACTTCCCCACCTCAACTGAGGTCCTCACGCCCAGCCAGAAACCTGGGCATGGTCCAGCGATCAATCTCCTTCCTCCACTCCCACATCCTTGGCATCAGCAAGTCCATCAGCTGCTCACCCCATTCCCCAGGCGCTCCCCCTTCCTCCCGGCCAGGCCAGCATCAGCTCCCTCCCGGATTTCTGCTCTGAGCCAGACACCGCATCGACAGTCCCCGCCCTGTGCCCCCTCTGCTTAAAGCCCCCACGGCCCTTCAGCTCTCAAGAGGAGGCAAACCCCACCCGGGAGGCCTGGCCACATTTGCACCCAACTGCGCACCTGGGCCTGCTCCCTCCAGCACCAAAGTCAAGCCCCACGAGCTCACAGCTCATCACAGCGGCCCCGCCTCCTTGACCTTGTCCCGCAAGCTCTATGCGGCTCCAGCTAGACCAGGTTATCTCCCTGGCACGGTCACTGCCCTGGGATGCTGGCAGAGGCCAGCTCTTGTGCTGTGGCCTCCAGCGTGGGCCAAGCTCCAGGGCCATCAGGCCTGAGGCGACTGGACAGTCCCTCAAAGCAGGCAACACCTTGCTGGTGAGGACACTGAGGTTCAGGGGGCAGGTGACCACTGGGCAGTGGCCGAGCAACATGTTCGGCCAGGCCACCACCCTGCCCAGCCCTCCTGCACCCACTGGCCTCCCAAAGCCGCTGCCCCTTCTCTGCTCCATCCTCCTCCACTCGGAGGACCACCCCCACCACCATGCTGCGGGGCTACCCATGCCAAGGTCACAGCACCCTCCATCTGGTCCAGCCCGAAGACCAGCCCTCGCACCCCATCGCTGGGGACCCTGACCCAACTGATGGAAGGTGGGGGTTTCCCGACAGCTTCCTGGACACTGCGCCCCCCACCCCTGGGGGCTCTGTCCGCCCCCTCCCTCTTCTCCTCTCGAGCTACGCTCACCGCTTCATGGAGGTTTCTAATCTGGTCTCCACAGCCCAGGGGCCATGAATAGAACCATGTTCCAGGAGAGCTGATTCCCTTTGAAACCCCCCACGTAGCTGCTCTCATGCCTTGAAAGACGTTTTTCTGAAGAGTCCATCAGTCTCACTGGCTTGGGAGAGGCCAAGAGCCCCGAGCACGTCACCCGGCCCCACGGGGACCCACCCGCATGGACGCCCAGCCCAGCCTGGCTCCCGAGCGCCCGGCACACTATTTGGTCTCCACCTGCACAGATGGTGAAGAGCTGTCTCCTGTCACCCTCACCCTGGGGTCCCACGGGGGGCTCCCCTCCATGCGCATTCGGGGTCTCCCTCCTGCCCCGCCCCCATGGAGCTCTGCTCCCCATCCCACCCCGCTGATGGTACCAGCCCCGCCCCATGCTGGTGCCTGTCTCACCAAGGACCCCAAGCTTGCTAAGAAGGTGGGACCAGCAGAGCACACGCCCACCCTCACCTCTGCACTGCCCTGCCTCTGATCCCCACAGGGCTCACCTGCACCTCTCCCAGAATTCCAAACAGTGTGCCCTGGGACCAAGTGACCCCTGACCTCCAGGGGACCAGCAGTGCCCCCCGGCCCCGCCCCCTGCGCTGTGTCATGGAGGCCTTGCCGCTCACTCACCTGGAGTGCCGTCGCCGCCCCGGTCCTGGGTCAGGCTGGTGAGGCAGTTCTCGGGGCCCCCAGCCACGCCGTCCCTCAGGCAGACGTCCCCGCGGGGGGCCAGGGAGCCAGAGGCAGGGTCGCCGGTGTCCCCGCCCAGGCAGGCGCAGGGGGTCTGCATGATGCCGCAGGGGTGCGAGCTGCGGCTGCCGGCCAGACAGGCGTCCAGCCAGCGGCACAGCATCTGGCAGGCGGCCCGGCTGGGGTTGCGGTTGCCGACCACCAGGTATTCCACGGAGAAGTCGTCGCTGGGCCCGGGGGGCCCGTCCCGGGTCCCCAGGGTGTTGTCTTGGGGTGGCCGCAGGCGCTGCATCTGCAGAAACTGCTTGCTGGCCTGCAGGAAGGCCAAGGGCGCCGAGGGGTCGCAGAGCCTCAGCACCTCGTCGAAGCTCTCCACGCCCAGGTAGGTGCGCGTGGACTCCAGGAAGGAGTCGAACTGGTAGGTGCGGACGCGGGCGGGGCCGCTGCAGGCGGGCGACTTGGCCACCTTCATGTAGAGCGTGTAGCGGCGCGGGTCCGGGTTGCGCAGGGTCCAGGAGCAGCGCGAGGCGTTGGCCGGGAACACCGCGGCTGCCGAGAAGTAGCCGAAGAACTTGCCCTGGACCAGCGTGGCGCAGGGCTCAGCCCCGGGCCCTGCGGCCGTGCCCGCGGCCGTGCCCACCTGGCGCCCCAGCAGCAGCAGCAGCCCAAGGATCCAGAGGGCACCCGGGCCGGCGGCCTGTCCCCTCATCCTAGCTCGCGGGGCCGCCGGGGTTCCGCGGGCTGGGCAGGCAGGCGCGGGCCAGGCCTGGACATGCCAGGGTCCGGCGGCGAGCGGGGTTGGGCCGGGCTGGGGGTGCCGGGGCTCTGGACGGGGGGGCAGAGGTGGCTTCCGGGCACTGGGGGGGCAGTGGCGGCTCCTATGGCCCAGCAGCCTGGCACCTGCCCATGGCCTCAAGCAGCAGCTGGAAGAGAAAGAGCAGAGTGCAGGGTTGAGCCCCTGGGGAGGGCACACTGAGGGCAGTGCCCACCCCGGGCTCCGAGCCTCCAACATGGGCTCTGGCCCCGCATTCAGTCACCTGTTCTGCCCGCCTGCCAGTGTGTCCGCCTGCAGGGGCAGAGAGCCAGGGGCGGGTCACTTCCTCCCCAAGCAAGCCTGGGCGGGAAGTGGTGGGCAGCCCTGGCCAGGGCCGCCGGCCCAGGGGCCTTGGCTGTGCCCGTTCAGCTGGGAAGCCTGGTGAGGCTCCAGGGGCTCTGGGCCTGCCCACTGGTCCCATCACAGCCAATGGAGCCATCCTGCCGCTGGGCCTCTGGGCCTCTCAGACCACACCCCTCCCGCTCATCTTTCAGGAAGGATCTGAAAACCCAACCAGAGGAGAAGCAGGGTGGAGGGCAGAGGTCAGAGGTCACCCCCGGCCTCCTGCAGCCCCGCCTCTCTGAGCCTTGCCCTGGTGGGTGCGGAGTCCTCACCTCTGCATGAATGACTGGCTCTGTGGGGGACAAGGGTGGGGTCAGACCCCGGTCTGGCTTTGCTGACATCCATCTGCCCTGTTTCTGGCACATACCGCTCAGCCTCCCGCCTGCATTCCTGCCAGGGATCCGCCCTCTCCCCTTCCGTGGAGTCACCTGCAGCCCCCAGGACCAGGCCTCGGCCCACGCTGACCCCTGCCTGTCCCCCCAGCCAGGCGGGCGCTGTCCCCCTCCATGTCACATGAGGAAACCGAGGCTCAGATGGGGTCACAGTGAAGGGGCCACACTTGAACCCCCAGGCTGCTCCAAACTCCTGGCCCTGGGGTCCCCTGACCTGCGGAGGAGTGGGCCTGGCCGTGTACCACCCACTCACTGCGGGGGGTGGGGACAGGACGTCGCAGGTCAGCGGGGACGCAGCAGAGCCTGGGCTCAGAGGCCAGCACCGCCCCTCCTGACCCGCCTGCATGTGGACCTGGAGAGCTCCTTTAGCCTGCAAACCTCACCTCCCCGAAGCCCCTGCTGGGGGTTGTCCCCCATGGCAGCTGGGCGGGTGGGTGCAGGAAGAGCTGCAGCAGCCCCCCGAGCCCCCTGGCCTGGGGCGGCCCCTTCACTCTGCTGACCGCGCACACACCAGCCGCTTCATGCTGCCAGGCCCAGCTGGCCAGTGGCACAAGGTCGGCCACCGCTCTGCAGTCCCCTCCTGCTGTCCTTCCCCACAGGCTGTGGAGGCAGGGCAGGGAGCGGGGCATGGGCGGCCTCGGGCTCTGCGCCAGCTGAGCCAGGGTGGCTGGGCGTGGGCGGCCCCCCTCATGGCTGTGTGGATGTGGCCACACCCTTACCCCCAGCCTCAGTTTCCCCATCTGTACAGGGGGGTGCAGCCTCACTCTCCCAGCATAAGGGAAGCACTGGACCCATGGATTTACCCAGAGATGGGGCAGGAGGGGACCCCAGTGGGGAGAGGAGCCGGGAGGGGGCTCCAGAGCACCAGGGATGGCCCTTGGGGGCTCTTTAGTGGCAAACGCTGGGGAGGGAACTTGCAAACTCTTTGTGCTGGCCCTTTGGGGAGAACTGGGCAGACTTCCCTTGGCCCCTGCCTCCAGGAAGCCCCTGATCCTGCCACACCTCCAGGCCATCCTGGGCCAGCCTTGGGCCTAGCACCGCAGAGCCCCATAGCCCATGTTCGGGGACTGAGGCTGGGGCCAGGGTACTACAGCCAATCCCAGAGCTGGGAGGCTGCCTGCAGGGTGGCCGTGGGATTCGAGACCTCACATGAGCCCCTGCCCCAGCGGCAGCACCCCCTCCCCTGGCCCTAGGCTGGGAACTAATGTGGCTGCCAGCCCCCCAGCTCTGATGCCCAGGAGAGTCCCTGGTGAATGTCAGCAGAGCCCAGCAGAGACCCTCATCAGTCTGGTGCCTCCTCCAACAGCCCCCCGACCCCACCACTCAACAGCCAACTCAGCCTGTCCCATCCCCCTGGACCCCGGGTCAAGGCCACCCCAAAACCGCACACCTGCCCCTAGAGGGTCCTGCTTGGGCCCTGCCCACCCTCCCCCCCACCCCATCCCTGCTTCTGGGAGCCCACTCCCAGCCCTCCCATCTGGAAAGTGGATACAGCCTGGAGCAGACACTCTGCTTGCATGCTGGGGGTGAGGGGCTGGCGAGGCACGGCCACCTCCCCAACCTTGTGGCCGTACAGGCCTGGACGGGGCATCAGCCTGGCCCCACGTGGCGGGACGCAAGGGAGGACCTCCTCTGCCACACACAGCTCTCCACAACCTGGAGGATCTCTGTGCAGAGGGGCATGTGGGGGCCACAGAAGAGCCACCTGGGTGGGAGTCTGTGGGTGCTGGATGCCTGAGCCAGGGTCTGGGCCCGGGTCTGCTGGACAAAGCCCCTGCCCCCTGAGAGGCAGGGCACGGCCCTGGGTCAGGCAGACTGCCCTAGACCTGCCCGTGCAGGGGCTCGTGGGAGCCGGCCGGCCCTCATCCAAACCGGCTCACTTGAATCCGGTCAGCCTGTGCGGGGAGCAAGGCCACCCCCGTGCCCTGCACAGTGGGCAAGAGGAGCAGTGAGGGTCACAATCAGGGCAGGGCCCTGTTCAGAACTGCCCCCCTGAAGTGTGGCGACATGAGAAGCTGGGCCGAGGGCAGGAAGGAAGCGGGACAGGTGCTGGGGCCACAGGAGGGAGTGGCCCCGGGCCCAGTGGGCAGGAGAGGAGGGCACCTTCTAGCCTGCATCCTGGGGATGTGGGAGGTGCCAATGGGCGCAGGTAAGGGGAGGTCAGGTTACCCCCAAGACTGAGGCTCCGGTGTGAGCCTTCAAGAGGCTCCTGGGGCTAACAGATGGCCTGGCAGAGCCCTCCGTGGGGTTTTCACACAGGGTCCCACAGCGAGGGGTCGCTGGGGCCACCAGAGGGCCAGGAGTTCTCCAGAACTCGAGGGCTCCATGCCCTGGGTCTTGGGGACAGCTCTGCTGGCCAGAAGGCGATCCCAGCTCTGAGCCCGAGCCCCTGAGTGGCCTGGTCCGGCCTCTTTTGGCTGGACTCGGGGCAGAGCTGGGCAGGAGGCCCAGGCCACCAGCACGGACGGCCCCTGAGCCTGCCAGCGGCCACTCACCTGCACCTGCCCAGTCCCTGCCCTCTGCCCCGCCCCCGACAGGCCCACAGGTGCTTTCCAACAGCAGGGCCCCTCTGCCCCTATTCCCTGCCTGCCTGAGAGCTCCAACAAGGCCTTGGATAAACGGCTCAGAGGCCGCTCGGGCTGGGGCACACCAGTGTCAGGCCCCAGGTGACATAGCAGGGTGGAGGCCAGCCAGTCAAACCCATCCCAGGCTGGGAAATCACAGCTGAGAGGGGGTGGGGCCCACGAGGGAGCCCCTGACCCCGCCTGGCACCCTGGGGTAGTGTCCCCTAGGGGCAATGCTGGCAAGGTCCTGGGATCAACAGGGGTGGCCCCTGATCTTCACTGAGGGGTTCCTCTGACGGGGTTGGGGGCACAGGTCCGGAGAGATGGGAGGAGATGGGCAGGGGGCAGTCAGAGGACAAACAGGGCCTCAGAGATGATCAGACCCTCACCTTAAGCAAGTGGGTGATGGGCGGTGGGGACCCTCGCTGAGCTGGGGGAACAGATGTGTACGAGTATCTGTGTGTGCATGTGTGTGTTCTGTGTGCACACACGTGTGTGCAAGGCGTCTGCACATGTGGGCACCTATAGCATGCTTGCACGAGGCTGACGGCAGGAGGAGGCCTCAGTGTGTGCTATGGGATGTGTGGGTCAGTGACCCGGGAGGGGCCAGCCTGGAGGGGGAGCCCCAGGGAGCCCAGGGCAGGGCCTCAGAGGAGGGCCGGGCCAGGGAGGGCGGCTCCACACCCCTCCCTTCAGGTAACCTCGCGGTGGCTCATCTGAGCCGGCCCATGCGCCCACCCCCAGCCACACCCAGAGCCTGGGCCTGCCCTCCGGGTCAGACTCCACAAGCCCACCAACCAAAGGTGAGGGTGGTAGGGGCGCCTGGCCTCAGTGCCGGGCTCCGGCGTGGTCGCCGGCCCCTCCTCTCAGAAGTCCTCACGGGTGGCTGTCTCTCGGAGGCTGCAGGCCTCTGTCTGGTCCGTGGGTTCACATATCCCGACTGGGGTCACTGTGGCATCCAGCACGCTTTGCCCGTCCTGGGTTCCAGTGATCAGTGGGCACTCGAGCCCCCTCAGGTCCCCGCCTCCCCAACCTGCCTGCGGCCAGGAAGCCTGCCGAGTGCCCGGTCCCAGCACTTTGGCCAGCCTCTGCCCCGAGCCTTCTGTGTGGCCTCTCGGAGCCTGCAGGGCAGCCTCTGGGTGAGGGATGGGGGACCCCAGAGAGCCAGGTGAGGGAGGAGGAGCTGGAGTCATGGTGATGAGAGAGGGCTGACCACACACCGGGCCGGGTCTCGGGTCTCAGGGGACCCCCGCGAGGCAGGAACAGTGTCAGCCCCCCATCACAGCTGGAGGGGTCACCAATCCGCTCAGGGGTGCCCCATCCACCTCCCACCATGTCTCAGATGCATCCGCGCCCAGGTGGACTGTCCAGCCCCTGCCTGCCATCAGAAACCAGGGTGCCCCAGGTTCCCTGCCCACAGGGGCGCGGCTCGATGCTGGCCCATCAGGCTCCGGGATTCTCCAGCCGCACCTCCATCCTTGGGCCCCCCGCTCCCCTCCTGGCCCTGCCGTCCCCTCCCCACCCACCCCAGGCCACCAATGGCATCCCCAGACACCAGCCACAAAGGCTCTCTGTTGTCCCGGCCAGCCCCCTGAACAGTGCCCGCCTGTGTCCTGGAGAAGGCTGCCCTGGGGGAGGGGCGGGTGGGCAGCCGCGGCACGGACGGCGGCCCGCGGGCTGGCGGGTGGGCAGGGCTGCGAGAGGCCACCTAAGGGCGCCTGACCACCCCGCCCTCCCCCCGTGGGGTGCCCAGGGCCCCCACAGGTCCCTCCTGGGCCATGGCAGTTCAGGCAGCTAGTTTCCCAGAGGCACAGGCAGCCCCGCTGGGCAACCCCGGTCACAGACCCCAGACAGCCTGCCCGAGCGATCTCAGGGGTGTGGGGCCACAGGGAGGGGCTGGGAGCCGGGGCAGGCCTCCGTTTACAAGCAGAACCGGGGGTAGTCTGCTAGGAGACCCTGGCCCCCAGCCCCACGACCACCATCTGCCCCCACTCCTAGCCCATGTGTGGCCAGCCAGCTTCCTGAGCACCCCAGCCGACTTGTGGGGCATCCCAGGCCTGCCCCGAGGGGGCCTGGCAGTGTCGTCCTCCCAGCAGAGAGGGGAAGCAGACTCGGAAGGGTCCCCAGGTCCAGGGGCGGGGGTGCCGGGGCGGGGCTGGGCTGCCAGTGGGGAGGCTCCCTCCCCTGCCCGCCAGCCTGGGCACCGGGGCCTCCAGGGGAATCTGGCCGGGAGCCAGGCAGAGCCGCCCCGGAGGAAAGAGAAAGGCGGCCCGGCCGGAAGGTCCAGTGCTGGGGGCAGAGAGAGGAGCCTTGTCCTGGGCTGGCTCTGCTCCAGGCTGCCCCGTCCAGACCCGCACTCTCATCACGCCTCTCTTTCCCAAGAGCCTGTCACCCAAGCCACTTGCAGGCCTTGAAGACACCCCGCGATCCGTGCTCTGGGCCTGTGCTCACACCCGCCCGCTCTGAGCAACTCTGCCCCACCCCCACCCCCCACCAGGCAGATACGTGCGGTCCTTCAGGTCACGGGCCTTTGGGTCACAGGCAGGGTGGCTGCCCTGGAAAGTGTTACCTGAGCCTGCGGGGCCTCCCGAGAACAGACGTGCCCTTGCGAGCTCCCACCACGTCCTGCGACCAGGGCACACGCACACGCACACACAGTGCTCTTGTGTTGCACAGACACACTCTGCGGAGTCCCGGGCGGGGACAGTGAGAGCATCAGCCCCTTCAGCTGGGCGTCCCTCGGGGGCAGGGAGCTCTCCCGAGGAGGGGAGGCTCTCGAGATTCTGGCTGCGACCTATGTCCCTGCCTCTCCTCTCCGCGTCCCCCTGCTTGGTACCGAGAGGAAGCCCATGCTTCCCGAGGGAGACACAGCGTCCTCGCCCGCTCAGCTGCTAGCCACGGGTGACGCTCCACCCACGCCCCATGCCAGGGTCTGTTCCCGGAATTCTCAGCAAGAGGGGCTCATCCAAGGTCAGCGGTCCAAGGTCACACGAGGAGGGGGTGGGGATGGTGGCAAGATCGGAAGAGGAGGTCAGGAAGGGCCCTTGTGGCCGGGCCGATGACGCGGAGGTCCCAGGGGTGTCCCAGGGGTGTCAGGGTGTCCCTGACAGCATGGGGTGGTGGGAGGGGCGAGAACAGAGGAAGGGGTGCTTAACCTGGACATGCTTCAGGGAGCCCAGGTCTCGGGGCTCCCGACACCCCCGCCCCGCCCCATGGCACCAGCGGCTGCATCAGGACATGCTGTCTGAGAGGAGCCTGAGCACCTGGTGCTTAGAGGCACCAAGGTTCCCGGCACCACAGACACCTTCTTCCCCATCTCCAGGAGGGCTGAGGGGAGGAATGGTGGCAGAGTGTGGGCCGGGCCCAGCACCACCACCAGCTGCACCCTAAGAGCTAGGGCTGGGTGGACAGAGAGGGGGACAAGCTGACCTGTGGCCCAGGGCGAGCTCTGGGGAGGAGGCTGACCCCGAAACCAGGGCTGGGCCAAGCCGGAGGGACATGTGCCCTTGTGGGTTGCACAGGGACTGGTGGGACCCGGAGGGTCGGGGCTTGGGCTGGGGGCAGGGACAGCGCTCTCTACGTTCTGACCTCACTGGCATCCGCCTGGACAAGTGGGCTGGCAGCCCCGACTGCCCAGGGCAGCGCCTACACTGCCTGTCCAAACTCCGCAGGCCAGGCGGCAGGGAGGCTCCGCCAGCCCTGGCCACCAGCTCCAGGGGGTGGGCGCCCCACCATCACCCCCTGACCCCACTGACTTGGCCAGGCCACCTGGGCCACGCATGGAGCTCCGAGGCCCCTGCCTGCCAGCTCCTCAGGTCCTCTGCCTCTCCTCCCACCTTGGGGACCCCTCAGCCGAGTCTCAGCTGAGAGTCAGCACCCCAAAACCAGCCACCCCGTGAGGGACGGGGGCAACCTGGCCCTCATCTTGCCATCCATCACAGCCTCTGAGGCCCTGGAAACCTCCTGCCCTGGAGGCCTCTCTGGTCCTGCAGTCACCCGGTCACTCAGCAGGGACCAGTCCGTACCCCCACCCACAAGTGAGCCCTGGAGGATGCACACAGACCCCACGGGCAGGGACCTGCTGGAGAGTCAAAGGCGAGGGTGGGGGTGCTGCGGGGGATGGGGAGGTGAGGGGTAGGAGGCGTGGGGGCAACAGTGGGAGTGAGGGTTGGGGATGAGACGGCCAAGGGGTGAGCCAGGGCCTCCTGCCGCAGGCAGACGGATTCCATTGTCTAAAGCACTTTATGCTTGTAAAGGCACAGAACATTCTGGAAGGATAACAGGGACACCTTAACAGGAGGACCTGGGGTCTAGGGCGAGGAGACTCCCTCTGCACTCTAGCCCTTTAGGGCTGCTCCCATTGCTTGTCACCTTCCAGGTGCATGCGTCAGGAAGGTCTAACTCTTTGCAACCCCATGGATGGTAGCCCTCCAGGCTCCTCTGTCCAGGGGATGCTCCAGGTAAGAATATTGGGAGTGGGTTGCCATGTCCTCTTTCAGGGGATCTCCCCGACCGAGATCGAACCCACGCCTCTTATGTCTCTTGCACTGGCAGGCAGGTTCTTTACCACTAGTGTCCCCTGGGAAGCCCAAGTAGAAATGAATTAATAAGAAAAAGCGGAGGGAATGGTGGCTGCAGGCAGGAAGGAGCCCCGACTCCCACCACCCTGTGAGCCAGGGGGACACTGGGTACAGGGAAGGCTCCGGATGCTCCGGTAGAAAGGAATCCGAACCCAGGGATCCAAACTCCTCTGTGGCAGCGGCCACGGCCAAGGGTCCCGGGTCTCCTGCCGCGTCTCGCCCTGCAGAGGAGGCCTCATGCCTCAGTACTCTGCCACTGAGGCCCAGGCTGGGAATCAGTGGGAAGCTCTTCCCCTCTTGGGCCTTGCTTTCCCAACAACGTAGAGCAGGAAGAGGGGTTCCTCCAGCACCCTCTGCCCGGTATCCTCAGAGAAATGCCACAGCCCCAGACATGAATGTCCACCATGGGGCCCAGCTTCCAGGGCAGTGCACACTCGTATTTGTGTTGTGGGTCTGTTTGTGGTACACACTGAAGGGAGGCTTGGGTGGTATCGGGATGACAAGAGGAGCCTGGAGTCCAGTGTGCTTGTGGGCAGAGGCTGCCCCCCAGGAGCACCTACCATCTCCTTGGCCATTGGGGCAGGTCACAACCTCAGTCTAGGACCAACCCCCTCCCCTGCCATAGTCTCCACTATTCCCAAGACACAGCCCAAGGCCTGCAGGGTTCTGGGTTCTGGCTCCCTTCCCTCTGGAGCCCCAGTCCTGCTGTTCATCTCTCCAGCTCCTGCACACGAGCTGCCTATGCTTCACACCTGCCACAGGGCCTTTGCATGGCTGCTCTGGTGTGAGACCATCCTCACCACTTCCACTGCTCTTCTCCTGATTTAGCTGCCATTCCCCATAGAGGGCTCTCGGAGACCCCTACCTCTGGCCTCCTGCAGGCTGCTGTCTTCCATGCCAGAGCCCATTCACTGAACTGAGCAGGGTCTCTTCCCTGCCTTATTCCCACTAGCCTTCACATGGCAGGGCACGCCCTCTGCCTTGCCCAAGCTGCACTCCCAGTGCACACGTGTCCACGTGGGCACCTGTATTTTCACTACATGTGTGCAGGCTATACACAAGGGTATCCAGGCTATACGTCTACCCAGAAATCCCTGCTCAGACCGGTAGCACGGCCGCAGCCACGCGGGCTGGAGGCCAGAGAGTTCCAGAGGACAGTGGGCCAGAGTGGGTCAGTCGGGATGCACGAGGCTAACCAACCCTCCGGGTTTAGGTTTGAGGGGGCCACCGCTTGCACGCCGCCACAGGACCTGCCGCAGGTAAAACGTGGTTAGAGTCAATCCTGCCATCCCGGGCGCGCATTGACACAGATCTGCTCCGCGCACGCACACACGTGTGGCAGTCTGCGTGCCTGCCCACACAAGCCGCCAGCTTGCCGGCCGGACACGCACGTGCAAGCGTGGCACACAGGTACCCAAACGCGCTTCTCACTCCCGTGCACCGGGCACGCGGGCACGGGGAGTGCGGGGAGGCGGCTGACTGCACTCGGGCCCTGACGAGGGAGCCTAGGGCCCGCCGAGAGGCGGGGGCGGCCGGGCTGCGGGGATGGGGCGGGCGCCCGGGCCGCGGACGAGACGGAAGGGGCGGGCAGGCGGCCGGTGGCGCGGGCGCCCTCTCTCGGCCGCTCGGGGCAGCGCGCCGCCCTCCGCCGCCGCCACCGCAGCCCGGCGCCCGCCGCCCCGGCCGGAGCTGGAGGCGTCCCCGGGGGGCGGACTCGCCCTCAGGACCCGCTCCGGAGGCGGGCCCGGGCCAGGCGGGCCGGCCAGGGGGCGAGGATGCCGAGGGAGGTTGCCCGTACCCCGCCGCTCGTCCGGCCCCGCCGAGGCCGCCTCCTGCCCGGCCCCGAGGCCGCGCGTCCGCAGGCGCCCAGCTGCCTCCGGACACGGCCGGCCGGGACGCTGCGGGCCCAGCCCGCTGCGGGCCCAGCGCATCGAATGTCCGGGAGAGCGCCGAGGGCCTGGGCCGGAAGGGCCCCCAGAGCCTCCCCCTCGCCCCCATTTCACGGACGCGGCCACCGAGGCCGGAGAGGGGCCTGAGCCTGCGGGCGAGGCAGGGCCCCCCAACTTGGCTGCGTCCCCTGCCGACCCTGGGTCCCGAGCAGAGTGGCGTGATGCCGAGGGCGGCGAATCCCCTTTCCTGCCCCCGCGCAGGAGCGCGGCGGGGACAAGCTCCATTCCCCGGGATCGGAGGCGGCAAACTCCGCGCTCGAGCCTCCGCGCCGCGCCCGCCGGCGGAGCCGCGCGCCGCCCTGGCGCATTCCCGCTGGCCTCGCTCTCGGCCTCCCGCCGCCCGGGTTCCGGGACTCCCAGGCCGGCCCCCCGCCCCCCAGATCCAGGCGCAACAAGTCTGAAAGCAGCGCCGAGCAAGAGCGAGCGAACGAGCCCAGAGGAAGGGCGCGCGGGGCTGGGCGCTCCGGGATCCCGGAACGCGCAACGTTCGCCTCCGGGGACGCGGCGCGGGCGGCGGGCGGTCCGGACTGATCGGCGGGCGGCCCCCACCCCTTGAGTGGTCCTGACACTGCGCGGGCGGGGGCGCGCCCGGGAGCCCCCACCCCCTCCTTCGTCTGCTTGACCTTGCTGGGGTCCTCAAAGCCGGACCCGGCCGCACCCGTGCGTCCGGACGCAGAGTTTCGCGGCCACCTGCGGGGGCGAGGGTGGTACTCCTCTCCCTCGACCTCCCTCCCTGCCTCGGCGGCGGCGAGGGTCGCCGAGGAATAGAAGGCTGCAGACTCTAGGAGACGCTATGGCCGCCTCCTCAGACCCCAAATACACGGTATTCCACCTTCGGATATGAAAAGAGACCCCGGCCTCCCGTTCGCCCCCATCCCGCCCGCGCGGCCGCTGCTCGGAGGGGGCGTGTGTTTGTGTCTGTGCGGGAAGGCGCTGGGGGTCCCCTTAGGTCCCGAGGGTGGGTTGGGAGCGCAGATTTCCCAGCCCCCTTCCCAACACGTTTGCCAATTGGCTGCTTGGGGAGGGGGGTGCGCGCCCCCTGCCCACCCACACACCGGCACACATTTCAACTCCTCGGGAGTAGCTGCTAAGGAATTCTCGGCCCTGACCGGGGGGAATGAAAGGGACGTAACGGGAGCGCGCGGAGGGAAAGGGCGCTGAAGCAGGGGTGGGTTAGGACTTGTCCGGGTCCATCCTGGCTCCCTGCACGCCAAGAAACTTGGAAGCGAAAATAAAAGTGGGGAGGGTAAGGTGCCCAGAGGGCCGGGGCCAGGGTGCCAGAACGGGCGCTCCCTCTGAGCTGCCTGGGAAGTGACCCAGCGGGAGCCGCCGCACCCGGCAGCGGTCCACGGGCTCGGAGCCGCATCCTCTGACAAGCCTTCCCGGCCACCAAGCTTCGCGGCGATTTTCAGCTCCGCCGTGCCCTCCCGAAGCAGGCCCGAGGCGCGCTGTGCCCTGCCCAGGGGGCCGCGGAGACTAGCGGGAGAGGGCAGCCGGCCGGGCCCAGAGCCCCAACCTGCCCGGGAGGGGGCGGGGGCCAGGCTAGTTCCTCGAGGCAGCTGCGCGGCGGCCGACGAGGACCGGCGGCCTCGGCCCGCTGGGAATGGGGATCGAGAAGTGCCCGGCGCCCGGCCTCGCCGCTTCGCGCGTAGAGGGCGCAGGGCCGACCCAAAGTTCGGATCCGCTTATCCGCGCGGCCTGTCCGAGCGAGTGGAAAAGATTAGAATGGAACGAGTCAGGGCGTTCGTGTGTGTGTGTGTGTGTGTGTGTGTAGGGGGCCGGACGGTGCTAGGGTAGCCCTCTGACCATCTGGGGGCAAGAGCACCTCCAGGGAGTGTCCGCCGCCGGTGCCGCGTCTACCGGAGGCTGCGAGGGAGAGCCTGTGCGTGCGGGGAGGACATCTCGGGCCCCTACAGGGGTTTAGGGGCTCTGGGTGTGATGAGGGGAAGGGGGACACACCGGGGTGTCTCTCCTGAACCTACCTGGGTCAGTGTGTGGCTGCGGGGCACCTCTGGGGCTCCCGAGACCCCTGCCAGCGCCCGTGTGGGTCGGGGACACAAGGGGAACGCCTTCCCCAGCCGGCCCTGGCTCTGTGCATGTGACGGGGAGGGCTGTCTTCCTCAGCCTGGCCTGCCACCCCGGCCAGGCTGCGGGTGTGTGGACTCGGGGGAGCCGAGCAGCGCCGAGGAACCTCTCCCACGTCCAGGTCGCCCCCTCCTCAACCCGCCCGGTGCGGGCGCGCGGAGACCTGCCAGATTCCGTCGCCGCCGCCGGAGGAGGCAGGGGGCGGGGGCGGCGGGGGGGGGGGGGGGCGTCCGAGCTCGGAGCGCCAACCTCGGAGCTACGAAGCCCCAAACGGCGAAGTTAGGAAGTCCGGGCGTCCGCCCCTCCCCCGACCCCCCTCCCACCCTCGCTGCGCCCCCTCTCGCCGCGCCCCCAGTCCCCAGCCCCCCGCCAGAGCCTTCCTTACCTTCCCCGGCAGCAGCGGCCCCGCTGGCGAAGACTTGATCGGGCGAGTTGCAAATCCCCAGGAGCGCCCCGCGTCGCCGGCGGCCGAGCCGGGCGCCCGACCGGAGCGGGGGCTCCTCCTGCCGCCGCCACCCCCGGCCCGCTCCAGGCCTAGCTGGGACGCCCCCGGGAGCACACTCGCCGGCGCGCGCAGGCCCCCTCCCTTCCCCCCGCCTGCCGGCGCCCCCCGGACGCCCGGGAGGTCCGGATGCCCGGGCTGCGGGCGATGCGGGGCGCGCGGGCCCGGGCCGGGCCAGAACGCGGCGCGGCCGCCTGTGCTCCTGGCTCGCCGGCTCCACGCTCGTTCCGCCGGGGCCGCCGCCAACGCCGCGCCCGCCGCTCCCTCTCCGGCCGCCGCCGCCGCCGCTCGGCTCCTCTCTCCTGGCCCGCTCCTCTCGCCTTTTTTCCCCTTCCTGAGGGGGGGGCGAGCCGAGCCGAGCCGGGGGCGGGGCGGCGCGGGGAAGGGGAGGAGGAGGCCGAGGACGGCGAGAAGGAGGAGGAGAGAGGCGGGCTCCTTCCCCCACCGGGCTGCCGGCGCTCCCCAATCTCTCGCTCTGAAACTGGATCCCGAATCGGGAGCCAGAGACTGCATTACGGATTACATCAGGCTTTCTAGAGCTTCCAGATCACACATGAGAGGGGAGCGCGAGCGGGGGGCGGGGTGGGGGGGAGGGGAGAGGTGGTGGGGCGGGGTGGGGGGTACGGATGAACGCACACACGCGCGCACCGGGGGAAGCCCGGCGCCCGCCCCATACAGCAGCAACACCAGGAGTTGGGTCTCAGCTCTCTGCCTCTCCCGGGAGCCGAGGAGTGGCTGCCGCGGGCCGACTGGGCGAGTGGACTGACGGGTGGGTGGATGGACAGGCAGGGCAGATGGATGGAGGGAAGGAAGTTGTACGGGGTTGTGCCCCGACAGGGCGCAGAGGTGCCAGAGAGGACGGGCTGGGTGGAAGGGCGGATGAGGTAAGTGGGCTTCGGTCGAGGAGGTGCGGGAGGGGATGCGTGGAAGGACAGATGCCTAGAGAGATGGGCGATGTGGTGGATGGAAGGATGGAGGGTGGGTGGATGGATGGATGGAAGAACCAGGTGGAAGAAGACGGGCAGGAGAGGTGGCGGCATAACTGGGCGGATGGCACCTGAGTGGAGGGCGGAAGAGATGGCTGGGCCATGCAGTTGCAAGGAAGGTGCGTGGATAGGTGCAGGAGGGGAGATGGGATGAGGGAAGCGCAGAAGACAGAAGCCGAAGAACAGACCCAGGCCTGTGTCCGTGAGGCTCAGAGGTTGGCGGACACGGGGAGGCCCAGCTTGAACGGCTCAGGTTGGGTTTGTCCAGTCTTTCCTCAGGGGGTTCTGTTCTGAGAGGCACTGAGGGAGGGGCCCGAGAGAAGAGCCCGGAGGGTTAGAAGCACCACTTTCCCCGAGGGGCGTCCTCAGTCGTTTTGCCCACATTCATGTCCTCCACACACCCTCCTTTGACTTGGTGACAGTGGGAGCATCCCAGTCCCATACGCAGGCTTTGTTTGTCCATAAACTGGGGGAGATGCCCCTTTAGCTGCTTCATCTCTCATCTTAAAGTGACCATAGTCCCCCTTCTTCTGAGGCCTTTGGCCAGATACCCATAGGGGGCCTCCCTAAAATGAAACACAGCATCTTGGAGAAAGGACCTCAGGGAGATAACTTCAGAGTCCTTCTCTACTAGGACGTTTATGCCTCCCAGCCCCTTGCTTCTTTTTCATAACTTGCGGTCCACTCTGAATGCAAAATCCTCGTTGAGTCTTCCTGAATATGGAATAGTATACACATTTCTCATCTTAGCCAGCCACCAATGCCTTTGCGGCCCAAGCCCAACATCTGGTCCAACTGTCGGCTTTTTTTAGCTTCTTCCCAGAAGGCTCCGTCAGGGTGTCATCACTGCCACCACCAACCATTAATTCACAGTCACTGCCACCATTCTCAGCCTGAACATTAGCTTGTAGCCCCTCACGGTTCTCCCCATGGCCATCACCGTAACCCCCAAGCAGGACTCTATAGCGCCATCACCGGCCACGGCACGTGGCTCACCTCATCAGGGGCAGCTCCGTGCAGACCAGTCCCTCTGGGAAGGGCAGCCTGTGGACTGAGCCTCTATCGGGGGCATCCTGAAGGGCTGGTCGGAAGAGCTAGGGAGACACGGTCCCCAAGGCAATCGGAGGGCAGAGGAGGCCCCTTTCCCAGTCCACCCCCAGGGCAGCTGTATCTCTCCCCCTTCATCCCCGGGGAGAGGACCTTCTCCCCAGAGTCTTTGAACTGAGGGAGGAGGCAGAGGCGGTGCATCTGGGGGGCTACGGCTCCCACCCTTCCCGGCCCAGACCCTCAGGGCCTCAGCCTTTGCTTCCCTCTCCTTTCTGCACTAGCAGCCTGTGGCCACCAGGGGGCCTTTGCTATTAGGCCATGGATCGCGCCAAGGGTGCCTGCAGCTCTGAGTCAGGATTTCAGCTGCCGCTTTGCCACAGCCCTCCTTGCACCCATGGAGGAGGATAGCAGCCATCTCACACTCCTCTGCTTTGGGACCCCCGCCGGGGGTTCCCAGGGCAAGGTTGGGGTCCCCTCCACTCAGGCCATCTGGTGCGAAGTGGTGTCCCCTGAGACGGGACTTCTCAGCGGAGCCCTGCTTACCCCTCCTCGCCTCCCTCCACTCTTTGTCCTTTCTAGAAAAGGGTCTCCTCACCCCAGTTCCTGATCCAGACCCCAGACAGTTCCCCTCCTGGAGGCAGAGAGGCCGTCCGCCCCCTGCTCCTCAAGGAGGGAGCAGAGTCAACAAGGCCCTGGGATCGCTGCACAGGGAATTCTACCCACTCCCCAGGCCCATACCCAGCTGAAGTCCTGAAACAGAGTTGCATTGGCCCCACTGGGGCTTCAGCAGCCATGGGAACCGTGACAGAAGGGGGTGAAGGTTTCTTGCAGCCCAAACATCCCAGGATTCTACACTTCTGAGCCAAGGGCCACTGTTCCTGAAATTTGCTCCCAGTTTACCTCCAGCATTCTCCACCAAAGCTTGTACAATCCCGATGGCTCACACTGACATGGAGGGTGGGGCCACAGCTTGTAGAAGTCCAAGGTGGCCTCAGCACAGGAGGTTGAAACTGATGGACCCATGCTAGGCCAACCCTATCCAGCCGGCACCAAGTCCTGGAACCTCTTCACTCGGCCCCAGAGGGAGCATGATATTAAACTTCATGGCCATAAACCGATCCCTGACCACAGCCATCGACTCACTGACCACTGACCCTATTCACACAATGAGCCCTGTAACTGGTCCCACTCTGAGCCCTGACCCTGATCCCACTCTGAGCCCTGACCCTGATCCCACTCTGAGCCCTGACCCTGGTTACACAATGAATCCTGCCCCTGGTCACACCCTGAGCCCTGACCCTGGTCCCTCTCTGAGCCCTGACCCTGGTCCCTCTCTGAGCCCTGACCCTGGTCACACACTGAGTCCTGCCCCTGGTCACACAATGAGCCCTGGTGCCTCTCTAAGCCCTGACCCTGATCCCACTCTGAGCCCTGACCCTGGTCCCTCTCTGAGCCCTGACCCTGGTCACACCCTGAGCCCTGACCCTGGTCACACAATGAGCCCTGGTGCCTCTCTAAGCCCTGACCCTGATCCCACTCTGAGCCCTGACCCTGGTCGCTCTCTGAGCCCTGACCCTGGTCACACCCTGAGCCCTGACCCTGATCCCACTCTGAGCCCTAACCCTGGTCCCTCTCTGAGCCCTGACCCTGGTCACACAATGAGTCCTGCCCCTGGTCACACCCTGACTCCTGACCCTGGTCCCTCTCTGAGCCCTGACCCTGGTCCCTCTTTGAGCCCTGACCCTGGTCACACACTGAGTCCTGCCCCTGGTCATATGTTGAAGCCCCAGACTGGCCCCACTGAGCCTTGTCCTCCTGGCGCTTTTACCCACTCAGCTCTTTATTCCCAAGCCTGAGTGTGCACGCGAAGGCATCCCTGAGGACTGAGAAACAGAAACTGTGTTGGGGGGCTAGGAGGACCCCCAGCGGAGCAGCAGGAAGCCCACTTCAGAGTCCTATCTGTTTCCAACCATTCTCACACGGGACCAGCCCCTCTCTGGGGAAGACGTGAGGGTTTACTTGCAGTCAGGGGGAGAGCTGGGATGGTCTAGAGCTGAGCCCCCCAAGTCCTGGTCTCCCCACCCGGCCTCCTGGCACCAAGGCTGAGCGAGGGCCTGCAGCACCTGGCACCCCTTCTCCGGCCTTCAGAGGCCACCTGGGGGCTGGCTGGAGGGCACAGCGCAGGGGTCCCAGCCTGGGGACATCGTGGCCCTCTCCAGCCACTTGGTGGACTTTGTAAGCCAGAGGGTGGGGGTAGGGGGGTGCTGAGCAGAGTGAGTAATCGGCTGATTCACATGCATGTAATTAGTTGTGGATGCAACACGCCGGCGTCAGCCTCCCAGCCAGGACACGCAGGGCCCGCGCTGCCGCTCAGCAGAACAAGGCCCCGCCCTGTGGCCGCTCTGCCTTCCCGCTCCCCTGCTGCCCACCCGCTCAGCCCTGGACTCTCCAGGCTACGCGCCTGTGAGGAGATGGAAAGAGAAGGGATGCCCAGAGAGGAAGGAAGCAAGCCCAGGGCTCCCAGCTCCTCTGGCTAGCCACAGGCTCCATGGGCCCCTCCTCCAAGAAGCCCCCCTCTCTGGTGATCTCCCCTTGGCAGGCATGGCCCCCAAAACACCCCAGACATCTCAGCCCACCTGCAAGCAGACAGGCCAAGGCCCTCCCTGGGCCCAGTGACGGCGACAAACCCTCCTCCACCCCCGGCCAGCCCAGAGCTGGGTGACTGGGCGGTGGGGCCAGCATAGGTGGGCCCGGGCAGGTGGGCAGTCAGCTTCCATTCCGAGACATCCACAGTCCTCCGGGAACCATCGTCCTGCCCCAGCCTCAGCCAGGTCTGCACACACAGCAGCGACCCAGCTGGGGTCTGTGTCCTGGAGACCAAGTTCAGGGCCAGAATCAGCGCCAGTAGCCAGAGTCCAGCAGTGAGAGGGCCCCGGGGACTGACCTCCACACCCACCCTGCTCAGGATGCTCACTCCTGGCCCAGGGGCACTGGGGTGGGGGCGGGGGCAAAGGGCAGAGAAGGCTGGTCTCCAGATGGCCCTACAGAGCTGGGTGGTGGCCATGTTCTGTGCTGGGCTGACCAGCGCATCCACCACTGGCCACTGGCTACTGAGTGTCAGGAATGTGGCTTGTGTGCCCGAGGAACTGAAGTTTTAATTTTACTTACTTTTCACTAGTTTCACCTAAATAACCACGTGTGGCTGGGGACTGCCCTACTGCATGGTGGCCTGTCTTCCCCGCAGGGGACTGGCCTCTAGGAGTCCTGAGGCTCCCCCCAGGGAGGGCTCTGGGCTGGAGGCGGCCTGGGAGTTGTCATTAACTGGACTCCAATAAGCACGCGACCTGTGGCTCCAGGCTCCACAGCAGAGCTGGTGAGCCGCCTGGCATCTCCCCTTCCCCACGTCAGGCTCCAGGTGAGAGTGGGGAGTCCTCAGGGCAGGCCGGCACAGTGGCTGCAGCCAGTCCAGGGTCTGGTTTGTATCCTGACGGCCCCAGCTTCCAGCTGTGTGACCTCAGGCAACTGCTTCCTCTGTGCCCGCTTCATCTGTGTGCCGGGGACAATAATGGCACCCCCTGTGTGGTCTTTGTCAGGATCGAGTGAGTAAATCAAGGCGGGCCTGGCACAGATGGCCAGTTCCGATGGAGGTGTGCGCTCCACGTCAGAGCCCCAGTTTTCCTGCTCTCTGGTGCCAAACCTCCTGGCCTGGGCCCAGCTCCTGCCCCCTCCCACCTGCTTCTCCGCACTGACTCAGTGCAGCCGCAGGGTGGGACCCCTGCCTCCAGGCCCTCGGGGTCAGCGGGCGTGACGGCGGCAGATGGCGGTCGGCTGCCCACGGCTTCGCCCCCTCTGGCCCCAGGGCCTTCAGCTCCTGCCACCTGCCTCAGCGCCACGGAACCAGTGTCCTGTGGACCACTGTGCACACCCTCAGTGTGCCCCTGCCCTGTGGGCCCCCAGCCACCACCCACGCCTGGGCTGAGTGGTAGGCCCGGGGCTGGCAGGGCAGGAGGTGGGGGGAAAGCTGCCCGCGACTCCAGCAGTTGTAACCCTTGCCCTTTGGAAGTTCCTCCCGCACCTGACTTTAAGCCCTCTTGCTGCAGCCTCGACCCCGGCCCTCCATCTGACCCCAGCTCCCCACCTCTGCCTAACGCCAGGCGTGCCTGATGAGGAAATCTCAGATGGAGGGGTCCACTTGGTAGTTGGGGCGGGGAACACCAGGCTGAAAAGCTGGAGGCACCCTGGCAGGGCACTTTCAGCCAGGCAAGGCGCTTTCTTCCCTGGCTGGTGTCAAAGCCCAGGTCGTACTGGGGTGTGGGTATCCAGGAGGGGCCCACGCCTCCTGAGCAGGGAGCAGACGGGCAGGGGCAGAGTGGGGGAGCAGCCAGTCCCACTTTGGACTCTGCTGAGCCCAGCTCGGGGCCGGGACTGCCCTTCTGCAGGGAAGGTGTGGAGAGGTGAAGGCCCCGGCTGAGCCCATCAGGCAGGACCCAGGCAGACTTCTGGGGGGAATGGGTCTTCTGTCTGGGGGACTCGGGACCAAGTGCTTGAAGAGTTTCTTCCACCCAGCCCTCAGGCCTCAGGGGGCCCACAGCCAAGGCCCTGGATGCCTGGTTTCCTGGCCATGGTGCAGAGTCCTCGGCCTTCTCCCAGGGAGCCCGGGACACCGAGCTTATGTAACCGGAGTGCCCTGCCTGGCACCCCTCGCCCGCCCTGCCCTCCCAGGGGAGGAGGAGGCCGGGGTAGTTTCGGGCTATTTTCAACCACTCGTTCTCACAACTCTTGGGTGAGAACCGGGCGCGATTGGCGGGTTTTCCTAACACCCCTGTGGGCAGCAGGGCCAAGGAAATGCAGGTCAGGGAGAGGCGAGGAGGCTCCAGCCCATAACAGGCGTTGCTGCTGCTGCTGCAAGGGTCCCGGGCTGGGGCCAACTGGGGAGCCCGTAGAGTCTCTGAGACCCGGCAAGTGGGCAGCTGGTGGCCATGCTCCCCACATGTCCGCAGCACCCATGCTGCCAAGGCCACTCCACTCTCTGTCTCCTTCTGCAACCTCCAGGGACTACAGGGCGTGGTGCCTCTCGGAAATGGGAAATCTCGTGGCTCAGAGAGGGGGTGTGACTGGCCCGAGCTCAGACAGCCAGGATTGACACCAAAGTCATTCCTCTGACCAGGTGGGACCTAGAGTCATGGACTTGTTCTTCAAAAAGAGAGAGGGTCTTCAAGATTGACAGTGCAGACAGGGAAGGTGGGGTCCTTACGTGTAGCTGCTGGCTCGAACCCTGGACACTTCCAAAGCACCATTTCCAGTCCTCACCATCCTGATTGAGCCCCAACCCTCCCTGGTCAACCCTGAGGATGACCATCCACTGCAGCCACTTGACAGGTTTTCTTGGGCCCCTCTTACAGGCTGGCACCTGTGTGCCCTAGCCCTGCAGTTCTGGTTCCCAGAGAGGCTGGCCAGCAGCACCCGGCTTCCGCCAGGCCCTCCCCTGGGCTGAGCGAGCCCTTGGGAGGGCGGACACGGCACTGTTCTAGGGGCTTTCAGTGGACGGAGATTAAGCGTTGAATAAACAGTGCAGTGAAAATCAATACAGACAATAACAGAGATCACAGAGCTGACGAAGCCAAGGCTCGAGGTGGCCTGGCCGGTTCTGCATGCTCGCCCACCACACGTGGTGCCCAGCGGGCTCCTAGTGGCATGGGTGATGACTCAGCCCCCTTACTCCTCTGGGTCACAGGCCGAGTTCTCCCCCACGACCCAGCACCCTGCCCAGGTCCCCGAGACAGGCACACTCCCCAGCTCTCACCGCCTCTGAGGGCCAAGGAGGCCCTGGTGTCCACAGAGAACCTGGACACCACCTAGGTCTCCACATGGGTCCTCCCTGCAGCCCCCAAAGTCCCATCACCATGGCTTCACCGGGAGGCCTCACGAGCTCCGGCTGCCACTGGGCAGGAGGACTGGTCTGGGCACCGCAGGACTCTCCAGCCCGGGTGCTGCACGGCCCGACAGACAGGCGTGTGGAGGACGGCAGGCGCACAGTTCCACACCGCGGCCTCTCAGGGAGTGGCCTCTGACCCCCAGTCCATCGGGTGACTCCCTGGGACTGTGAGACGGGACTGCGGGTGTGGGCTCTTGTTGGTCTCGCTCTCGGAGCCCAAGTGCTGGCGATGGAGAGAGAGTCCAGGGCCCCTGTGGCAAGTGCTGGGAGGGCAGAGGGAAGAGCGAGAAGGGGGTCGGGGAGTGGGACGGATGCCACATCTGAGATGAAGGAGGGAGACTGGCACCTCCGGAAGACACGTGGATACCAGGTGGAGCAGAGACGTGGCGAGCACACTGACCTGCTGGGTTCTCTGTCACAGGCAGAGGTTTCTAAGCCTCTCCTTCCGCCCAGCCCTGTGCCCCCTGGACCCCTGCAGCCCTGTCCTCCCCCCGCCAGTCCTGAACCAGACCAGGGCAGGGCAGCCCAACCAGGGCCAGTGCGGCGCTCCCAGAGGCTCCCGGGGGATTCGCATGTTCACTTGCATGTTGTTTGCATTCCAGTCAAAGGTGGCATACATCTTCCAGCTCCTGGAGTTGGTTCCTGGAACTGCAGCACTCCCAAGACCCGGCAAGTATGTGGTTGCTGGGAGGGGGGCCAAGAGAGGGAAATGGTCTTTATATATTGAGAAGAAAGAATAACAGTTGCTCAGCACTTCAAAATTTACATAACACCTTCAGATAGTTCAATTTATTTCACTCTCAAAGCAACATGGAAAAATAGACAGGTCAGGGAGCATAATCCTACTCTTAAAGGTGGGGAAAATGAGGCTCAGAGATGGCAAGCCAGCTGTGCGAGCTCACGCGACATGCAAAGACTGCTGCAGGACCTCAGGCCTGTACCTCCTCCAGCTCTTCCCAACTGCCTGCCCTGACCAGCAGGGCCCTCTACCCAGAGCCTAATACAAGAGGGGAGTGGTGGAGATGGTGCTGGTGGTGGAGACGGTGGGTGGGGGGAGATGCTGGAGATGGTGCTGGTGGTGGTGATGGTGGCGCTGGGGGAGATGGTGGTGGGGGGAAGATGGTGGTGGGGGGGGAGATTGTGGTGGGGGGAGATGGTGGTGGGTGGGGAGATGGTGGTGGGGGGGGAGATGGTGGTGGGGGGGGAGATGGTGGTGGGGGGGGAGATGGTGGTGGGGGGGAGATGGTGGTGCTGGGGGAGATGGTGGCGCTAGGGGAGATGGTGGTGCTGGGGGAGATGGTGGTGGGTGGGGAGATGGTGGTGTTGGGGGAGATGGTGGCGCTAGGGGAGATGGTGGTGCTGGGGGAGATGGGGGTGGGGGGGGAGATGGGGGTGGGGGGGGAGATGGTGGTGGGGGGGGAGATGGTGGTGGGGGGGGAGATGGTGGCGCTGGGGGAGATGGTGGTGGGTGGGGAGATGGTGGCGCTGGGGGAGATGGTGGCGCTGGGGGAGATGGTGGTGGGGGGGGAGATGGTGGTGGGGGGGAGATGGTGGTGGGGGGGGAGATGGTGGCGCTGGGGGAGATGGTGGTGGGTGGGGAGATGGTGGGGGGGGGAGATGGTGGCGGGGGGGGAGATGGTGGCGCTGGGGGAGATGGTGGCGCTGGGGGAGATGGTGGTGGGTGGGGAGATGGTGGTGGGGGGGGAGATGGTGGCGGGGGGGGAGATGGTGGCGCTGGGGGAGATGGTGGCGCTGGGGGAGATGGTGGTGGGTGGGGAGATGGTGGTGGGTGGGGAGATGGTGGTGGGGGGGGAGATGGTGGCGCTGGGGGAGATGGTGGTGCTGGGGGAGATGGTGGCGCTGGGGGAGATGGTGGTGGGTGGGGAGATGGTGGTGGGGGGGGAGATGGTGGTGGGTGGGGAGATGGTGGTGGGGGGGGAGATGGTGGTGCTGGGGGAGATGGTGGTGGTGGGGAGATGGTGGTGGGGGAGGAGATGGTGGTTGGGGGGGAGATGGTGGCGCTGGGGGAGATGGTGGTGGGTGGGGAGATGGTGGCGCTGGGGGAGATGGTGGCGCTGGGGGAGATGGTGGTGGGGGGGGAGATGGTGGTGGGGGGGAGATGGTGGGGGGGGAGATGGTGGGGGGGGGGGAGATGGTGGTGGGTGGGGAGATGGTGGTGGGGGGGGAGATGGTGTGGGGGGGAGACGGTGGTGGGGGGGGAGACGGTGGTGGGGGGGGAGACGGTGGTGGGGGGGGGAGACGGTGGTGGGGGGGGAGATGGTGGTGGGGGGGGAGATGGTGGTGCTGGGGGAGATGGTGGGGGGGGAGATGGTGGCGCTGGGGGAGATGGTGGTGGGGGGGGAGATGGTGGTGGGGGGGGAGATGGTGGTGGGGGGGGAGATGGTGGTGGTGGGGGAGATGGTGGTGGGGGGGAGATGGTGGTGGGGGGGGAGATGGTGGTGGGGCGGGAGATGGTGGTGGGGGGGGAGATGGTGGGCGGGGAGATGGTGGTGGGGGGGAGATGGTGGTGGGGGGGGAGATGGTGGCGCTGGGGGAGATGGTGGCGGGGGGGGAGATGGTGGTGCTGGGGGAGATGGTGGCGCTGGGGGAGATGGTGGCGCTGGGGGAGATGGTGGCGCTGGGGGAGATGGTGGTGGGGGGGAGATGGTGGCGCTGGGGGAGATGGTGGTGGGTGGGGAGATGGTGGCGCTGGGGGAGATGGTGGCGCTGGGGGAGATGGTGGTGGGTGGGGAGATGGTGGTGGGTGGGGAGATGGTGGTGCTGGGGGAGATGGTGGTGCTGGGGGAGACGGTGGTGCTGGGGGAGATGGTGGTGGGTGGGGAGATGGTGGGGGGGGAGATGGTGGTGGGGGGGGAGATGGTGGCGCTGGGGGAGATGGTGGCGCTGGGGGAGATGTTGGCGCTGGGTGAGATGGTGGCGCTGGGGGAGATGGTGGTGGGTGGGGAGGTGGTGGTGCTGGGGGAGATGGTGGCGCTGGGGGAGATGGTGGGGCGGGAGGTGGTGGTGCTGGTGATGGTGGTGGTCGCTGTCGAGATGGCAGTGGTGATGGTGGTGGTGGTGATGGTGTGGTAAGGACAGTGGTGATTCTGATGGTGTAGAGAATGGGTCTGCCTGGTGTGGATGTTTTCAACGCTCGCACAGGGTACTGCCCCTCCTGACGGGTGTCACCAGCCGGGCTCATACTTTCCCAGGGAGGGAGTTGAGGCTGCAAAGGAACCTTTGAGAATCAACCAACTTCAGTGTCCCTGGGAGCTGGTGGGCTCAGTGCTTCAGGGAGAGAGAAAGGGGGACCCGCGGGCCTTGGGCAGGTTGGGGAGGCTCCCTGAACGCTAAAGAGGGGCTCAGATGTAGAATGGCGGCCTTGGGAACCAGCCAGCCAAGTCATTTGCAGGGGGTCCAAGAGGGGCCCCACTCTGTGGTGGCCACCCTTGATGGTCAAGGCGCCGCAAGGGTCTCCTACACCCCTGCTCCCTTTGGGGGACACTGTGCCCACGCGAGCCTCCAGGGCTGCTGAGTCGTCAGCATTCTACATCTTCATGCTGCAGAGGTAATGGATGCCGTTTCTCTTTTAAAACATATATATCTTAAGCAATGTTATGTAAGTATGCTGATAAGTATGGGGGCAACACGGATGTGGGACCCCAGCCCAGGACCCAGCTTCAGCAGAGCTCAGTGTTTTTCCTGAGATCTTTCTGGCTTTAGGGGGAGAAAGCCTCACCAACGTGGGCGAGTTCTCTGTGGCTCTCCCAGCATGCCCTCTTCTGCCCGTGTTGGACTCGATCACGCCTCTGCGTCTTCCCTTACGTCTCCAGGCTGCATGCACTGATCCAAACCATGCCCATCATGTGCGTGGTGACACGGGTGGGCGGTGTCCCAGGCTAACTCCTTTCAGCGATCAGCTCGACTCTGTCTGCAGGGTGAACGCAAGTGATGGTTCCTCGTCCTCCCCGCTGTGAGGTGCTCCACCCTGGACCAGGCCTCGGGCTTTTCACTTGTCCTCTGTCCCAACCGCATTCCCAGAGCTTCTCTTCGCCCAGATGTGGCCGTGTGGACGGACTTCCAGCAGCGCCTTGCCGCTTTCTCCACATCAAGCTGTGAGGCCTGTCCTGCTGGTGACCCCTGGGGGTCATGGGGTGGGCTTTCTCCAGGGCGTGTATCCAGGAAGACAAGGTCTGGGTCAAAGGGCACATGAAGCTTGACCTGTCCAGCCCTGGAAGCTTGACCTGTCCAGCACCTGAGGGGCGCTGGCTGTCACCTCTCCTGTCCTTGGCGCAGGTCCTGCCTAGGGGCACAGATGGGCATCTCCTGTGGTTTACATTCGTCTTTCCCGGTCCTTGAGGTGACCCCGTTGACCTTGGAAGCTGAGCGGAAAGGGAGAAGGGAAAGGTCAGCTGGAGCGGGTCAGTGGAGTAGACCTGGAGAGACTCAGACCTGCTGCCCACCGGCCCCTGGGAGCAGCAGGAAGGCAGGGGGCTGGGCCCGGGTCTGGGTGTAACCTGGATTCGGCTCCTGCTCTGAGCACCAGTGGGAGCGGCAGCTGTGGGGCCTGAGAGAGATCCAGGGTGGGGGCTTGTCTCACGCCCACTGCCTCAGCCCTGAGCTCCCAGCCTTCCTGGTTCAGACCCCGTCTTCCAACACGGCTCATTCCTGAATCCCTGGGGCCCTCCTTCCTTGCCAGCCAGACGCTCTGTGGACAAATGAACCAGTGAATGAGTGAGTGAATGAACAAACCAACTAGCCAGGAAGACTTCACTTAGGAGCCAAGATGCCCACTGACTTAAGGACGTTAAATCACCTTCAGCCAACAGCTTAGAGGCAGCGTGTGCCAACAGGCCTTTGGGAGAGTGGGGGTCTGGGTGCCCCTGGATGAGCCCTCCAGCCCTGTCAGAGCTGGGCCTGGCCACGGGGTGCAGGGCTGGGGCTCTGCCTTCCTGTCCTCCCGGGCACCCTTGCTGCAGGCAGGCCAGGTGCCAGGCCAGGTGCCACCCCTCCCCTGTCAACCTTGACGCGTGGAGCTCGGTGGGTGGGGAGAGGAGAGCGGCAGACCAGGCTGGGGCAGGGATGGGGGTCTCCAGGGTGGGTGGCCATGACCTCCGCATGGCCTGAGAGCAGCCACCCCAGGTGAGGTCCACCTGCTGACCAAGCCCAGTGAAAGGGAGGAGCAGCCGGAGACACCCACGGAGGGGAAGAGGCAGACGCTTCCGGCCGGGGCGCCTCTCCCCACTAGTCAACAGGCCCTCCCCGTGCGCCTGACCAGGCCCTGGGAGGAGGCAGGGGAGTGACTCTGGACGCCCCAGGCTGGCTTTCTGGGGCCTGTGCTCACGGCCAGGCACTGCCTTGGGATTCCTCGTGGTGTCCTGTGGCCTCCCCTGGGAAGGGCCACCTCTGGGCCAGCACGCTGCCGGCCTGTATCGGGCCTGCCTCCCGGGCACACGGCGCCGAGCCCTCTCTCCACGCAGCCCCCTGGCGGGGCAGGCGGGGGGCCGGTGTGCCTGGTGGGCTGGAGTGTGACTCAGCCGGAGATGCATACCAGCGAGTGGCGGAACGTTGCCGCCAGATTAAATGAGGCGCCTCAGAATTAAAAATACATATTTATTTTAACCGGTCGGGGTGTTTGGAGGGAGATGAAAGGGAGGGGAGATGAAATATTACAAATTAGATAATTAAGGCCGCAGAGAGGCGCGTGTGGCGGGCTGGGAACCGGGAGGGTGAATTCCCCACTCCGCGCCAATTCAGAGGGAGAAAAAGGAGTGAGACGCAAAGAGGGAAGAAATAAACAGGCAGCCAAGAGGGTTGGGTACTGCTCCGTCCGAAGAGGGGATGGGCGGCCAGCTCAGCTGGCCTGGGTAGGGGTCAGTCGGGCCCGAACGAGGCCGGGCACTAGGCGGGACGAGCAGGAGCCCAGAGGTCCCGGCGAGATGTGCCTGATGCCGGAGCAGGGCCCAGCAGCTTCGATCAGAGGCCGTGTGCTGGAGGACCTGAATCCCGGGGGAGAGCTCCGGTCCCGGGAGGCGTGTGGCCCCACAGACAGCCAGGTGCTGGGCTGGCAGAGCGGGCCACTGGTTACCAGGGGCAGGGCATGGCACCAAGGAGACGGGTGGTGCAGGTGGCTGGTGGTGAGGACCGGTGGACTCAGGGGCCAGGGATGCCGGCGTCCTGGGATGGGAGCCCTGCGTGTGCGTCTGTGGGCAGGCGGCCCCAAACGCCAGCTCCAAACCCTCGAGCTCCTGAGGCCTGGGGCCAGTCACTTCACTTTGCTGCCGTCCGTGTTCCTTGACCTCCCGTTTCTGCAGTCAGATTCTTCCCCGAAGCTGGGGGTGGGATGGAACGTGGCAGGCGGGTCAGGGCGCTGGTGCCACTGGTGGTCAGAGGGCAGTGTGGGCGATGAAGCAGAGGCTCCGTGCTGGGGTCACCTGGGGCCTGGCATGAGGAGCTATGGAGTCTGGCTCCTGCCCAGGATGGGCCAGAGCCCAGCTTCTTGGATCAGGTGAGGGAAGGGAGAGGGTCTGGGGGGCCTGCCCGGGGGTGTTTACAAAGACAGCGGGCCAGGGTATGTGTGTGCGTGCATGCGTGTGTGTTGTGTAGGGAGTCTAGTCTCAGCACACCCCACTCACCCCCAGCCCTGGAACCTCACTGCAGCGTTTGCTCTGGCGGTGCCCCGAGTGCCCTGGCAGGCGATGTGGGTCACAAACGGGGCCAGGGCTGTGGAACTTGTCCCTCCTGGGCTGACCTCCTTTGTGCCCATGGCGCCCGCGACCTGCCGGCCCCAGATTTAGATGCGTGAAGATCTTCAGCTCCCCAGGCCCTGAGAAGGTGGGGAAGGCTATTTCCCAACCAATACAAGGAGAAAAGACCCAGGACTTCTCCCTGCCCTGGCCCCTCCCTGCCCTTGGAGCCCAAGCGCTGATCTGAGGGTGGGGGATGGTTCCTCACCTTCACCTCCCGTGGCCCCCTAAAATGTGGCACCCCCACCTCTTGGCACAGCCAGCAGGGCCTGGACCCACCTGGCCAAGAGTGAGGGGAGGTGGTGAGCTCCTGGGACCCCCACAGGCGCTGAGATGCGTGTGTGTATGCTGGTGTGTGTGTGTATGTGTGCACAGAGCCCGTGCATGCACACACACACCACACCTGTGTCAGTGTGTGCACCCCCAAGGACACAAGCATGCACACGGAGGCATGGCCATGGGTATGGTGCACCAGTGTACGCACAGGTCACACACGAGGGTACTCGTGTGTGTGAACGTGAACGCAAGCGCTGGACACCTGTGGAGACCCCATGGTCATGAGAGCACAGGCGCGTGGCTTTGTCATGTGTGTGCGTGCCCGCCTGGCATGTGCGTGTGGCCGGAGGAGGGGGGAGTGGTAAGCCTGTCTGCCCTGGAGAATCTGGGGGGCCCGAGGAATAAAGCTGCTCGGATTGTATAAAGGTCATGCTGTGCTTTTCACAGCTCCAGGGAAAGTGTGAGGTGCTATCTGCAAAATTTAAATTGGGCCGAATGGAGACTGGCAGCGTCCTGGGCTTGGCAACCAGGAGACACCAGTTCTGCCCCCGTCTGAAGGGCTGCTCACCCCATGCCCAGCCCCCACACCCTCGCCCCACTGCCCGGAAGTGCTCCTCCTCCTCCAGGAAGCCTGCCCTGAGTGCCCCAGGCTCCTTTCCCTCCTCAGGACCCTGACCATGGAGGGCAACTGAGCCGCACGTCTCTCTCACAGCACTTGTCTCCCCCACAGTATCTATTGGGAAGGTTTCAGTGGGAGGACAGTAACAGAAATCCATCTCAGCTGGCTTAAACCATAAAGGGAATGGATTGACCCCTGTAAATGAAGACAATATGGGTTTCAGGCAAACTGTGATCAAGTTTCTAGCTTGGCTTCTCTGAAATCTCCTTGTTTTGCCTTATCCTCACGCCTTGACTTTGCCTTC
The DNA here is from genome assembly GCF_019923935.1 of Bubalus bubalis. Classification (NCBI taxonomy): domain Eukaryota; kingdom Metazoa; phylum Chordata; class Mammalia; order Artiodactyla; family Bovidae; genus Bubalus; species Bubalus bubalis. The sequence continues at coordinate 80,100,613 of NC_059171.1, read as the reverse complement.
ACAATGGCCCCCTTCACAGAGCAGGGTGAATCAGCATCCATATCCTCACCTGCAGCCCACATAGTCTTCCTCATTACACATCTTGTACCTCATGGTGTAAGGTAACTGCTTGAGCTCCAGCTGTTGCGTCTGTCTTCTGGCTAGCAGGAAGGCAAAGCAGAGAAAAGAGGTCTGCTCTGCTCTTTACAGGTGCTTCCCAGAAGTTGCTCACATCACTTCCTATGAATCCTGTTGGTCAGAAAGTAGACTCGGGCTGCCCTACAGTGAAGTCTTTATTCTGGCAGCTACTCACCCCTGCAGACCCAGGGCTCTGTTCCGAGGAATGAGGGGCACTGGGTGATGAGGGCCTGGGCCCGGTGGCTACAGGAGTGCTGAGGTGATCTCAGCACAGGGCCTGCCCTCACGCCTGGACCGAGCCCTCAGCCAGAACTTGACACCCATTGGCAAGCGGAGCCGTACCCGCCGTGGGAGCCATGGCCCAGGGGTGACCTCCCTTGGTCATCCACAGATCACTGGGGGCATAAGCCTCAGATCCAGGTCAGGGGTGACGGGGAACACTGGAGATGGTCAGACATATGCCTGCTCTGGGAAGGGAGGAGGCAGCGTGGGCCAAGACGGGGAAGATCCCCATGGCGGGGCATGGGGCAGACCACCCACTGGGAACAGCCACTCAGAGGTGGACCATCCAGATGAGGAGATGGGCTGGCCTGCCTCAGAGGAGGGGGTGGGCATGGTGTGCAGGATGGCACTGCCCCCACCCCGTGCCTGTGCCCGCCCGGCCTCCGAGGGCTGCGTGTGGCTACGAGGCCTGCAGAAGGGCCCGGCCTCTGCCCAGCGAGCCCCTGGTGGCCTGACCTGCCACCCAAGCCGCCCGCCTCCTGCCCTCCTGCCTCGCCCCAGATCCTCAAACCATGGGGGCCGTTCTCACTCACTGGCCATGCAGGGAGCCAAAGTGTCATTTAATTAATTAACAAGTCCTCTCCTGCAGCGGGAGGCAGTTTTTAGCACAACCCAGTTTGACGGCGTGAGTAGAGTCGTTGGCAGCCAGGCGCCTGGGCCAGGCTCCCACTCAGAGGTCTGTGGGTGCCCAAGCCCCAGTCACCCTGAGCTGACAGGAGTCCCTGCGTGGTTTCCAGGCCCTCCCAGCATAGCTGCTGCCCCTTGCCCTTCCCCTTTGGTGGTGGACAGTCGGTGCAGAGCGACCAGAGGGCAAAGCAGAAGCAGAGGCAGGACCAGCTGTGCCGTGGGAGTGGGGCCCTTGGCTTCAGGCGGCCCTGGGTTCAAATCCCAGCCCTTCCTGTGCCCACTGCCACCTCCAACTGGGCCTCAGATGCCTTATCTGTGAAGTGGGGCGAAGGTGTCCCCCTCACGGGTGTGGTGTGTCAGCGACCAGCAGGGACCCACACACAGTAGGTGCCCGATAAGTGCCATTCTCCATCTCTTATTTCCACTGTAATGGGGCAGGGCCCCGCTGCATTCAGAGTGCCAAGGTGGGGAACATGGGACACCAAGGGGGAGGAGGCAGAAAGGGGGAGCCGGGGAGCCACAGATGAGTGTGGAGGGCGGGGCCACGCTGGCCAGGGGCGGTCTGTCTCAGCATCACGGCAGGGACGGGCTGCGGGCTGCTGCCCCACCCAGAGTGCCCCCGGGGCCCGGCCGTCCCAGCTCTGAGGCCCTCGCCCCAGACATTTGTTGTCATTGGTTGTGTCTGACTCTTTGTGACCCCATGGACTGTAGCCCACCAGGCTCCTCTGTCCATGGCATTCTCCAGGCAAGAATACTGGAGTGGGTTGCCATGCCCTCCCCCAGGGAATCTTCCCGAACCAGGGATCAAATCCACATCCCCTAAATTGCAGGCGGGTTTTTTATTACTGAGCCACCAGGGAAGCCCAATAGACTCACAGGAAGTTGCAAAATTGGCACAGAGAGAGAGGTCCTTCATTTGGGAATGTCATAATTTCACCTTCCTTCCTGAAAGGTATTTTGCTGGACATAGCAGTCTGAACCGCACTTGGCAAACAAGTGAGCCCCTTCTGTCGGCCTCCGTGGTTGCTGATGAGACAGTCAAAGTCATTTGGATAATTTTCCCCTTACAAATAATTCGTTATTTTTCTTTGCGCTTTCATGAGTTAATTCTTTGTCTTTAGTTTTTACCAGTTTGATCTCGATGTATCTGACAATTAATTTCTTCGGTTCACTGATCTTGAGCCTGTAGGATTATGTATTTTAACTAATCTTCAGCCATTTTTTCTTCAAATATTTTTTCTGCGTCACACTTTCTTGTCTCTCTCTAAGATCCCGAGTCTGGGAACATTAGACCTTCTGATAGTATCCCTCTGGTCCCAGAGGCTATGTTTTTCTTCTCTTAATCTCAGCTCTCCTCCTGCTCGTAGCAGAGACTTTGACCTGTGTTCATGTTCACTAGTGATTTCTTCTGTTTTCGCCCTTCTTCTCTGGGACTCCACCCCTCAGTACTTTTCCCCTTGTTTATATATTTTTCAGTTGTCATGTTTCTGTTTGTTTCCTCTTCTTGTCTTTATTTTCTGAGGTTTCTGTATTTTTTATTTCAAGAGTGTTTGCCCATACTTATTGGAACATTTTTATAATGGCTGCTTTTAAATTTTATTTGGTAATCCTAACATCTGTGTTATCTCAAGTTGGCTCCTGTTTATTGTTTTGTTCCATGCAAAACACAAGTTGTGATTTTCCTGTTTTGTATGCCAAATTGTTTTGGATTGCATCCTAGAAATCTTGAATACTACTTTATAGGCTCTGGATGTTGTCTGAGTCCCATGAAGATGGAGATACTTAGGCTGGAGCAGACAATCTAACCAGTCGCGTTCAGGCTGCAGGCTCTGACCAGTCTTCAGGGGCTGGGATTCCTGCATAAGGTCAGACGTTAGAGCCTTTTGCTGCTCTTCAGATCTATCCTGTGTGAGCATCCGGCGGTCGTTCTGGGCTTGGGCAGTGTCTACCCTGTAGCTCGTTTCTTAGACTTTTGGCACACCGTTCATCGTCCACACCCGCTTAGCTTGACCCTTGGCAATCACACACACGTAAGGGTCACTTTCCCACACCCCTTCTCTGTGTTCTCTGATCCTTCATTTCCTGGGATGCCTTCCTTTTGGTCTTTGGCCAAAGGGAGGGGTTTTCATTAGAATGCTCTGCTGTGTACTTCCTAGGGCTGTGTCCATACCCAGGACCATGTGGAGTGAGGAGGGGGTGATGGAAAAAAATGTGAGAAAGAACTGGCATTCTTGAGCGCACAGCTTCTAGTTGGAGAGGGCATCTCCCTCCACTGTGCACTGAACGCCCGCGGGCCCACTGCCGCCGCCAGCTGAAGCCAAGCTGGCTTCTGTGAGGACTGCCTGGGGGCTGGGTGATGACAGAGAAAAGAAAAATAAGCTGGGCATCTCTCCACCCTCTTCCTTGAACCATAACTGGAGGGATTTTCTCTGAACTCTTCTGGTGGCTCTGATGCCTATTCCAGACTTGAGCCTGCCTTGAGACTAAGCTGCAGGACCCGAGGGACAAAGGGGAGAAGTTGCCAGTGAGTTGAGGGTGCTTCAAAGTCCAGTTTTCTTCCCAGGCACCTGCTTGCCTTCACTCGTCAGAGTCCTCACGCAGCTGTTCTGTGTGATCTGTCCAGGTTTCATAGCCATGTTCCGTGAGGGGGTGTGTGTGCCTGCACCGTCCTACCTAGAACCGAACCCCAGAGACTGACACCCATCTCCCCGCCCTATGGCCTCAACCACCAGAGTGTCTGTGCACGTGCGCTCAGTCGCTTCAGTCGTGTCCGACTCTTTGTGACCCTGTCGACTGTGGCCCACCAGGCTCCTCTGTGCATGGGATTCTCCAGGCAAGTATACTGGAGTCAGTTGCCAGGCCCTTCTCCAGGGGATCTTCCTGACCCAGGGATCAAACCCACATTTCTCACGTCTCCTGCACTGGCAGGCAGGTTCTTCACCACCAGCGCCACCTGGGAGGCCCACTGGGGCGCCACCTATCTTCAAATGGGAGAAGGTAAGAGGGGATGGGTCCCCCCATTTAATTATCTGTGTTTCCAACATGGGGGAGTCACAGACCCTCCATCTGGGACACGAGGGAGGGTCTAGGCTTGACCTGCCAAGCCAAGCATCACCCCACATGCAGAAGGCCAGGGTGAAGGTAACCGGGCCACGTGATGGGGCAGGCAAGGTCCAAAGCCATCACTGACCACTCGGCCGAGCACGGCTCCCCATCTCTTGAGTCACCCTGAATTCAGGAAGGGTGGGTGGGCAGGAGCATCGTCCTCTGACCTTCTGAAGATGTGTGGACCCTCCCCACACTGCCTAACAGTAACCTTCCCTCTTCGACTCTTGAGAAAAGCCTTTATCTTCCTATGAGATGCTGGCCCTCTGAGCCTTTAGACTTCTTTTTAGAGGCTTATTTATTTTTGGCTGTGCTGGTGTTTGTTGCTGCACGTGGGCTTTTTCTAGCTACAGCAAGCGGGGTATATACTCCTCACTGAGGTTCACAGGCTTCTCACAGCGGTGGTTTCTCTTGCTGTGGGACACAGGCTCTCAGCATGCACGCTCTGTAGTCGAAGCTCTCAGGCTCTAGAGCATGGGCTCAGTAGCTGTGGCACATTGGCTTCATCGCCCCAAGGCCCGTGGGATCTTCTTGGACCAGGGATCCCGGCACTGGCAGGCAGATTCTTAACCACTGGACCACCAGGAAAGCTGCCCAGAGACATTTGTTCCAAAGTTCTCATCCTCTTCTGTCACTAAATGGATGGAAGAACCAGCCTCCGTTAGGCAAACAGCATTTTCGGGATTGAGAGCTGGTGGGCCTCCCCAGGGTGGGGGAGCGGTGAGGGTGGATGGGGCCACTGTGGGGCTGGGTGTTGACGCCTGCCCTGCGGAGGGGACGTGGCCACCACGCACAGCTGTGACAGCGGGGACGGGAGGTGTCCATGCTCCCACGGTGGCAGCAAGACAGAGTGGTGGTGGAGCACACGCCGCTGCTGACGGCGGAGTGGGGTGAGCTGTCACGGGTGAGACCCCGACCCAGTCCGGGGTGGGAGGCAGGGAGGTGGTGCCCACAGCCAGAGTCCTGTCCCTGGGTCCTGAGAGACGGGCCTGCTGGCAGTTCACTGTGGAGAGTGGACCGGAGCAGCTTCTGGGGTGGGTGGGGGAGAGGCTGTGCTGGGCGCCTTCGTCCCGGGGGCGCCCGCCGGCCCCGCAGGAGCACGGACGGCCCTGCAGAGCTGCCCCAGCCTGGGGTGAGGGCTCGGCCCCTGCAGCGTCCACCCACCAGGCCTGGGCTGTGGGCTGCTCTGCAGTGGACGTGAGGAGGCTCCTTCCAGCCAGGCTGGTGGCACAGAGCGAGCTGGTGCTGGCTGGCAGCAGTGCTGGGGAGCCCGTGCCTGGCCTGAAGGAGAAAGGGGTGCCTGCTCCCCCACCCCCGGAGCCGCCGCGAGCCCCAGGGCCTGGGGCAGGGGCCAGGCCTGCTCACCGCTGACCCTGCTCCTCCCAACGCGGTGACTTCTTGGAGCTGGATTTCAGCAGCAGAGCTCGAAGCAAAAGTAGATGATGGGGAGGGAGGTGGGGGGGGTTCAGGATGGGGGACACATGTACACCCATGGCTGATTCATGTCAATGTATGGCAAAAAACACTACAATATTGTAAAGTCATTAGCTTCCAATTAAAATACATGAATTAAAAACAATAGAGGGTGGGATGGAGCTGGAGGGGAAGCTTCATGGCTGGGGGCCGGGGGTGGGGGCCTTAGACGGCGCAGGGCTGCAGGTGCCTCCTCTGCACGGAACCGCCCTGCTGCCTATAGGGGCTCACGAGGGAGTGACTCGGACGGGGTCCAGACCCGGATGCTGGACGAGGACACGTTCCCAGGCCCCCAGGTTCCCAGATGGGACCTGAGCATCGCTTCCACGCAGGGCTTCAGCCCCAGGGGGGACCTCCTGCCTCCGGGCCAGGCGGAGACCCAGCCTCAGGCACAGGTGCGGCCCTGAGCCTGGTCTGAGCCCCGCCTTGCTGGACAGTCTAGGGATCCCGTCCTTGGCTGTGGGGAGGCCTGGGTAGGAGAAGCAGGGGGGCGGCGGTTGTGGGGATCCTGCTTTGAGCTGGGCACCAGCTGCGTGACTTCCGCCGGCAAGTCCACGCTCTGTCTGGGGCCCACACGCTGCTGCCCCTCCCCTCTGCGCCCAGCCCGACTGGACTCCTGGCAGGAGAGGCAGGGCCCACAGTGCCGCGGTGACTCCCGCAGCGCCCCCTCACTTTATTTTTATCCCCGTCGAGCCCTATAAATACTGCAGTGATCGCCAAGTACAGTCAATGTGCCCGAGGCCTCCCGCCGTCAGGGCTGCCCACCCACTCGGCGGGCACCCAGGGCCAAGGGGCAGAGAGCCGAGGCTCTGGGAAGGTGGGGCAGGCCTGGGACGGACCCCAGATCCCCTCCACTTGGGGCATGTTGGCACCGCCCCTCTTGCTTCCTGGTTATGGTGCCAAGGAAACAGGATGTTTTCTTTCTCTGGAGCCTCTGGGCCTCAGTTTTCCCATCAGAGAAATAGGGATGACAACCCAGGTGGAGGTTGGACGTTGTTGTCTCCCCTTTCCCGATGCCCACACCTGGAGGGGACTGGGGTTTCTCTGGCTTCAGTCTCTGCTGCCCTGTGCTTGGGTCAAGACCCTTTGTGAATATTTGTTTGGTGAGTGGATGGATGGATGGATGATGGATGGAAGGATTTGATGGGTGGGTGGGTGGGCAGATGCATGGAAAGTTGAGAGGGTGGACGGATGAGTGACATGAACTAACGGCCGGAAAGTGCTGAACCCAAGGGGCTCGTGCAGTGCGCAAGCCACTCCACTGTGCTTTATCAGGGGACGCCCCCTTTACCTCCAGGCAGCCACTGCTCTTGGATGGCAAGTCCTCCCTGGATCTGTCAAGACATGGAGGGAGGAGGGGCTTAGGAACTCACCTGGAGGACTGGTCGGGGAGTCCCAGGCAGGGGCAGGGGAAGGGGGGCTCACGAAACCATAAAGCCAATGTGGGTGTGCTCCCCAGCTGGGAGACTCTGCTCTGCCCCCCCAGGTGGTGGTGCCCCCAAGCGAGAATGTGTGGAAATGCCAACGTGGCTTAGGACACAGGGACACAGGGGGTCATGGTTGGGGTGGGCCTTGGTCCTCCCTGATCTCACCGCAGGGACCACCATTCCTGTGCCCGGCCGGCACTGCAGAGGCCTGGGTGTGTGTCCCCATGCTGGACCCTCATTCAGCTGGTATGCCTGCCTTGATCACCACCCACCTTGATGGAAACAAGGGAGATGCCTGCCTGGGTGGTCTGCTCAGCTGTCAACACCAGGGTAACGCCACCCAGTCACCCTGTACTGCCTGCAGGGCTCCAAGACCCGCATCCCACCGCCTCGTAGCCCTGGGCGCTCCCTGCAGTCAGGCTGAGGAAGCAGCCCACTGTGGTCCAGCCTGGATTCCCTTTCTCTCGGCCTCCATCACCTATGAGGGGCCAGAGATGCCGTCTGTTCTCGTGCCGGACACTCTCAAGGGTAAAGGCACACAGGGCCTGCTGGCTGCAGGGAGAAGTCCCCAGCCATACCCTTCAAGCCCCCTTGTCCACCTGTTTTCAGAGCCCACAGCTTGGCCAGGGGGCAGGTATCTGAGAGGGAGAAGGGATAGTCAGGCATCTGGGCTGAGAGAGAGACTTTTAGAGCTTGAGGAGTCCTGGGGACCCCAGGGAAAGGGACAGACAGCAGAGCCTCCAGCCCTGGGGACCTGGGCAGTCAGCAGAGAGAGAGAGAGAGATGAGCATTGGACCCGTAGCCAGGAGCTCAGGCTCCAGTGCTGTGAAAGACCAAGCCCCGGGCCGGGCAGCTTGGAGGGGCAACTCCGTGGCAGGGCCAGCCTTGAAGGGTGGGGACTGACCGGGCAAGGGTGAGAGGGCACACCTGGAGAGTTGGTGCCGTGGGCTTGGGTCGGCATCCTGAAGGCACTTGGATGTGATGGTTGGTGATGGTGGCCCAGGAAGGGCCTTGAATGGGGGGTTCACGCCCCCAAATGAGACCAGGTGGGTGAGCTGGCAGAACAGGGGCACTGTGGAGCCAGTCCTGGGGAGGGTGCTCCCACTCAGCCCCGCCACGGACCTCCTGCGTCAGCCCGGAAGGTGGGGCTGGCGGGCTTTCCGCCCACAGGCAGCACTGTCGTGAGGTTCAGCAGCTCTCTGGGTTGCAGGGAGGGAGCCCTGGAAGCACACAGTTGTGTTTTTGTAAAATGTTCTTCTCGTTGAGCTTTACCTTTGTCATTAGCATCTTGTTACCGCGGTTCCCTGCACGTGCTGGTGGGGATGGGGGATAGTGCACCGAAACCAGTTCTTGACTCTGAGTGTGAGAGTGTGTGTGACTGCATATGAGTGTGTGTGACTGTGTTTGTGCCAGTGTGTGCAGGGAGGAGGGGAGGGGAGATGGGGGAGCCCAGACAAATGCCCACCGGTTAGAGGAGCTCGGACAGAATTCCACCCAGTAGGTGGACACGGTAACCCTCTGCAGCACCCACGGTAGATTCAAACCAGTCCTGCCTGGCAAACTCCTACTCATCCTTCAGCACCCAGTCCAAACGCTCCTTCTCTGGGAAATCTTTCCAACACCCTGGGGAAAATGTACTGTTTCCAAATGTGACCTTCTAACTCAGAAGGTAAAGAATCTGCCTGCAATGCTGGAGAACCAGGTTTGATCCCTGGGTTGGGAAGATCCTCGGGAGAAGGGAATGGCTACCTGCTCCAGTGTTCTTGCCTGGAGAATCCCAGAGACAGAGGAACCTGGTGAGCTACAGTCCATGGGATTGCAAAGAGTTGAACATGACTGAATGACGATAATAAAAAACAACAGACTTAGCGCCCAGTAGGTGATTCTGTGGGCCTCTCTGTCTCCTTCTGCTCCTCTGAGACGCCGAGGGCAGCACCCACATGGCGCCTGGCAGTAGCGCTTGACACCACCCAAAATTCAGTGATAAATCAGACAGGCCACGTGCTCACACGTGCCCTGGGGCTCCAGCGGGCCAGGTCTGGGCTAAGGGCTGGAAAGGCAGGAGCCAGCTCACACAAGCCTCGCGTCAGCCTGCAGAGCAGGGCACACTGTGGTCCGTGTCACAGGCCTGAGGAAGCCAAGGCTCGGAGTCGCTGCCACCCTGCGGGCCTGTGGTAGAGCTGGGAGGATGTGCTGCAGGGCTGGTGGGAGGCTGGGCAGTCGGCGGCCGTGGCCACTGGTCTGGTGGCCCAACTGGAGAGAGAAGAGGAAGAGGGAGGGAAGAAGGAGGCTGTTTGTCCCTAAAAAGAGACCCGATAACGAAAGAACCAGGTGCTGTCCACGTGCTCACATGCTCACAGGGGCACAGAGCACCTGTGAGGAAATCAGGGGGCTTGCAGGCAGGAGCTACGCTGATCCTGGTGTGGAGGCTCCTCGGCAGAGAGAACTTACCATGCTACCCCCAGAGGAACTCAAACCAAAGGCCCAGCTCCCGGTGCCCTGCCTGGGGGTGAGCCAGACCCTTGCTGGGTGCTGGGAGAACCCTGACCTCTCCTTGCCCCCTGCTGTTTACTTGTCTTCCTCATAGACTTGCCATCTCCTCACCCCAACTCCCTGGGCCCCTGGGAAGCGGCGCTGGGCTGATCGTCTGGGCTCAGGGTCCTGCAGAGGCGGTACCTTCTCCTCTGTCCATTTCCTGACCTTGCCTTCTCCTCTCACACTCGGTCACCTGCAGATGAGACGGCCCCTCTCCTGGGCCCATTCCCTCTTGGGGCTTGTCCGGTGATACCTGGGGGCCCTCAAACCGGCGGAGCCCTCCACGTCCTGGTGACAAGGGGGACGCACGCAGGACTGTGGGGCTGGCTCATGGCGGCTGGAAAGGGGCGTCCTTCACTGCTGCTCCTGGTCCTGTGTCCAGGGCCAGCCATGGGGCCACCAGATTGCCCGGGGGGCCACAGAACGTGGCTGTGTCCAAGACAGAGAAGCAAGCACCCGGGAGCGCTGGCTGCCTCGGCTGGTCCCAAAGGTGTCCCCTCCGATGTCTGTCTTCCCACTCCTCCGGCTCTCGCCTCCCACAGGAGCACTGTGGGCTGCCCCGTGGCCCGGCGCGGCCGGCACACTCACTGCCCTCACGGGGTCCCAGCTTCACCTGGGTCCAAGTACCGCCGCACAGCGCGTACACTGAGAACCGTAATCTCGGGCCGAACTGCGTGCTGTGGAGTGGAAGGTAAGAGGTGCTCTTCAATTCTGCAGCCCGTGATCTTGCGGCCGTTACAGGCTGAGAGCCCCAAGGGGCGCCAGTGATGCGGAGGTGGGGCCTTGGCTGGGTGTCAGCGACAGGCCTGGGCCCCCAGAGCCACTGAGGCCCTTTGGGACGTGCGGGTGCCCGTCCCCACCAGGGCCAGAGCCCTGCCCCCCACCCCCCGTGGCTGAGGGAGAGAAGAGGTGGTCAGAGCAGCTGGCACGGTCAGGATGGACAGCTATCCCTCAAGACTTCCCCATGCTAGGCGTCCTCGTCGAGGGGGCCTTCCCTGACCCTCAGCCCCCTTTGGGTCCCCACACCCCCATTCTGCTCCTGTACAGCCTCCACCCATGTTCCCATGCACATCTGTGTGACTTGCAGCCCACCTGCTAAACAAACCACAAGCACTGCGACAAGGGCTGTGTCTTCACAGAGGCTGCTAGGTAGGCCCCACTGTCACCGTCTTACTTGGTGCAAGAGCCCTGATGGCTGCTGGGAACATAATCCTTGGGAGGAAGACATTTCCTAGCCTCCTTTGCAACTAGAAGTACCCAAAGGACCCAGTTCTGGCCAAGCGGGGATGGTGGTGTAAGCAGGTGTACAATATCTAGGAAGTGTCTTTAAAAGGATGGGATTGGGGATGAGTGACTTTCCATTGTCCAGATCTCCTTTTTGCTATTGAAAAGCAGATGTGATGGCTGGCACTTACACAGCCACCTTGTGCCATGAGGCAGAGGGCCCATTTTGAAGATCAGAGAAGCAACAAGATTAAACCAGTCTGGGATACTGATGATTGTGAGGGGTGCCCTCCCAGCCTTACAGCCTATTTGGGCTAGAATGTGTAATACTGAAAGTACACACTGATCTTATTTCAGTCACTGTTATTGGAATTTTCTGTCATTAGCAACCAAAACTAATTGTATGGCATCCCCAGGGCTTAGTATGTTGCCTGACACTGGAAATAAGATTGTTGAATGAATAAGTGATGACAAACAGGATAAAATTTGGCAAGAGGAGTCTGGACGTTGTGCCAGGTAGCAAGCCTGGGTGGTGGGTGTGGAACAGACAGATGGCTCCTTGGGGCGTGGAGATGCCTCCTCCCACAAGGATGGAGAAGCAGGCTCTGCTACTTCCTAGGAGGGGCGGCAAACTCTTCCTTCACAGAGGATGTGATTAGCAAAGATGACACTCAAATGCTCCTGTTGGGATTTTCTTTTACTTTTTTTTTTTTTTTTTTTGCCACTCCTGCTTGGTGATAAATACCTTGGGAGGCTGTTACGAGTTTCATGCTGGAGTCAGTTTTCTAAGAGCCTGGGGCTGTGATGAGACTGCTCTTGAATGGTTGGGGGCAAGATTCTTCTCTTGGTCAGACCCCTGCGGGGTGCTGGGCCTGTGCCAGAACTTTCCCAGCACACATCCCCCTGTGACACTGCCCCCCACACACAGGTGACAGGGGCGACATGGCATGCCCCCCTCCCCTGCGCTCTGGCACTCTGCGGCCTCAGAGGCTCCCACATCAACGCTTTGGAAAATGTGCCCAGAGGAGGTGTCACTGCTCAACATCACCCAGCAACACAGGTGTAGGTGTGGTGATAGAACAGACTAGGCTCTGTGGGGACACTGAGTGAACACTACGGCCCTGTGCGTGTCTGAGGTCAGCTTTAGTGGGCGCTGCAGAGGGTCCTCCAGAAGCGGGGCACAGGGGGAGGATGCGACTCACAGATATCTTGTGGGGTCTGCGGCAGCTTCCTCCCTCCGTTCTTCCTCTGGGTGTCTCTTAGACGTTCCCTTTACCCAGCCTCCCTCCTGGTTCTCCCAGGGGGAGGTCCTGATGGAGGGGCCCGCGCTACTGCTTCTGGGGGGTGGGGTGGGACGCTAGAGGGCTTGCCCCAGATAAAGAGGAAGCAGCAGGTACTCAGCACTGGCTCTGGGCTGGCCCTGCTGGCACCAGACCAGGGTCCCCCAAACTCTGGGATCCAACGCCTGATGATCTGAGGTGGAGCTCATGTAATAATCACGGAAACAAAGTGCACAATAAATGCAAAGCCCCAAACCATTCTCCTCTCTCCCCAAAAATTGTCTTCCACGGGTCCCTGGTGCCAAAACAGCTTGGGACGCCGCTAGACTACCCTGTTGGGGGTTGGGGAGCTGGGTCGGCAGGAAGCACACTCTGCAGGCGGTCGTCCTGGAGGAGGTGTGGTCCCGTTTCCCCTCCTTCCCTCCACCCCCCAGCACGGGGCGTGGCCCCGCACCTTCAGCTCCACAGCCGCGCGCTCTGGAGACCCGTCCCCATAAGGCCCTCGGCGGAAAGGCTTTGGTCTGCGCCCCAGCAGGTGCGGATCAAGGCGTGGCGTCCAGGGGCGCGGCTCCTCTCGGCAGTCCCCGTGGGCCGTCCTAGACCTGGGCGCCGACCCTTCTGTCCTCGGCTCTCGAGTCCAGGCCCTGCGTGGTCCCTGCGTCGCAGCGGCACTGCCTCTCAGATCCTTGAGATCTGGTTGGGCCTCCGAAGCGAGTCCTTCCACTTCGTGTCTAAGTGACCCTGCTCCGCAGATGGGAAGACATAGCCTCGGAGAAGCGAGTAAGCCGGCCCCGAGGCCGCTACTTGATGCACGGTACTTCGTGGCTCTCGAGGACCACACATCCAGGCGACCGCAAGTGCGCCTGCCGGGCGCAGGCTTTCTGGCCCAGTCGGCCGCCGTCCCAGGCCGTTTCCGCACCCGCGCGGGGCCCTCTGGGACTTGTAGTTCCGAGTCGGACACCGCCCTTGGCGCGTCCGTGGCTCTGCGGCCATTGGCTGGCTTGAGGCGTCGGGGCTGTGCGACGGGCGGGAGCGCCTCGCGGCCTTCGCCGCGCGGAAGGGTCGTCACGTGATATTTGGGTCCTGGCTCCGCCCCCTCCCCGCCCCGCCCGCCTAGAGCGCACGGAGCGCGCCCGCGAGCTACCCAGGCCCAGGTGAGGCGGCTGCGCGCGGCGGAGCCGGGCCGGCGGCGGCGGACCGGCGGGGCAAGGCTGGGTCGGCTCGGGGCCGCGTTCCCCGAGGCGGGGCCGACGCCGAAAGGGGCGCGCGGGGCCCGCGGAGCCCGCGGGGCCGGGGGCGGGGCGCGCGCGGGGCGGGCGGGGCCTCCGGGAGGGGCGGGGCTGCCGTGGGCTGAGGCTGGGGGCGGGTCTCGGGGACGGAGCGCTTGTCCAGGGGCCCCGGTGCCGGAGCGCTTGTCCAGGGGCCCCGGTGCCGGGATGGTCCTCATCGCCCTCGAGTGGGAGGCAGCCGTCGAGGGAGAGCCCGGCCCTGCGTGCCTCCTCTCCGGGCCTTCCTGCTCTCCCTCCACGTTTGGCTTGAAACGTGCCTCCTGGGCACCGAGGATGAGGGCTCTCCCGCCTGTCCTTCTGTTGACCCCGATCTGTGCTGCCTCAGTGGACTCCCTTCGGGGACCTCCTGTCGGGAGACTCAAGTCTCACTCATGCCCTCTGGGCTCCACGCGCGGCGTCCGCTGTGGCGGCCACTAGCTAGAGAGGCGCAGGCCTGGAATACTGCGGTCACGGCAGAAAGTTCTGAGGGTGAAGCAGCGGGACTAGAGGGGCCTCTGCCATGGCAGCTACGCCCGGCTGTCTTCTCCCCTGCCCTCTTCCTGCCCACGGCTTGGTTCCTGGCTGGATGGCACCTCACCGTCCTTCCAGTGGGTCTCAGCCCGCTTTCCTGACCACCCTTTCCGATCACTACCCTGGTTCAGGTCCCTTCCCTTTTCCTTCCCAGCGCTTCACGTTTTGTGTTTCTCACTTGTTTGCGTCTTTTCTGCTTTATCCTGGGTCCCCGTGAGGCAGGGGTTGCTATTGTTCCTCACTGTAGCCCCAATGTGGACACAGTGTCAGGGTGAGAACCAGGGCAAGCATGTCAGTATTGGCGTGCTTCGGTCTATTACAGTGATACTTCCTAGTGGCTCAGCCTCATACGCCACAGGTCCTCAGTAGAAACCTGGTTCAGCAAATGCTTGCCCAGGAGTGGCTGTGGGAAAGTGGCAGTCCAGGAAGGCTTCCTGGAGGAGGTGGAGCTTCCTGGCCCCCTGCACATTTCTCTCCTCCTCTGTTGGCCTGTTTGCCCTGACTGTATCCCCACTGCCTTCCCTGGGTGCTCCTCTGCAGGCCCTGAGGTGGGCACCTAGGCACAGGCACTGCTGTCTGGGGGTTTTGGGTCTTGTGGGCAGACAGGAGTCCCTAAGTCCCCTCCTGTAAGGTGATGGTTGGTCAGGACCTGGTTCCTGCCTTCTGCTCCAGCCACATCTTCCACCACTTGCTTCGTGTGGCCCGCTAGGGCACACGCTGTACTTCCTGCACATCCCATGTCTTTTCTCACTGGTATGAGGCTGTCTGTGTCTTCCTCTTAGAATGCCTTCTACTCTGATTGTCCCCTACCTCCCCTGGGTTGGTTCACCCATGTCTGTGCCCATGGCTCACAGCACACAGCACCCTGCTTGTTACTGAGAGTTTTGCTCTCTGACTAGTATTTGGACTAGTGTTTGGGAGAAGTGAACTGTTGGTTAGACCTGTTTTGTTTTTTTTTTTTCTTTTTTTTAAATGCGCACAGGCATGTCTGTGGTTGCTGGGTTTGTTTTGATTGTATTATTTGCTACAAGAGGAATTTAATCTGGGTGGCTCAGTCCAGCCATAATTCTTTCTGTTATTTGAATTGTGATTTGTGACATCAGTAGTAATGATGGACTTGCTGGGCTGTGAAGGTAGCGGCCTCTGAGATTTGGCTGTTTTCTGCCAGAACACCCAGCACTGCCTGGCTCGTAAGTGTTTGCTGGATCCGTAAATGGAGGAGTGGGCGATGAAAGACTAAAGTGGAGGGAGAACGAACAGATCAGAGTGAAGGGGCCTGTTCTGCCTCCTCCAGCGATGTTGCCCTGGGGTGTTTGATGCTGGTCCTTGCACTTGTCCCTGCCCTCTGCTCTGAATGTCCTTGTCCTGCGTGGGTGCCTTAGAGCAGAGGAAGCAAATACCACTCACAGATTTTCTTGAAGCCAGATATGAGAATCAGAGAAGAAATGTGGATAAGGTAACTGTGTAGGGCAGTCCCTCATACCACAAATATTCGTGCACACTATCGTCTGGGAGATACAGTAGTGAGCCTGACAGATAACATTCCTGTTGCCGTAATAAATAGGACCGTTTTCAGTTCAGTTCAGTCGCTCAGTCGTGTCCGGCTCTTTGCGACCCCATGAATCGCAGCACGCCAGGCATCCCTGTCCATCACCAACTCCCGGAGTTCACCCAGATTCACGTCCATCGAGTCAGTGATGCCATCCAGCCATCTCATCCTCTGTCGTCCCCTTCTCCTCCTGCCCCCAATCCCTCCCAGCATCAGAGTCTTTTGCAGTGAGTCAACTCTTCGCATGAGGTGGCCAAAGTACTGGAGTTTCAGCTTTATCATCATTCCTTCCAAAGAAATCCCAGGGCTGATCTCCTTCAGAATGGACTGGTTGGATGTCCTTGCAGTCCAAGGGACTCTCAAGAGTCTTCTCCAACACCATAGTTCAAAAGCATCAATTCTTCAGCGCTCAGCCTTCTTCACAGTCCAACTCTCAAATCCATACATGACCACAGGTAAAACCATAGCCTTGACTAGACGAACCTTTGTTGGCAAAATAATGTCTCTGCTTTTGTATATGCTGTCTAGGTTGGTCATAACTTTCCTTCCAAGGAATAAGCGTCTTTTAATTTCATGGCTGCAGTCACCATCTGCAGTGATTTTGGAGCCCCCAAAAATAAAGTCTGACACTGTTTCCACTGTTTCCCCATCTATTTCCCATGAAGTGATGGGACCGGATGCCATGATCTTCGTTTTCTGGATGTTGAGCTTCAAGCCAACTTTTTCACTCTCCACTTTCACTTTCATCAAGAGACTTTTTAGTTCCTCTTGACTTTCTGCCATAAGGGTAGTGTCATCTGCATATCTGAGGTTATTAATATTTCTCCCGGCAATCTTGATTCCAGCTTCTGCTTTATCCAGCCCACCGTTTCTCATGATGTACTCTGCATATAAGTTAAATAAACAGGGTGACAATATACAGCCTTGACGTACTCCTTTTCCTATTTGGAACCAGTCTGTTGTTCCATGTCCAGTTCGAACTGTTGCTTCCTGACCTGCATACAGATTTCTCAAGAGGCAGATCCAGTGGTCTGGTATTCCCATCTCTTTCAGAATTTCCCACAGTTTATTGTGATCCACACAGTCAAAGGCTTTGGCATAGTCAATAAAGCAGAAATAGATGTTTTTCTGGAACTCTCTTGCTTTTTCCATGATCCAGCAGATGTTGGCAATTTGATCTCTGGTTCCTCTGCCTTTTCTAAAACCAGCTTGAACATCAGAAAGTTCACGGTTCACATATTGCTGAAGCCTGGCTTGGAGAATTTTGGGCATTACTTTACTAGCGTGTGAGATGAGTGGAATTGTGCAGTAGTTTGAGTATTCTTTGGCATTGCCTTTCTTTGGGATTGGAATGAAAACTGACCTTTTCCAGTCCTGTGGCCACTGCTGAGTTTTCCAAATTTGCTGGCATACTGAGTGCAGCACTTTCACAGCATCATCTTTCAGGATTTGAAGTAGCTCAATTGGAATTCCATCACCTCCACTAGCTTTGTTCGTAGTGATGCTTTCTAAGGCCCACTTGACTTCACATTCCAGGATGTTTGGCTCTAGGTCAGTGATCACACCATCGTGATTATCTGGGTTGTGAAGCTCTTTTTTGTACAGTTCTTCTGTGTATTCTTGCCATCTCTTCTTAATATCTTCTGCTTCTGTTAGGTCCAAACCATTTCTGTCCTTTATTGAGCCCATCTTTGCATGAAATGTTCCCTTAGTATCTCTAATTTTCTTGAAGAGATCTCTAGTCTTTCCCATTCCGTTGTTTTCCTCTATTTCTTTGCATTGATCTCTGAGGAAGGCTTTCTTAGCTCTCCTTGCTATTCTTTGGAACTCTGCATTCAGACGCTTATATCTTTCCTTTCCTCCTTTGCTTTTCGCTTCTCTTCTTTTCACAGCTATTTGTAAGGCCTCCTCAGACAGCCATTTTGCTTTTTTTGCATTTCTTTTTCTTGGGGATGGTCTTGATCCCTGTCTCCTGTCCAATGTCACGAACCTCATTCCATAGTTCATCAGGCACTCTATCAGATCTAGGCCCTTAAATCTATTTCTCACTTCCACTGTATAATCATAAGGGATTTGATTTAGGTCATACCTGAATGGTCTAGTGGTTTTCCCTCCTTTTTTCAATTTAAGTCTGAATTTGGCAATAAGGAATTCATGGTCTGAGCCACAGTCAGCTCCTGGTCTTGTTTTTGCTGACTGTATAGAGCTTCTCCATCTTTGGCTGCAAAGAATATAATCAGTCTGATTTCGGTGTTGACCATCTAGTGATGTCCATGTATAGAGTCTTCTCTTGTGTTGTTGGAAGAGGGTGTTTGTTATGACCAGTGCATTTTCTTGGCAAAACTCAATTAGCCTTTGCCCTGCTTCATTCCGTATTCCAAGGCCAAATTTTCCTGTTACTCCAGGTGTTTCTTGACTTCCTACTTTTGCATTCCAGTCCCCTATAATGAGAAGGAGATCTTTTTTGGGTGTTAGTTCTAAAAGGTCTTGTAGGTCTTCATAGAACCATTCAACTTCAGTTTCTTCAGCGTTACTGGTTGGGGTATAGACTTGGATTACTGTGATATTGAATGGTTTGGTTTGGAAACGAACAGAGGTCATTCTGTCATTTTTGAGATTGCATCCAAGTACTGCATTTCGGACTCTTTTGTTGATCATGATGGCTACTCCATTTCTTCTGAGGGATTCCTGCCCGCAGTAGTAGATATAATGGTCATCTGAGTTAATTATGCAGAAAATTAAGTGGAGCGATAGAGAACTGAGCACTAGTGATAGAAGGTGAGTAGGAAGTGCCGTTGCCGAGGCGTGTGCGCCGAGGCCCTGGGAGGGGCTGTGGGGGTCAGGGAGTGCCTGGGAGGCTGGTGTGGCTGCCCCACTCTGAGCAGCCCTCTGGCTCCAGAGAGCTGGCTCTGGCCTGCTTGTGCGGCGCACTAGTGGGCACACAGGAGAAGCGACCATTGTCACCCTCTTCGTGTCATAGCTGTGATGGTCACCACCGCTTATGGACCTCTGGGGTCTGCCAGGCAGCTGCTGCTGCTGCTAAGTCACTTCAGTCGTGTCTGACTCTATGCAGCCCTGTAGACGGCAGCCCACCAGGCTCCCCCGTCCCTGGGATTCTCCAGGCAAGAACACTGGAGTGTGTTGCCATTTCCTTCTCCAATGCTTGAAAGTGAAAAGTGAAAGTGAAGTCGCTCAGTCGTGTCTGACCCTCAGCGACCCCATGGTCTGCAGCCTACCAAGCTCCTCCATCCATGGGATTTTCCAGGCAGGAGTACTGGAGTGGGGTGCCACTGCCTTCTCCAAGGCAGCTGCTGAGTTCCTTATATTCCTAAGATCAGGACACTTCCTAGGGCTGGGTAGCTTATCCAGAGTCACAGGCCCGTAAGTGAGCAGCCGGGATTTGATCTCAGCCCGTTGGCTCCTGAGCCTGCTCACCACTCTGCCGCCCTGCCCGCCCAGCACTCCTGCTCTCCTGCCTCCCGGAGGACGGATGGGAGGGTGCTTACACCCCGGAGGATGCCCTGTCCCTTGGAGGACGTCTGTGGTGATGGTGGTGGTTACCCTGGTAAAGACTTAATCCCGGACTCCCCTCAGTGTTGAACCGATGTTCTCAAGCAGAGCCAGGCAAGGGTTGAGGGCATCAGGAGCCCAGGTCTGGAAGTGTGTTTTCGGCTGGGATTGGGGGGAGGCTGGCCTGGAACTTGGAGTTCTGGTTCCCAGTGCGGCGGATGAAAGGAGGTTAGAGTGAGCCCACCGTTGGCCACGGCTGCTCTCCAGGTCCTGTGGAAAGGTGTCCAGTTGTCTAGTCAAGCATTTTTAGGGCTTTGGTACCAGGCGCTGTGCTCGGGCACCTGTCTGTCCATGTCTGTCCTCTGATGCCCAAGCCAGACCCTGGATGTGGCCTCTGGGGGGTGCAGACTGCACCTGCACCGACTTGGAAGCTGGATATTGGGGGTGCGGGGTGGCGGTGGGGGCGGGATGCTGCCTGGGGAGGACAGAGGGCAGGCCCCTCGGGAGATGAAGGGGTGTCAGAGCTCTGCTCAGGAGTCAGCGCCAGCTGGGGGCAGCCCCCCGCCTCCTGCCCAGCCACCTCTGGCTGCCCTCCACCGGGATCCATAATCCATTCCTGCCAAGTGTTTGGAAAGGGACTAATTTCACACCAGCAGCCCAGAATCAGTCCCTCCCACGGTAGCCCAGCAGCCTCCGCCCGGGCCTGGCTGCCCTCAGCACCGGCTCTCGGTGGCCGTGCTAATGAGGAGCTGGATCCCTGCCCCGGCCTGCCCTCCTCCTGCCAGGGTGCTAATGAGCTCGCGAGGGCAGGAGACGGGCCTGGGCTCCAGAGCCAGGGTCCAGAAAGGCTTCACTTGCAGGGCTGATGTCCCAGCTGGTCCCTGCACCCCCAGTCCCCTCTCAGTGTCCTGGCTTTTCTTGCCCAGGGGCCAGTCTGCAGCATCAGGCTGCCTGTTGCACTTGGCCTTTGCAGCTCTGGCAGTGTGACCTGGATATCTTTTCAGCCTCTGGTTGACCCGCTGGGCTGACTTCTTGGCTGCCCAGACCTGTGTTTTGGGGTCAGCTCTGCTGTCCTGCTGGCTGGAATGGCTGGGCGCCAACCCCACCTGGTCTTAGAGCTGTTGGTCAGAGCAGGGAGGCGGGGAGAGGGGATGTCTGTTTTCCCGAGGCTGCAAAGTGCAGGGCAGGCTGGGAGCAGGACCGTGAGTCCAGCCCCAGAGCCTGGGCTTTATCCACAGTGTCATCAGTGTTGGGGTTGTGGAGAGCTGCTGGACCAGTGGAGGGGACCCCCCGGAACTGGAGGCTTCTAGTTACCCCAGCTGCCTCCTCCTTCTCCCTTCACACAGAGCAGCTCTGGTCTCCTCCATTCTATGTGAACTCTCTGGGGATGATTGTGTTTGAAGAAACGATCCTGCAGCTGGAAAGCTCTAAAGCTGGCTCTGCCCTTGTTTTACACTGGGGAGGGGGTGGTTGAGGCCTGAGCCGCCTGCTGCTGTGGGGTGCAGCCTTGTCTGGCCTCCTGTTTGGCATTGTGTGCTGCTGCCCACCTGTGGGAGGGCTTGGAGGCCTGTGGAGGAGGGGCCCCACAGGCAGCACGCGGGCAGGGCTCTGTCTTAAGAGCCAGGACGGCCACCTGGGCAAGAGTGAAGTCAGGCAGGCATGGGTGGGACTGGGTGAGCGGAAGTCCTGGCAGTGTCGGGTAGGCCTTGCTGCAGCACCGAGCACCCGCCAGGTGCCGGCAGTGGCAAGCCCAAGGCGGCTTGTGCCTTGGGAAGGGCGCGCGCCCTTCCTCCCCTTGCTTGCCCTTTCCTCCTGGGACTGCCCTGTGCCCAGAAAGAGGGTGAGCTGTGGCGGGGCTCCCCTCCTAAGGTCCCCACGTTCCAGGGGGCCGGCGCTCAGGAGCCAGGCCAGGCTGAATGCGTCCTCTGTTTTGTCCACCTGGCGGC
Source organism: Bubalus bubalis (assembly GCF_019923935.1). Lineage (NCBI taxonomy): Eukaryota > Metazoa > Chordata > Mammalia > Artiodactyla > Bovidae > Bubalus > Bubalus bubalis. The sequence continues at coordinate 80,079,739 of NC_059171.1, read as the reverse complement.
CTCGGGCATGGACACCAGCAGCCCCGTGTCTTTTCTCTTTTCGTTATTAAGCTTTACATTTGGCCACGTTGTGTGTTCACGTTGTAGGAACTGATTCCGAGCCGCCTGTGCTCCTTTACCTGGTTTCTCAGGACGCTGTAGCACAGTCACACCCAGGACACCAGCGAGGGTGCAGTGGGGATGCAGGCTGCTTCTGTCACGTGGCGTCACTCTGGTGGTCATGCCCACCTCCCTGCTACCCTCGCCCCCCTGAATTCCTCGGAAGCCCCGGCCTGTCCTCCTTTTTCCTTATGTCATTTCATACAAATGGAATCAGACAGTATGTGGCCCTTGGGGACTGACTCTTTTCATTTGGTATAATTCCCTGGAGGTTTTTCTTGCTTGTCACACATATCCGTACTTTGCTTCTTTTTGCCCCTGGGTCTGCCGTGCTATGGTGTGAATGGACCACAGTCTAATGGTTTCAGTGCGTTGTGCTTTTTGAAAAGTTTATATAGTTCAAAAGTAGAAACGTGTAAGGAAGGGACTTTTCTGGTTGTCCAGTGACTAAGACTCCACACTCTCAACTCAGGGTCAGGGGACTTGATCCCACATGCTGCATCTGAGAGTTTGTATGTCATGAGTAAAGATTCCCCTGTGCTGCAGCCAGGGCTTCCGAGGTGGCACGGAGGTAAAGATTCCGCCTGTCAATGCAGGAGATGCAGGAGATGCGGGTTTTAGCCTTGGGTCAGGAAGATCCCCTGGAGGAGGAAATGGCAACCCACTCCAGTATTCTTGCCCGGAGAATCCCATGGACAGAGGAGCCTGGTGGGCTATAGTCCACAGGGACGCACAGAATAACAAAGATCGTGCGTGGCACGGTGAAGAGGGAGGATCCCGAGAGTCGCAGCTGAAACCTGGTGCCACCAGGTGAGTAACTGCATGAATCCAGAAACGCACATTAAAGAGACACACGAGGAAGCTTGCAGTAGAGAGGTGAAGGTCTCCCCACCCCAGCGGGCCAGGTCCATGTCTCCACACGTGACCTGCTGCTGGTCTCTTACCTGTCCTTCCACATATATAAGAATGTGATTACCAACCGAGTAAGAAATCGGTGCCCCCCACCCGGCCCCCCGCCACAAACCACAAAGTCCTGGAGGTCTTCCCCCGTCAGTACAGAGAGCTTTTCTTTTCCTTGTTGACAACTACAGAATGGTTCAAATATGGATATTTCAGAATCAATTTAACACAGTCTGTTGTTGATAGAAATCATGACAGAACGAATGACTGGTTTGTATGTCATCTGACGCGTGTATGTAGGCTGTATGCTCCGGGTCGGAAGACTCAGACCTTCCTCGTTAGGGCACACTGCCAGCTCCCCCCGCCAAAGTGGTGCCCCAATCCATACCCCCTCGGGAGTTGTGGGTGCCTGTCCCCCAGCCGCTCCCACGCTGAGTGTGATCAGGCTTCACGGGGGGACAGTCTGCCTTGCCTATGTGATGAATGAACGTGGTACTTTTTTATGTATCAAAGAGCCATTTGTATTTTCCTTGTGAGCTTTCTGTTCCTTGACTTTGCTCGTGTTTTGAAAGCCGCGTGGTGATTCTGCTTTCCCTGTTGATTGTGGACGTGGGCTCTCTGAGCGTCAGCTGGATTCAGGGCATTTGCTGCTGCCGTTTGTTGTCCTCACTGTTCTGCCACTTTCTTGCCATCAGATCTGTCAGCTTTCACATGTGGCACTTGGATTTTGAGGTGTAGTTAATGAAGGCTTCTTTGCTTCAAGGTTAAAAAGAAATCCTGTGTTTTCTTCTCATTCTTGTTGATTTGCTTTTAAAGTTTTTATTCATTTGTATTTTATCCTGGCATATGGTGTGAGATACGGATCCGACCTTAATTTTTTCCGGATGATTTATCGATAGTCCTGTCCGGGTTATTAAAAAGTCCATTTCTTCCCCTATTGGTTTTAGGGGCTAGGCATGCTCCAAACTGCCATTTGTGTTTAGAGTTTAAAATTATGTATTTATTGGGATAAGAGCACTTTACCTAAGACCTGCGTGGCTGCATGGCATAGGAGCGGTGGAGAGGAGATACCCCACGTCCAAGGTCAGGAGCGGTGACCTGGAGGAGATACCCCATGTCCAAGGTCAGGAGCGGCGGCCATGAGGAGATACCTCACTCCCAAGGTAAGAGAAACCCAAATAAGACAGTAAGCGCTGAGAGAGGGCATCAGAGGGCAGACAGACTGAAACCACAATCACAGAAAACTAGCCAATCTGATCACACGGACCACAGCCTTGCCTAACTCAGTGAAACTAAGCCATGCTGTGTGGGGCCACCCAAGATGGGAGGGTCATGGTGGAGAGGTCTGATAGAATGTGGTCCACTGGAGAAGGGAATGGCAAACCTCTTCAGTATTCTTGCCTTGAGAACCTCATGAACAGTATGAAAATGCAAAATGATAGGATACTGAAAGATGGAACTTCCCAGGTCAGTAAGTGCCCAGTATGCTACTGGAGATCAGTGGGGAAATAACTCCAGAAAAAAGAAGGGATGGAGCTAAAGCAAAAACAACACCCAGTTGTGGATGTGACTGGTGATAGAAGCAAGGTCTGATGCTGTAAAGAACAATATTGCTTAGGAACCTGGAATGTTAGGTCCATGAATCAAGGCAAATTGGAAGTGGTCAGACAGGAGATGGTAAGAGTGAACGTTGACATTTTAGGAAGCAGCAAACCAAAATGGACTGGAATGGGTGAATTTAACTCAGATGACCATTATATCTACTACTCTGGGCAGGAATCCCTTAGAAGAAATGGAGTAGCCATCATAGTCAACAAAGAGTCCAAAATGCAGTACTTGGACGCAATCTCAAAAATGACAGAATGATCTCTGTTCGTTTCCAAGGCAAGCCATTCAATATCACTGTAATCCAAGTCTATGCCCCAACCAGTAATGCTGAAGAAGCTGAAGTTGAATGGTTCTGTGAAGGCTTTCAAGACCTTTTAGAACTAACACCCAAAAAAGATGTTCTTTTCATTATAGGGGACTGGAATGCAAAAGTAGGAAGTCAAGAAACACCTGGAGTAACAGGCAAATTTGGCCTTGGAGTACAGAATGAAGCAGGGCAAAGGCTAATAGAGTTTTGCCAAGAAAATGCACTGGTCATAGCAAACAGCCTCTTCTAACAACACAAGAGAAGACTCTACACATGGACATCACCAGATGGTTGACACCGAAATCAGATTGATTATATTCTTTGCAGCCAAAGATGGAGAAGCTCTATGCAGTCAACAAAAACAAGACCAGGAGCTGACTGTGGCTCAGATCATGAACTCCTTATTGCCAAATTCAGACTTAAATTGAAGAAAGTAGGGAAAACCACTAGACCATTCAGGTATGACCTAAATCAAATCCTCTATGATTCTACAGTGGAAGTGAGATAGATTTAAGGGACTAGATCTGATAGAGTGCCTGATGAACTATGGACAGAGGTTCATGACGTTGTACAGGAGACAGGGATCAAGACCATCCCCAAGAAAAAGAAATGAAAAAAAGCAAAATGGCTTTGTGAGGAGGCCTTACAAATAGCTGTGAAAAGAAGAGAAGCGAAAAGCAAAGGAGGAAAGGAAAGATATAAGCATCTGAATGCAGAGTTCCAAAGAATAGCAAGGAGAGCTAAGAAAGCCTTCCTCAGAGATCAATGCAAGGAAATAGAGGAAAACAACGGAATGGGAAAGACTAGAGATCTCTTCAAGAAAATTAGAGATACCAAGGGAAAATTTCATGCAAAGATGAGCTCGATAAAGGACAGAAATGGTATGGACCTAACAGAAGCAGAAGATACTAAGAAGAGGTGGCAAGAATACACAGAAGAACTGTACAAAAAAGATCTTCACGACCCAGATAATCACGATGATGTGATCACTGACCTAGAGCCAGACATCCTGGAATGGGAAGTCAAGTGGGCCTTAGAAAGCATCACTACGAACAAAGCTAGTGGAGGTGATGGAATTCCAGTTGAGCTATTTCAAATCCTGAAAGGTGATGCTGAGAAAGTGCTCCACTCAATATGCCAGCAAATTTGGAATACTCAGCAGTGGCCACAGGACTGGAAAAGATCAGTCCTCATTCCAGTCCTAAAGAAAGGCAATGCCAAAGAATGCTCAGACTACCGCATAATTGTACTCATCTCACAAGCTAGTAAAGTAATGCTCAAAATTCTCCAAGCCAGGCTTCAGCAATACGTGAACCATGAACTTCCTGATGTTCAAGCTGGTTTTAGAAAAGGCAGAGGAACCAGAGATCAAATTGCCAACATCCGCTGGATCATGGAAAAAGCAAAAGAGTTCCAGAAAAGCATCTATTTCTGCTTTATTGACTATGCCAAAGCCTTTGACTGTGTGGATCACAATAAACTGGAAAATTCTGAAAGAGGTGGGAATACCAGACCACCTGACCTGCCTCTTGAGAAAGCTGTACGCAAGTAAGGAAGCAACAGTGAGAATTGGACATGGAACAACAGAGTGGTTCCAAATAGGAAAAGGAGTACGTCAAGGCCGTATATTGTCACCCTGCTTATTTAACTTATATGCAGAGTACATCATGAGAAACGGTGGGCTGGATAAAGCAGAAGCTGGAATCAAGATTGCTGGGAGAAATATCAATAACCTCAGATATGCAGATGACACCACCCTTATGGCAGAAAGTGAAGAAGAACTAAAGAGCCTCTTGATTAAAGTGAAAGAGGAGAGTGAAAAGTTGGCTTAAAGCTCAACATTCAGAAAACAAAGATCATTGCGTCCGGTCCCATCACTTCATGGCAAATAGATGGGGAAACAGTGGGAACAGTGGCTGACTTTATTTTGGGGGGCTCCAAAATCACTGCAGATGGTGATTGCAGCCATGAAATTAAAAGATGTTTACTCCTTGGAAGGAAAGTTATGACCAACCTAGACAGCATATTAAAAAGCAGAGACATTACTTTGCCAACAAAGGTCCATCTTAGTCAAGGCTATGATTTTTCCAGTAGTCATGTATGGATGTGAGAATTGGACTATAAAAAAGCTGAGCACCAAAGAATTGATGCTTTTGAACTATGGTGTTGGAGAAGACTCTTGAGAGTCTCTTGGACTGCAAGGAGATCCAACCTGTCCATCCTAAAGGAAATCAGTCCTGGGTGTTCATTGGAAGGACTGATGTTGAAGCTGAAACTCCAGTACTCTGGCCAGCTGATGTGAAGAGCTGACTCATTGGAAAAGACCCTGATGCTAGGAAAGATTGAGGGCAGGAGGAGAAGGGGACGACAGAGGATGAGGTGGTTGCATGGCATCACCGACTCTATGGAGATGAGTTTGGGTGAACTGTGGGAGTTGGTGATGGACCGGGAGGCCTGGAATGCCATGGTTCATGGGGTCGCAAGGAGTCAGAAACAACTGAGCGACTGAACTGAACTGAACCCTCTTCACAGTTTGAAGTGCACAGAACAGTACTGCATGCACAGTACAAGTGCTGTGTGCCTGGTACAGTACTATATACACAGTACAAGTACTGTATGCACAGTACGAGCGCCACATCCTGTTGTCCGGGTGCAGAATTGCCAGCTGTGCTCTGGAACTGCATCGTCTTGCTTCCCTGCAGCTTTCTCCCTGGTGATTAGCAGCTCCCCTCCTCCCGGGCCCCAGCCCCTGCAACCACTGTTCTACTCAGTGGTTCTCTGAATGAGACTATTTTATTTATTTATTTTTTATAAATTTATTCGTTTATTTTCTTCCGCCATGTTGGGCCTTAGTTGTGGCACCTGGGATCTTCCTTGGATCATTATGGATCTTTTCTGTGTGGCTTGCGGGCTTAGTTGCCGTGTGGCGTGTGGCATCTTAGTTCCCTGACCAGAGATTGAACCTGGGTCTCCTCCGTTACCAGGCAGATTCTTAACCACTGGCCCAGCAGGCAAGTGCCTGGACTGCATAGACGCCTTCTACAGGTGGAGTCACGCAGTGTTGTCCTTCTGTAACGGCCTTATTTCACTTTACACGATGTCCCCAAGGCCCGTATGTCATCGCACATGGCAGAATGTGGTTGTTTTTAAAGTCTGCGGTGTGTCCACCAAGTGGACCTCATCTCCTTCATCTGCAGATGGGACTGAGGTTGTCTCCACGTCTGGGCTGCTGTGAGTGACCCTGCGGTGACCATGGGGGCATCTGTCCGAGATCCTGATTTTAATTCTTTCAAATAAATGCTCAGAAATGGGATCACTGATTTGTATGTGTTGTGTTAGTTGCTCAGTTGTGTCCGGCTCTTTGTGACCCCGTGGACTGTAGCCCACCAGGCTCCTCTGTCTGTGGAATTCTCCAGGCAAGAATACTGGAGTGGGTTGCCATTCCCTTCTCCAGAGGATCCTCCTGGCCCAGGGGATGAACCTGGCGCTCCTGCACTGCGGGCAGATTCCCCACCAACTGAGTCGCCAGGGAAGCCCTTTGGTTTGGTTTCCAAGTTGTGTCTGACTTTCTGTGACCCCCTGGAGCATGGGTAGCCCACCATGCTCTCCTCTGTCCATGGGATTTCCCAGGCAAGAATACTGGAGTGAGTTGCCATTTTCTTCTCCAAATGCTCAGACGTGGGACTGCTGAATCGTACGGTAGTTCTGCTTTTAATTTTTGAGGAAGCTTCATGCTGTTCTCTGTATCAGCTGCCATGTTGCATCTCTGCTGTCAGTGTGCCGGCTTCCAGGTTCTCTACATCCTCGCCAGCGCTGACTCTCACACTGTCTTGTTTTTGATTATGGCTGTTCTGCCAGGGGTGAGGTGACTTCTCACTGTGGTTTTGATCTGCGTTTCCCTGATGATTAGTGACACTGAGCATCTTTTCATGCTCCTCTTGGCTACTTGTATGTCTTCTTTAGAAAAATGTCTGTTCAAGTCCTCATCCCATTTTATAATTGGGTGATTTATTAGTTTTCTTTTTTTTAAGCTATTGAATTGTAGGAGTTCCTTATATGTTTTGGAGATTAACCCCGTATTAGATACACATCAGGCTTTACTTATGATGGTCTTAACAACTTTACAGTTTTTGACTTTTCACGATGTGAAAGTGATATGCATTCATGTTTCGCATTCTGAATTTGATCTTTTCCTGGACCAGTGATGCAGGGTGGATGGTGCTCTCTCATGACGCTGGGCGGCGGGCAGCACCCCGTCAGCCCTGAGAGCACAGGAGTGCACAGCTGGTGCCCTGGCAGTGTTCTGTATTCATTTTCAACAGTGTTCAGTCTGTTACATGAGCTGGTCCATCTGTGCTGTGCTGTGCTTAGTTGCTCCGTCCTGTTTGACTCTGTGCGACCCCATGGACTGTTGCCCGCCAGGCTCCTCTGTCCATGGGATTCTCCAGGCAAGAATACTGGGTGGGTTTCCACGGCCTCCTCCAGGGGATCTTCCCGACCCAGGGACTGAATCGACGTCTTCTGCATTGCAGGCGATCTTTACCAACTGAACCATCAGGAAGAGACAGTCCATACTTTAGTATAAAATAGGCTTTGTGCTAGATGGTTTGCCCACTTGTAGGCTAATGTGATTGTTCTGAGCACGTTTCAGGAAGGCCAAGCTAAGCTGTGACCTATGCTGAGTTTGATGTATTAAATGCATTTTCAATTCATCTTCAATTTACAATGAGTTTATCAGGATGTAACCCCATTGTGCGTCAAGGAAGATCTTCCTGTAAATATCTCCTCCAGTTCTGTGGGTGCCTTTTCATGCCAATGGTTACTTCTTTGCTTTGCAGCAGCTTTTTTATTTGTTGTAGTCCCACTCAGCTGTTTTTTTTATGTTTGTTTGTTTCTGTTACTTGGAGCTTTTGGTGTTACATCCATGAAATCTTTGTCAAAACCAACATTTTGAACCTTTGTCCCTGTGCTTTCGTCTTGGAGTTTCACAATGTGGGGTCTTCTGTTTAAGTCTCTAATTGACTGAGTTATCGTGCGTTTGTGGTGTACAGTAGGATCCAAGCTCGTTGTCTTCCAGGTTCAGCTTCAGTTTCCTGGCATCGTTCGTTGCGGAGACCGTCCTTTCCCCGTGTGTGTTCCTGGCGCCCTCGGCAGGTCCGTCTGCTGTCTGTGTGTGCTTGTGTTCTGGGCTCTCCGTGCTGTCCCGTTGGTCTGCGTGTCTCTCCTGCCGGTGGCGCACTTTCAGTGGCTGTTGCTCTGTACTGTGCGCTGAAGTCAGGATGTGTGACGCGTCCACCGTCACTGCCTCTCAGGATTGATGACGCTTGCTTACAAGCTGTTGCATTGTCCCTCTGTGCAGTTGTCTCTATTTTAATTAGTAAGGCCTTATGCTGTGTTTCCCTGGTGGCTCAGAGGTTAATGTGTCTGCCTGCAATGCGGGAGACCTGGGTTCGATCCCTGGATCGGGAAGATCCCCTGGAGAGGGAAACGGCACCCCACTGCAGTACTCTTGCCTGGAGAATCCCATGGACGGAGGAGCCTGGTGGACTGCATTCCATGGGGTCACTAGGAGTCAGGCACGACCGAGCGACTTCACTTTCACTTTTCACTTCCATGCATTGGAGAAGGAAATGGCAACCCACTCCAGTGTTCTTGCCTGGAGAATCCCAGGAACAGGGAAGCCTGGTGGGCTGCAGTCCACGGGGTCGCAAAGAGTCAGACACGACTGAGCGATGTCACTTTCACTTTCACTTTATGCTGTGTTTCAGCATCTCAAAGAACTCATTGCTTTTTTGTCATAACTTTTTTTTTTTGCCTGTTCTAGGTTATCTTTACATATGAACTTTGAATTAGCTTGCCTGTTCTTTACTCAGTCCCTTCACCAGACACACACATACACATATTTGCAGTCCCTAAAACCTGATCGGCTTTGGATTGGATTGTGTTAAATGTACAGATTAGGGACAGTGACATCTTTATGATACTGAGTCTCTCTTCTTAAGGTGTTGTATTTTCTCAGTTGCTTATTAGGTCTCCTGTAATGCTTTCACATTTTCTTTATTTGCACGAATTTTATCTATTATTATTATTATTTGCTGTACCGCATTGCTTGAGGGGTGTTAGTTCCCTGACCAGGGATTAAACCCATGTCCCCTGGAGTGGAAACACGGAGGGAGTCTTAATCGCTGGACCACTGGGCGAGTCCCACGTCTTTTTAAATGTTGTGGTTAGGAGTCTCCTCTGCATATCCTCCATTTATGTATGCACATATGACTGCTCTTGATTGCTTCACGTTATTTTGTCCCGTGCTACTTTGTTGAATTCTGCTATTTTTTAGTTTATTTTTTTGGGTTCTCCAGGTATCCAATCTTAGCAGCTGCAAATAGTGATATTTAAACTTCCCTTCCAGTTGTTGTATTCTGGGCTCCTTCTTGTCCCTGCTCGTGTGAACAGATCCTCTGGCATTCTGGGGAGCAGTCATGCTGCTGTTGGGCATCTCTTGCCAGGCACCCCTG